>NC_091290.1:144701315-145024440 GCF_032444005.1 Ranitomeya imitator
TGCAGAAAGTCTCTGCATTTGGCTTGGGGGACACCTTCTTAACCCTTCTACAGTTAGGGCCAGAAATATTTGGACAGTGACACAATTTTCGCGAGTTGGGCTCTGCATGCCACCACATTGGATTTGAAATGAAACCTCTACAACTGAATTCAAGTGCAGATTGTAACGTTTAATTTGAAGGGTTGAACAAAAATATCTGATAGAAAATGTAGGAATTGTACACATTTCTTTACAAACACTCCACATTTTAGGAGGTCAAAAGTAATTGGACAAATAAACATAACCCAAACAAAATATTTTTATTTTCAATATTTTGTTGCAAATCCTTTGGAGGCAATCACTGCCTTAAGTCTGGAACCCATGGACATCACCAAACGCTGGGTTTCCTCCTTCTTAATGCTTTGCCAGGCCTTTACAGCCGCAGCCTTCAGGTCTTGCTTGTTTGTGGGTCTTTCCGTCTTAAGTCTGGATTTGAGCAAGTGAAATGCATGCTCAATTGGGTTTAGATCTGGAGATTGACTTGGCCATTGCAGAATGTTCCACTTTTTGGCACTCATGAACTCCTGGGTAGCTTTGGATGTATGCTTGGGGTCATTGTCCATCTGTACTATGAAGCGCCGTCCAATCAACTTTGCAGCATTTGGCTGAATCTGGGCTGAAAGTATATCCCGGTACACTTCAGAATTCATCCGGCTACTCTTGTCTGCTCTTATGTCATCAATAAACACAAGTGACCCAGTGCCATTGAAAGCCATGCATGCCCATGCCATCACGTTGCCTCCACCATGTTTTACAGAGGATGTGGTGTGCCTTGGATCATGTGCCGTTCCATTTCTTCTCCAAACTTTTTTCTTCCCATCATTCTGGTACAGGTTGATCTTTGTCTCATCTGTCCATAGAATACTTTTCCAGAACTGAGCAGGCTTCTTGAGGTGTTTTTCTGCAAATTTAACTCTGGCCTGTCTATTTTTGGTATTGATGAATGGTTTGCATCTAGATGTGAACCCTTTGTATTTACTGTCATGGAGTCTTCTCTTTACTGTTGACTTAGAGACAGATACACCTACTTCACTGAGAGTGTTCTGGACTTCAGTTGATGTTGTGAACGGGTTCTTCTTCACCAAATTAAGTATGCGGCGATCATCCACCACTGTTGTCATCCGTGGACGCCCAGGCCTTTTTGAGTTCCCAAGCTCACCAGTCAATTCCTTTTTTCTCAGAATGTACCCAACTGTTGATTTTGCTACTCCAAGCATGTCTGCTATCTCTCTGATGGATTTTTTTATTTTTTTTCAGCCTCAGGATGTTCTGCTTCACCTCAATTGAGAGTTCCTTTGACCGCATGTTGTCTGCTCACAGCAACAGCTTCCAAATGCAAAACCACACACCTGGAATCCACCCCTGACCTTTTAACTACTTCATTGATTACAGGTTAACGAGGGAGACGCCTTCAGAGTTAATTGCAGCCCTTAGAGTCCATTGTCCAATTACTTTTGGTCCCTTGAAAAAGAGGACGCTATGCATTACAGAGCTATGATTCCTAAACCATTTCTCCGATTTGGATGTGGAAACTATCATATTGCAGCTGGGAGTGTGCACTTTCAGCCCATATTATATATATAATTGTATTTCTGAACATGTTTTTGTAAACAGCTAAAATAACAAAACTTGTGTCACTGTCCAAATATTTCTGGCCCTAACTGTATTTGACCCAGTAGTAACCATTCTTCAGCTCTAATTGACACACCTGGACTGGGTGTTTATAGACTCCCAGCCTGGTGCTGGGAGTTGCCAGAGATATTTCCATTTCCCCAGTTGAGGCTTGGAACTATAGCTGTTGGCTATCTTCCTCTTTAAAGTTGCTTCTGGAAGTCTGTGTTACATCTCTGAGTCTACTCAAGATAAGTGTTCCCCTTGTTCGCCTATCCCCATCTATTTTTAGTTGTAGTGGGGATTGGCTAGTGCACATCCCATCCGTCCCTAAGCAGGGCTTTTCACCAGGGTCAGGCAGGGATTAAGTTCCAGCTCGGCAATAGGTGCAGAACCTATATAGGGACGTTTAGGGCAGACAGGGTGATGCGAGATCTGTCTAGGGGTCCCCACTCCCCCTTTCACAAGTGTTGGGCTCCCTTCCCCTCATCCCTTCGTGTTGCACTTAGTCTTTCCCACACTGTGCGTGACAGTACCCTGCTGAGCATACTCTGACAAGTATGTGACAGACAGCTGAATTAGCTGCCTGCATAACATCTTTTCGGCTGTCATCTAATGTGCATGGGGAGTTTAAGTCCTTAATAAAATCTACACAGTGCGACTGAAATTATAACAGGATCATTTTAAAGGAAACTCCAAGCAAAAAGCTGCACGCCAATACACTAAGTTTTGCCTGGAGTGTTCTTTTAAAAATACATAGCAGATTGCAATATAGAATAGTTGTACCTGAATACCTTGGTGCTTTTGATTCCACAGCTTAACCTACCACTATGGGTATAACTGCACTCACACCCAGGCCCATTAGCCAACATGGGAAAACTAATCTTATTAAAACCCTATGACATTTAGTAGTCTTGTTGCTACAAGCTTCAAAGTTACACCACAGATCTTGCACTGAAACATTTCACCAACTTTGACACACTTGTACACCTTCTTCACTCTTTCGTCATCAAAGTCATGACGTCTGCTACAGATGAGCTATTTGATTCACGTTGCCCTATTTCGGCATCCAGTCTTCTCCTTGACAGCAGGTCTTCATGATATTACGGGTCATAGTAAGTGCCATGGTGGCAAAGGATGGTGGAGGTTCGCAGATTCCAGGTGCAGAAGACCGGCTTTCATTGAGGACCAGACTGGACACTGTACCAGGGCAGCGCAAACAGAATATCTCATTCCTAGCGTCTACTTAAAAAAAAAATCAAAACAGAAATATAATCAGCCTGCAGTGATGTGTGTTATACAAACTTTTACACCATCGTACTGCATATCCCAGCAGCAAAATGATCAGTAACTGTCCTATACAAATCCCATATTATTCTCTTATGTTATGCAATTCTCTAATATTTGCATTTAAACTAAAGCTCAGGACTATTAACTTTGTACTGACCCCAACCAGAACAGAAACGTCATACGTGAGAATCACAAGCGAATCTGGTTCCAGAATGAGGAGGTATTCATCATTCTCATCTTATCCTGATTGCATCCAGTATACGTTAGAAAAAACCTTTTAGTAACTTCTGAAGCATGAGGCCCCAGTCACGTGGGTGCTCTTGTACTGTCACGTAAAGAATTAAATGGGCCTAAAACCCCCCTGAAGGCAGAAAATGAATGATTGGATGGATAAGCCATATGGCGGTAATTTTATCCTGTGTCAGATGGAAGGCTTCAATATTAAGGCTACAGCAGGGTATGAGATAAATGTTATCCAAAACGGTCTGAATTTCTTACAGCGGAGAGTTCAGTACGATAGTATCCAAACTAGACAATCCTCTGCGATAGTCATCAGCAGCACAAATCTCTCTCTTTTCTGGACAGCTTGCCATAATGTGTCAGTACAGGTAACATTTATCAGACTGTTCAGATCAGAGTATTGTCTAGTCTGGATACACTTGTAGCACACTCGGCTGTGTGTTCAGGTCTTCGGCCAATTGATGAAAACATGTTTACATATATTAATAAATTACAATTTCCTGTGTTATTAGCAATTAAATAGTTGTAAAGTAAAATGTACATTAGTGAGAATGATCTAAGTAAGGAATCAACAATCTGCGGCATTCCAGGTGCTCTGAAACTACAATTCTCAACACCTGCTCATCCCATTGCTGGCAAGGAATGGTGGGAGTTGTGGCACAGATGGTCGCGGACTACTGAAACCGACACAGGAAAAAACTGTGCTGCAAAACAAACTCATAGGATTAAGGTGAACAAAATGTATTAAGTAACCTTACACACTGTGCACCCTTTGGGATTTCTCTTTCATATTCGGCACTAAATTGACTAATTTTGGCTAAGGGATGAAAATAGTAAAAAGCGGCGAAATGTTTGCACAAATACCACTTGTAGCAAATTTGGAAACTTTTTGCCCCCCTCCCCCCCTCTTCGAAAACTGGTGCAAGTGAGCTGATAAATTTCCCCTCTATATATTTGGGTCCTTTAATAGCAATTAATCCATCTGGCCGCCTTTTACCCAGCAGCTCATTCACATAATATGACTGCCTTCACGTGGTGTAAAGATAAAGTAGAAATGGCTAAGAAAAAAAAAAAAAAAGCAGCAGCCGGGCACAATTTATTTTATTCCAATCATTAAAAAATATGCATTGGTAAGAGAAAATGGGCGAGACAAAATCTGGAGAACCAAGACACATCAATTTTTCTACCTCAAGTCGTACGTCCTTAATTTACATGAGATATTGCAGCGGTAATTACCACGCTATTCATCAAACACACATATACATCAGCGAGTGTCTTCTTCCATCTTGCATGCACTGTATGCAAACACAGCCAGAAAGCATCATCTATAATGTTAATAAAACCAATGGCTGACTGGTGGAGAACGACTGGACCACAGCGCACCCTGGGAAATAGATGTTTATAGGAAGCTGATGCACTGGGCCCCCTGGAGCCCCAAACCAAATCCGTATGCATAATAATGACCGTCATCACAAACTTGATATTTTCAATAAAGATGAAAAAAAGTCGACTTGTTGCTTTCTTGAAGAATTTATCTACTGTTCCTGTGTTTCTACTGTTCCTGTTTCTTTTATATTTGACAATTTATCATGGGAATTGCCCAAGTGGCGATTCCTTTATTAGCATTTAATATCTGCATGGCTTCCTTCAGTATATTTTTACATGTGGTAGGATATGATATAACGTATTTACTAAAAGATCTGACAGCAAAAACCGCAACGTTTCTGTCACGTCGATAACGGCGATTAGGGCAGGATGGTGTACTGGGACCCGCACCTATCCCTGCCAATATAATGGGGCCCTGGCTTTCCCTTATCTCAGGGGTACCTATGATGGTTAGGAGGCCTGAGCCGCCAGCGTATCCCTGTCTCCTGTGCAGGCCCTATCAGTGGCCCCCTCTCCCCCCTAGGGAGGTGGACTGCACCAGTGTATAAATACAACAATAAACAGGGTATACAGACAAGGTAACTAAAAGTCTCAAACTCACCAAATGCTCACACAACCACAGAGGAAACACAGAGAAGGGAAGAGAAGGAAAAAACTAGGAAGGAAAACAGGTTTAACATGCAACCAAAACAACAGACACCAATCTCTGTAAATAAACCTCCAAGCTCCAACACTACGCTCCCTCAGCCTCCAAGCCAGGCAGCAGAACTGATCACTGACAATAGCTGAAGTCAAGGCTGGGTCTATATAGAGGAGGAGATTACAGAATCCACTTCAGCTGAGAGACCCAGCTCACCGCAACTCAGGAAGGTTAACTCCTGCACTGCTGGCACAAAGCAGCCAGGTCAAAATACAGGAGAAGAGCTTCTGTTCACTGTGTGTGAACGAGGCCCAGAGCGCTGCGGTTCTCTGGAACCTCTCTGTCGCGGTAGCCCCGTGAGTTTCCGTGTGGAATTTTCCACAACATGTGCACTGAGGATTTGGTTTTCCATAGATTTACATGATACTGTACAACGCATGGAAAACTGCTGCTAATCCGCAACGTGTGTACATACCCTTATTAAAAAGGTCATTAGACAAACGGCATGACCTTTGCTTTTAAGGCCATATTCACATTTTGTCGGAAAATTCAAGCTGCAGATTTGCTTCCAATTCCACAATGATTCACATTCAATGCAGTAAAATGCGCAAACAATGCGTACAAGAATAAGCATTCTGAAATACTGCATCATACTTTCCTTTACAGGTGGATTTCTGCAACGTGTGAATGGGATTTTCAAGGACCCCATCTACTCATATTCCTGTGTTTTTGCAGTGCAAAATCTGCACCGAAGTTCCTGAACATGTGAACTTGGCCTAAATGTTATATTACAAAGCACTTTGGTATTATACAATCTTCTTATATTATTGAGAAGGGGACTTTGTTCACCATCTTTCCATTTCTGGATCATCTAAACAGTCGTATCCCACTGCCATATTATAGTGCCAGCTAGACTCACCGTTATTCTTCCAAGGATATACAAGCACAGACCCCCTGACAAATCTTCGTAACCACAGCTAGGATGTGTTAAGTATAACACCAGTAAAAGTATATTGCCGCTGTGGGTGAAAAGGGAACGTACTTGTCTCAGGAGGAGAAGAGACGGGAGCAGCAACAGCCAGACAGGTAAACTCAGAAGTTTTCACGCTGGGTTGTAAATCATTCAACAATGCTAGTTACATAGTTATAGAGCCTCGGTACTTTATGCCTGTAGTAAACGTGATTCCAAGATCATTGCCACTAAGCATTGGTTAAATGCATCCACGTATAATTATATCCCTATGTAATTATGGAAATGAACCTCAGGCTGGACATGCTCCTAATTACTAATTACGCACCAAACAATTCTGTAATAATTTGCACAATGTACAAAGCCGAAGAGCAGAGCTGCAGACCTGGCGAGTCCTGTGGGCCAGATGAGGCCCCAAGGCTTTTCTTTGCCCTCTACTATCCCTGACAAGATCATAGGCCCTAGACGATAATAATATTTCCTCCTAAGCTTGTAGAGTATGAAAGCCCAGTACAATCCAGTTGTTAGATAAAGCTGCCAGTAAGTAATTTCTTCTTGCATCACTCACAATTAAAGCATGGTCTAAGCAATGGGGTAGAGTCCATCTATAACGTGGCTTCCCAGTGTAATATTATGAGGCTACGACTACACAACACATTAAAGTTTACGGCTCACACCTGGATGTTTCAGATTTGATATCCTGTAGTATAAGTACAGTGCTTCTTGATTATTTTCATACTGCATAAACTGCTGATTTTCTGCCCCGAGGCCCTCCTTCCAGGAGACGGAGCACTGCAGGGACTCTTTAGTTTTACACAACACTCACAGCACCGGCAATTTTTGGACTGAGGTAGCATTGGAATAAAACCTAAGGGGAACCCAGTATTTGAGTGAATATTGACAGCACAGCTAGAAAACCGATTATTCTCACTGTTTTATATGGATTCTGAAAAAATATAAATGGTGTCAATCTCCATCAGACAATGTATTACAGGGGTATTCTCTGTTAGAAGCAATGGTAAGAAGACCTCCATGATACAATGAGTAGGCACTATATATTGACACATACATACCATGTTACATGCTGTTACTCTAAGACTACATCTACACTTTTTATAGTACTCATGCGACCATAACTGTGTTTATCGCTGTCTGCATGTGGTGGTAAAGGGCTGCACGATTTTGTAGGCTGCTTATCACCACATGGCATGGTTTTGGCAACATGCAGCACCCATGTTCAGACACATTTGTTTTTTTTTTGCCACTGTAGAAACACTGCTGTTTAGTTGCAATGTTGGGACACAGCTACAAAAACTGCACCACCAAGTTAAATTTGCCTGCAGCATGAAAACAAAGACTAATAATAATTTTTTATAGAGTGATTAAAACCTAAACGAGCAATTGTCATATTGCTCTATAAAGGATAAGACAGCTAATACTTTTTATAGTGTACCTGTAGTTTGAGATGACTTTCAGTATAGGCGGTCACATGTATGTACATGAAGAATAACACTATTTTTTGGCCACTATGTATCTTGCATCCAGCATTTCTTACCAGTTTTCCCCATTTCTATATGTTTTCTTAGGGTAGGTTTGCAGAAGCGTATTTTCGGTCCGTGTCCCTCTTCTCGCTATTTGCCGATACTGACAAATATTTACAAGCAGCATTTACGTCCTTCTAGATACATGTTTAACAATTTGGGGATAGTAGGTAACTCTAGTTTTTACCTTCCTAATTTTCAAGATTTTTAAGTAACGATAAAAGTAGCCATTTATGTAGTGTAGTATCTGTGACATACCGTGAAAAAAATGGACTGCATAGAGACAGCACTAAGACCAATGGTATGCAATAGGGTAGCGCAGAAGAGTGATAATTTCACAGACCGAATCGGCACGGGAGAAAAAAAATTCAGCATGCACTAGTTTCTTTTGTGTCTGATGAAACTTGCCCGTTTAAGTCTATGCGTGTGCAAAAAAAAAACAGGATTCCAAAAGCCATCATATAGCATCCAAAGTTTAAGCATATGCTGCAATTGTAAATTTTTAAGAACTGCTTCTGTACAAATATGTGATGGCATACTTCTGACAACTGAGAAAAAAATTGTCAGGCTAAACTTCTGATCTGGGTGGGAACTCGGACCCTGGCGATGTTGCAGAAAGCGGAAAGGCATGTGGGAAGTGAGTGCTTAGCACACTCAGGAATTTCATGAGCAAAAAGATAGATGAAGTGGAACACAGCAGGGAAGGAAGAAAGTAAAGCAGGATGTGGAGCAAATCAAAGATAGAATCTCAACACACAGCCATGTGTCTTAATGGGCTTTCATTAGGTTTAGGGAGATCATGTCATTGAACTCACTGTGGAGCACAACAGAGGACAATAGACCCAGGGGACGGAAGCTGAGCACGGGATACAAGGGACAGGTTTGTAACAAAACTCATCTGAATTTTCTGGATGAAACTTGATTTTTTTTAAGCTTGACCAAGAAGGAGAGTGATGGGGTGCTATGCCAGATGACCTGGCCTCCACAGTCACCAGACCTGAACCCAATCGAGATGGTTTGGGGTGAGCTGGACCACAGAGTGAAGGCAAAAAGGCAAAAAGGGCCAACAAGTGCTAAGCATCTCTGGGAACTCCTTCAAGATTGTTGGAATACCATTCCCGGTGACTACCTCTTGAAGCTCAACAAGAGAATGCCAAGAGTGTGCAAAGCAGTCATCAAAGCAAAAGGTGGCTACTTTGAAGAACCTAGAATATAAGGCATAATTTCAGTTGTTTCACACTTTTTTTGTTAAGTATAAAAGTTC
Organism: Ranitomeya imitator; assembly: GCF_032444005.1. Lineage (NCBI taxonomy): Eukaryota > Metazoa > Chordata > Amphibia > Anura > Dendrobatidae > Ranitomeya > Ranitomeya imitator. The sequence goes on from NC_091290.1 coordinate 144,710,297, forward strand.
ACATGTGTTAATTCATAGTTTTGATGCCTTCAGTGTGAATGTACAATTTTCAGTCATGAAAATATAGAAAAATCTTTAATTGAGAATGTGTGTCCAAACTTTTGGTCTGTACTGTACATCAGTAATGAACAGTGAGGAAGAATCTACTACCGAAACGCGCGTCGGGGTGGGCGGGTGACCCCAGGAGATTGTTCCATCATTAACAAGGTATTGTTTGTATACTATGATGTAATTCACTCTGATTATGGCATTGAACTGCTTGTTTTGCACCTTTGCCACGTGGCAATATATATCTATTTATTGTGTGCATAGTATGTCTTCTAGATATCTGTATACCTTGTATCCAGGGGTACACCCAACCTTGGGCAATTGTTGATGCTGGTTACATCTGTTGCATCATGTATCCGTTTGTTTGTATACAATTTTTTTTACACAATATATGTTTAATAAAGGAGATGATGTTTTTTGGATTTATGACTGCTTAAGTTCTTTAGATGTCAGTAATGAACAGTGCAGATGTGAATCCAGATCTGGGGTGAGATAAACACTTACCAGAAAGCAACACCATCTGTAACTGTATAAGATAAAGAGCTCAATTCATCTATAAAAGAAGGAAAAATTTGTAACTTTACTTCTTGGATATGGGGCTCTTGTTCTCTAGTCTGTGTCTTTCTTCTTCTCTCTATTCTCCGCCACTATAAACTGCAAAAGTCAGGTGTAATCTGATTCTTCAGTGAGCTCGCAGTCCATCTTGTTTGACCAAGAGGGAATTTTGCCATATTTCGGAGTGAATTTTGAGTTCAGTGGAGATGAGTGTCTCGTTTGTAGAGGATGAAGCATATTTCTCTAAGATACATTACGAATTTTATTATTTCTGCTTGAACTACTGATTTATGCGAAGTTTTGTCAAATGATGATGGCTATTTAAAATCACTTAGAAACCGCAGCATGTTGCGATTAAAAAAATAAAAATGCCAGGAATGATTTTCAAGAAATTTTCAAGCTACTCAATGAATTCCTATGGATAGAGACTTCAGAACAATGTTTTGGAAAGAGATAAAAAGTCTAGGTGTAGCACTAGCCTAACCAGTTGGAAACTGGTATAAAGAGAGTTTGACTATTGGATAAATGTTTGCACGGCTGAAAGTGTCTGAAGCATTTTCTGGCTCTCGCAGGTCTTGATGCAGATACACGGCTGCCAAGCATGATTGGATGGGACACAATGTGACAGGGGTCTGGATGTGTTCCATGGAAAACTCAGGAAGATAAATGTCTGCAGATAGAGATTTCACAGCTCACCTTTCACTCTTGGATACAACTAAATGTTAATCACTTAATCAACAGCGCTATCTTCCATAAGCCTGAATTTCAGCTATAATGACGGGTTCTTTGTAACATTCACCAGGCGATGTGTTTAGGGGGTTCAACTCATTCGTTAAGAAGTAAATTAAAAAAGAAAAGATATTGTTAGGAGGGCACACTTCTACATCACAATATCTGGAATAATTGGCGCTTGCATTACAAGAATCGTTATTCAGAGGCCTTCAAAAACATTTCTAATGTTGTACCACTTTTCTAAATCCACATACACAAAACTTGAGGCTATTATTTAACTAAAGGGGCGTAACAAACCTGCAGAATATCATGGGTAATCCAGTTGTAGCTTTTGTAATATGATTGGAGTTGTGAGATGTGGAATATGACATCGTTCAGGATTCCAAATGGTGAATAAAGGGTCAGCAGCACTAATATATTACTTGGGTCAGACACTGACATAAGTGATAAAACTATGTGTAGCGCTGTGGAACAGGTTGGTGTGCTATAAATAGTGGGTACTGACCACTTTCCAAACCTTGTCATAATAGTACATCAAAGTGAAACCAAACCCAAAACATGGACAGCCGAGAAATATCAGGACTAGGGTTGAGCGAAACGGGTCGGCCAGATTCAGAAGTCACCGACTTTTGGCAAAGTCGGGTTTCATGAAACCCGACCCGACCCCTGTGTGGGGTCGGCCATGAGGTCGGCGATCTTCTGATCTGGAATCGGAATTCCGATACTGAGTTCCGATATGTTTAAGATATCAGGAATCGGTATCGGAATTCATATTCAAGTGTAAAATAAAGAATAAAAATAAAAAAATATTGATATACTCACCCTCGGACGCGCCCTGGTTCTCACCGGCAGCCTTCCTTCCTAAGAATGAGCGCCTGAAGGGCCTTCGATGACGTCGCGGCTTGTGATTGGTCGCGTGAGCGGTCACATGGGTGTCACGCGACCAATCACAAGCCGCGACGTCATGTAAGGTCCTTCAGGCGCTAATTCTTAGGAAGGAAGCGTCCGAGGGCGCGTCCGAGGGTGAGTATATTCCTAATAGGTATATACTCACCCTCGGACGTGCCCTGGTTCTATCCCGCAGCCTTCCTTCCTAAGAATCAGCGCCTGAAGGACCTTAGATGACGTCGCGGCTTGTGATTGGTCGCGTGACGCCCATGTGACCGCTCACGCGACCAATCACAAGCCGCGACGTCATCGAAGGTCCTTCAGGCGCTCATTCTTAGGAAGGAAGGCTGCCGGTGAGAACCAGGGCGCGTCCGAGGGTAAGTATATCAATATTTTTTATTTTGATTCTTTATTTTACACTTAAATATGGATCCCAGGGCCTGAAGGAGAGTTTCCTCTCCTTCAGACCCTGGGAACCATTAGTATCCCATTGCACTGCATTGGGTTTCGTGTTTCGGCCGACCCCGAACTCCACCTTTTCTATAGGATCGGCCGATTTCACTCGACCCGACTTTTGAAAAAGTCGGGTTTCGTGAAACCCGACCCGATCCTATAAGAAGAAAAGTCGCTCAACCCTAATCAGGACAAGGAATATATGATTAAAAATATATTTTTATTCAGATAATATGACAAAAAATATTTCAAAAAGTTGCACTATAAGAATGTACGCGTATCAAGATACATGAAAATACCATAAACATTTTTAAATAAGAAAAAAAAATATATAAAAATATATATTTTAATATAAAAAAAACCAATATTACAATTGGCGGATAAAAGGTATAGCATCACCAAAAAATTATATAACATAAACTAAATATGTTAAATCCTAGAGGGGGACAAAACACAAAAAAGGAGGGATCTAATTATCCTTGAAGGTGTGTTAAAAAGGAAAAAAGGAGCATCAAAAAAGGGCAACCTAAAGTGCACAAAGTGTCATAATATTAGTGGCAAAGGAAATAATCCTATATTATGTCACCCCCTTGACGAAGGAACTTGATTCCGAAACATGCGTCGGGGTGTGCGGCATCAAGACCGGGCGGCTCTTAAAGCTACATCCTTTTTTTATATCCTATGGCACCTGAGCACTATGCACTTTTTGTATACTATTGAGGCATTTACCCTCTGACACTTGTGTAATTTTCTTATTTGTGGTCCCTTTGTTTTTTTTCATATTGTTATGGAGTAATTAACTCATTCTTGGTTTTTATCATATATTCCTTGTCTTGATATTCCTCGGCTGTCCATGTTTTGGGTTTGGTTTCTCCTTAAATGGTTTACCACTTTTCTTACAGAGCACCTCGGTTACGTTATAGATAATTAAATCTATCTACTATATAATTATATAATTGTCTAAGGGTCACTTCCGTCTGACCTTCTGTCATGGTTATTCATTCGCTGATTGGTCTCGGCAGCTGCCTGTCATGGCTGCCGCGACCAATCAGCGACAGGCACAGTCCGATTAGTCCCTCCCCTACTCCCCTGCACTCACTGCCCGGCGCCCGCTCCATAATCCCCTCCACTCACCGCTCACACAGGGTTAATGGCAGCGGTAACGGCCCGCGTTGTAACGCACTCCGTTACCGCTGCTATTAACCCTGTGTGTCCCCAACGATTTACTATTGATGCTGCCTATGCAGCATCAATAGTAAAAATATGTCATGTAAAAAATAATAAAAAACAAAAAACCTGCTATACTCACCATCCGCCACTTTTCCCGCTCCTCGCGACGCTCCCGGGATCGCTTCATTGCAAGCGGCAGCTTCCGGTCCCAGGGCTGGTGTGCGACAAGGACCTGCCATGACGTCACGGTCATGTGACCGCGACATCATCACAGGTCCTGCTCATACCAGCCCTGGGACCAGAAGCTGACGCATTGGAGCGATCCCGGGAGCGTCGCAAGGAGCGGGAAAGGCGGCGGATAGTGAGTATAGCAGGACTTCCAATGGGCCTTCGGAAGGTGAGTATGTTTATTTTTTTTTAAGTCTCTATACTACGTGGCTCTGTGCTGGGCAATATACTACGTGGTTGGGCAATATACCACGTCACTGGGCAATATACGTGGCTGAGCAATATACTACGTGGCTGAGCAATATACTACGTGGCTCTGTGCTGTATACTCCGTCGCTGTGCAATATACTATGTGGCTAGGCAATATACTATGTGCCTGGGCAATATACTCCGTCGCTGTGCAATATACTACGTGACTGGGCAATATACTACGTGACTGAGCAATATACTACGTGGCTGGGCAATATACTACGTGGCTGGGCAATATACTACGTGGGCTGTGCAATATACTACGTGACTGGGCAATATACTATGTTGCTGGGCAATATACTACGTGGCTGGGCAATATACTAAGTGACTGGGCAATATACTACGTGACTGGCAATATACTACGTGGCTGGGCAATATACTATGTGACTGGGCAATATACTACGTGACTGGGCAATATACTACATGGGCTGTGCAATATACTACGTCGCTGGGCAATATACTATGTGACTGGGCAATATTCTACGTGACTGGGCAATATACTACGTGACTGGGCAATATACTACGTGGCTGGGCAATATACTACATAACTGGGCAATATACTACGTGGCTGGGCAATATACTACGTGGCTGGGCAATATACTACGTGGCTGGGCAATATACTACGTGGCTGGGCAATATACTACGTGACTGGGCAATATACTACGTGGCTGTGCAATATACTACGTGGCTGGGCAATATACTACGTGACTGGGCAATATACTACGTGACTGGGCAATATACTTCATGGCTGGCCAATATACTATTTGACTGGGCAATATACTATGTGACTGGGCAATATACTACATTGCTGGGCAATATACTACGTGGGCTGTGCAATATACTACGTGACTGGGCAATATACTACGTCGCTGGGCAATATACTACGTGGGCTGTGCAATATACTACGTGACTGGGCAATATACTACGTGGCTGGGCAATATACTACGTGACTGGGCAATATACTATGTGACTGGGCAATATACTATGTCGCTGTGCAATATACTACGTGGCTGGGCAATATACTACGTGACTGGCCAATATACTACGTGACTGGGCAATATACTACGTGGCTGGGCAATATACTATGTCGCTGGGCAATATACTATGTGGACATGCATATTCTAGAATACCCGATGCGTTAGAATCGGGCCACCATCTAGTATATATATAATTGTCTAAGGGGTACTTCCGTCTGTTTGCCTGTCTGCCTATGTGGCTGCTATATACTACATGACTGTGTTATATACTAGGTGCTGTGTTATATACTACGTAGCTGTGTTATGTACTATGTGGTTGTGCTATATACTACGTGGCTGTGCTAAGAGCGACTTAAATACATACATACATATTCTAGAATACCCGATGCGTTAGAATCAAGCCACCATCTGGTATGTTCATACATATCTCTTTATCCTAAATATATTTTTCCGTAGGGTGTTACTGTTGTGTTTATCTGGTACATCAAAATGTAGTTAGTACAACCTAATGTCCTATGATGTAAAAAAAAGTGTGGTAACTCCAAATGTGCTCTCACTATTACCAACAGAAGGGCGCATCTCATTGCCTTCCCACCTTGTAGCCATGATGACCAGGGCTGGTCTCAATGTAGACATAGATAAAAGTCCACAGATCTTCAGCCTGTGCATACAGGCATGTAAGTGTGTCAGTTTATTGTAAGTAAAAGAAATGTTAAATGAAAGTCTGTATGAAAATAAAAATGTAAAAAACTAAAAAATATAAATCTGAATTTGTTAAACGGCTTCTGCGGCGAGAGATGAGCAGCGTCCATGTAGCACCTCTCATACGTATGATGGTCAGGTTCTGACGTGAGAATCTGATGGTTTTACAAATTTTAATTTACAGATGGGCCAATAGAAAACTTGAGGTGCTAGATAAAGTCAAAAACTTAAAGCCTAACAATAATGGTAGGCACGGCACTGTATAAGGAACGTGCCTCTGACTGCAGAGCCCCTAAGGGATAGCTAGAGGGGAAATCAGTGCAGTGCCCAATTCCCCCCTCCCACTACCTCCCCAGGTGAGGTCATGATTGGGACGCCCAGCGGACCAACCGGGGAGAGGAGGTGAGTCAGGCCACACCCTCAGGGGTTAAATTCCAGTGACCGGGCCAGGTTCTCCCTCTTTCTCCCCGGTTGACCCTTGGAAGCTGTTGTGTCCCTGATCTCTGATCTCCTGACCACCATGGCTGCCCCTGCGACCGAGGCCCTACAGCAAGGAGCTGCACAGGAAGGTGAGCAATGGTCGCGATCCCCTAATTCTGGCCTGGGTGCTCACCTTCCTGTGCCCCCTCCTCATCCATTAGCCTCCCCGGCATCCCCCAGGGCTCTGTCCCTGCAACATCCATCCTCCCCTGGGGCCTCGTTCTCTCCTGTCTCCCCAGCGCAGCTAACCCCTACTCACCTGCCCTTAGTGTTGGCCCCGTCCACCGCAGATCTCGGTCACCCTGGGCCTCCTCTCTCAGCTCCCGGCGCTCCCGCTGATCATGGTGCAGCTGCGACGCCAGGTAGACGCTCGGGGCGTTCCTCCCGTCCTCCCGAGCGCCTGCATGTTGGAGCAGAGCCGGCGCTGACTAGCCGCCGTGCTCCTGCCCCACGTGTGGCTCCGGGGGGCGCGACGGGCGTCGCGACGTTTACATCGGGCTCCGCTGCCCGCCGGTGCCAAGCGCCCGCTCCTAACTACAAATGCGCCCGGGCCCCGGTCACTTCCGGTCCCCAATCTAAGGCACAGGGCCCGGCGCACATAGTGGCAGCCTCCCCCTCTCACACAGGCCGCCCTGCCTCCCAGAGTGCAGTGCGGGCCCTGTGGGACACGCCCACTTCTGGCCCCACTTCCTCCCGGCAGATATTCAGTGCTGCGGAGGCAGGCAGGGGATCGCCCGCTGCCTCGGTGTCCTCGGCGGCGCGCCAGCCGCTCAAGAGGACCAGGGGGCAGCGTGGGCAGCCAGCCCAGGCACACCGCGAGTCCCCTGCAGCGTCAGGGACTCTCCCCTCCCTGATGCCCACTTACTCCCCGGGAGGCAGCAGCAGCGCAGCTTTAGTCTGTGGGGCCCCAACCCGCCAAATCGGTCGGGGGGGCGCCTCACAGACAGCGCTCACTAGCCCCCCATGCCAGTACCCACCACGGAGCGCTGGACCGGCCCCTGCCAGAACAGGACTGCAGCACCGTGGACCTCTGGCCAGCCCACCCCTGGCCCACCGCGTCCCCCCAGCAGGCACATCGGCGTTGCCTGTGCGGGGGGGCAGGCAGTCGGGGGCCAGAGCCACGAACACGGCCGCGGAGCGTGATGCCTGGTCTATTCAGACCAGCCAGCACGCTCCGTGGCCAGGAATGTATGCACCAAACACACATACAGTCGCACCAAACACTAACACAGCTGCAATAAATTACGCGCCGCCAACACCCCCATGCTCCCAAACGCTAATTGCAGACAGTTTCCTATCAGTCCCCGCCCTTTTGCGCTCACCCTGCGGTTCCAGCCTAATAGTCTCCGCACCTTCCCCGGCTCTACCCCCTGCACCGCCACTCACGCCCCGTGGCCAAGATAACGTCCCCCTTACTCCCGAGGTGAATGCACCTAACACAACCCCTAGACAGGGCGATCGCAGACATAGATGCCGCAGATCGTCCTCACCCTCATCAGTAGATTCCCGCCACCGTTCCCGCTGTCCCTCTAGCTGTCGCCATTCCCACTCCAGACGCCGACACCATTCACGCAGGAGCCACCACAGATCCCGCGCCTCCAGATGGCGTTCGCCATCCACAACCGGTTCAGAAACATCGGGGAGTCACAACGGGCGGTACCGGTCACACGCCGAAAGACGGCGGTCTCACCGGACACCCAGAGCGGGTACCCGGTGGGAACAGACACTGACACCCCCCGTTACCGACCAGGCAGAGATCGGAGCCCCAATAGCCTCTCATCATCGAGCACACGACAGATCTCATCCGTCACGTGCTCCGTCATTGGCTGACGCACGGGGAGACATGCCATACGTACCTCCCCGGTCCACCAGCCAGCACCGAGCTCCGTCCTGGCCTGACGCACAGGGAGACACGCCATACGTACCTCCCCGGTCCACCAGCCAGCACCGAACCATGGAGACAACTGACGCCGGAGCACCTCCCTCTCCAGGGGACGCTCGGCACCAGACGAGAATACATCCCCGTGCCACGGCGCTGGCCGCTGGCCTGCCATCTTCATCCTCCTGGGCGGGCGGCCAGCACCAGGACAGCGCCACGGCAGGAGCCAGAGTACCTCCGTCCGGAGACACTCGGCCGGCATCTGACAGCGGTGAGTTCTTTGATGTTGGTGAACATTCTACATTGCAAAATGTGGGAGAAAGCGAGCTGGCGGCCGCTATTAAGACCCTAGTTCAGCAGTTGACACGCCCAGGCGTACCAACTGATGCTAGCACCACCCAAGCAGCTAGTCTGCACAAGGATGCATTTTTCTGTGGAGTTAGCCCACTGGGAGCGCATGTTGACTTGGAGACAAAGCAAAAAATTTGGGAAAATGGTTATGTGGATATATGGTCACTGTTATCTGCCGACCAACAGTCCGTAGACAAGGAAAGGAGGACTGGCGAGCGGTTGCAAGATAGGAGCAAACCAAAAATAGCTCAAACAATGAATAACTGGCTCCAGGCCTTCGCGGTTCTCGGATGTATAATGGGCCAAAAGCACCCAGAGCGTTGTTCCGAATTATTTATTTACCAAGATCTAATATATAATTCATATAAGTGCCACAGCGGGGCGGCATGGAAACGGTACGACGAGGAGTTCCGCAGGCGGTTGGCCATGCAACCAGACTTGGGCTGGGGGGTGAAAGCGACGGACGTTTGGTTACGACTGATGTTGTCCCAAAAACAGCCCCCCTTTTCTGCAGCGACCACTTATCACTCAACAGCAGCAGGCCAGAACACAGTGGTCGCACGCGGACCTGGGGCCTGCTTACTGTTTAACGATGGATACTGCCGTTTCCAAGGGTCCTGTAAATATAGACACGAATGCTCCTCCTGCGGAGGAGGACACCCTGCGGCCAGATGTACCCGCCAGTCAAATAGAGCACCTGCGAGGTTTAACCCCAGTGAACGTAACCGCAATGGGCCCATGGCTAAGCCGTTATCCCAATAAAGAAGCGGCAGAACAACTATATTTCGGTTTTAAACACGGTTTTTATATCCCTTTCAAACCCAGCCCCTCGCCAACTATTGCAAATAATTTAAAATCGGCACGCGAATTCCCTGATATTTTACAGCAAAAAATCCAAAAAGAAGTTGAGCTGGGCAGGATGGCGGGACCTTTTAGTTCGTTGCCATTTAAAAATCTCAGAATCTCGCCTTTAGGTATTGTTCCCAAAAAGGAGCCAGGAAAATATCGGCTAATACATCACCTTTCCTACCCGAAAGGCGCATCGGTTAACGACGCAATACCCGCGGAAGACTCGTCCGTAACCTACTCTTCTTTTGACAGGGCGGTCGAGCTCGTGCGCGCAGCCGGGCCCGGTGCCCTGCTGGCGAACTCCGACATAGAGTCAGCCTTCCGCCTTTTGCCCGTTCACCCGGAATGTTTTCATTTATTAGGCTGTGAGGTGGACAGGCTATTTTACTTTGATATGTGCCTACCAATGGGCTGCTCCATTTCCTGTCATTACTTCAAGCTTTTCAGCACCTTCCTAGACTGGGAATTACGATACGAAACCGCTAGCAACTCAACGATTCACTACCTCGACGATTTTTTGTTCGTCGGTCCCGGGGACTCCAGACTCTGCTCCTTTCTTCTCCAAAAGTTTAAGTTTTTAGCCAAAAAATTTGGGGTACCACTTTCACCGGATAAAACAGTCGGCCCTTGTAACGTTTTGCCTTTCCTCGGTATTGAAATAGACACCAATGCAATGGTGTTTCGATTACCAGCTGATAAGCTGCAAAAAACTCTGCAAATGGTTAAAAATTGCTACGAAGCAAAAAAAGTTACCCTGCAGCAGATGCAGTCCCTGCTAGGATTGCTCAACTTTGCCTGTCGTGTAATGCCGGCGGGCAGAGCGTTTTCACGCCGACTATCACTGGCAACCAAGGGCATAGCCCAGCCGAGCCACAGAATTAGGCTAAACCGTTCCCTGAAGGCAGACTTGCTGGTCTGGAGGACATTCCTGGAGTCCTACAATGGGCATACATGCGTTATGGCGCAGGAGACGCCAAGCAAAGATTTAGACTTGATGGTTGGTGGAAATATTACTGATGGTTTCGCGGCGATATACAAAAACCAGTGGTGCAAAGGCCAATGGCCTGAACTATGGACCACGGCCGCATGGGGCCGTGACCCAGCACTGGTGGAAATTTTGGCAATAGTAACATCAGTCGAGCTATGGGGTGCCCAATTGGAAAATACAAACATCAGATTTACAACAAAACAGCTGAGAACAGCAAAAGCCCTAAACAGCATGTCCTCTTCTTCTCAGCCGGTACTCGCGCTGTTGCGCCGCCTAGCACTATTATGCCTGAAGCACAACATCTGGTGCCGGGCCAGATTTACGGCGACTGTCGATGATAAAATTGTTAACTCTTTGTTATCTTCCGATTGGCAGGCATTCAAACTCTTCCTCCCCAGGGCGCGAACGTCGGGCCTGCGGTGTCCTCCTTCTCTCTTGGACATGGTGGCCAATCATTGATGCCCTTGATCCGCGCTTCGGTGACACCGGCGACTTGGCAGGTTTACGGTAAGGCGTGGGAGGAGTGGTGCTCGCTAACGCAAGGAAGACCAGTCGATAGGTGCAACCGGACGAGATGCGACGTCCTAGTAGAACTTTTAGAAAAGCTCAGGCAGGGAGGTGCGTCAGGGACATTAGCGCAACGTCATCTGTCGGGAATAGCATTCTTCTTTCAGCTGCTGGGGTGGGTGGACGTAACCAAATATTTTTTCATCAAACAAGCCGTTAAAGGCTGGAGAAGGCTGCAACCTAGTCAGGAATGCCGACGCCCAGTTTCCTTAAGGCTGCTGGCCGACATAATTGCAATTTCTTCATCGGTGTGCAAATCACAATACGAGGCAACGCTGATATCCGCAGCGTTCGCAATCGCCTTCTTCGGGGCACTTCGCATCAGCGAATTAGTGCCCCAGTCAAAAACAGCATCAATAGGCGGCTTAATCAATGAAGACCTCGTCATATGCAGCGAAGCTCTGCGCATTAGAGTACGGAGATCCAAGTGCGACCCCACCGGGAGGGGGACATGGGTATTGGTCAAGGCGTCAGGCGGCCCTATATGCCCCGTAAAAATAGTTAAAAACTATGCGCTAGTAAGACATCCGGGTAGATTCCTCCTTTCACACACCGACGGGTCCCCTCTTACTAAATATCAATTTCAAGCGATTTTTAGACAGTGCCTAGAGGCACTCGGCGTGGCTCCAAAGGAATATGGGACACATTCATTCCGAATAGGGGCGGCGACCGAAGCAGCTAGAGCGGGGGTATCGGAAGTCGAGGTGCAGAGAATGGGCCGCTGGAAATCCGCATGCTTTGCAAGATACATAAGACCAGACCTGCTCTAACACTTCTTGTCTCTTCCAGGCAGCTTTAAGCCCACAGTTTGGGTAGTGGGGCATTCTTTTGTCTACTGGGCGTGCAAAAGGGCCAAACTCAGGACGGGGGGAACCAATTTTGGCTTCCCGAATTTGGAAGTCAACTGGAGAGGCGTCAGAGGGCTTCGGTGGCGTCAGATCTTCCCGGAGTTGGTCGACATCGCTAAGAAGGCCAAGGGGCCGGTGGTTCTGGTGCTACATGCCGGAGGCAATGATTTGGGCAAGCGGAAAGGGGCCGAGCTGTACACAGTAATGTCAACGGACATCGAGCGGTTTGTCTGTTTATTACCAGATATGGTGGTGGTGTGGTCAGAGATAATACCTCGAGCGGTCTGGCACGGAGCTAAGGACGTAAAAGCCATCGAAAACGCAAGAAAAAGGATTAACACAAAGATGTCGAAGTTTGTGAGAGAAAATTACGGCATTGTGGTTCGACACCAGGAGTTAGAAGGGAACAATTTTGCTTTGCTGAGACCAGATGGCATCCACCTCACGGACATCGGACTGGACATATTCTTGGAGGGTTTGCGGGATGGTGTTGAACAGGCTCTAATGATGTTGTGTGGGGGTCGGAGTCTTGTGTAGGTCATACACATGATCCTCCGTGGCGGTAGGTAGAGGGGGGAAAAGGTTCGTAACCTCTCATCGGCTTGCTGGCCCAGCGGTCGTCGGCTGGGGCCTTCAGCAATGAGTGCGTCGCGATGTGTAATTGCCCTTCTCTACTTTGCAATTAATAAAACTGTGACCGACCTGTTCAACCCATCCAGGATTGTTGGTATCTTTTATTACGGAGTGGTGGGACGGGGGAAGGCATTGGTTACGACACACGGGTCTCTGCAGTCTGGTAGGCACGGCACTGTATAAGGAACGTGCCTCTGACTGCAGAGCCCCTAAGGGACAGCTAGAGGGGAAATCAGTGCAGTGCCCAATTCCCCCCTCCCACTACCTCCCCAGGTGAGGTCATGATTGGGACGCCCAGCGGACCAACCGGGGAGAGGAGGTGAGTCAGGCCACACCCTCAGGGGTTAAATTCCAGTGACCGGGCCAGGTTCTCCCTCTTTCTCCCCGGTTGACCCTTGGAAGCTGTTGTCCCACCCTCCCTCCCTTATAAATTGATAAATGTGCTGTGCAATTACTGTTAAAATGTTTTGAATTTTAAATTTAAAAAAAAAAAAAAAAAAAAAAAAAAAGATTTTGATGTTCTTTTATATACGTCACAGTGGCGGTAGGTAGAGGGGGGCAAAGGTTCGTAACCTCTCATCGGCTTGCTGGCCCAGCGGTCGTCGGCTGGGGCCTTCAGCAATGAGTGCGTCGCGATGTGTAATTGCCCTTCTCTACTTTGCAATTAATAAAACTGTGACCGACCTGTTCAACCCATCCAGGATTGTTGGTATCTTTTATTACGGAGTGGTGGGACGGGGGAAGGCACTGGTTACGACACACGGGTCTCTGCAGTCTGGTGCATTCACTAAAGTCTCAAGATGAAATACCTGACCCCAGGCTCTTCCATAATAATTGACAGCACTGTATCTATTTGTGTCTATTAATGACCGTATGATGTTACCACTTTAAAAGTTTCAGGGGTCACTATCTGGTTTTAAAAAGATTTAGACAGTAAACGACTCCGCTGAGGTTTCAACGGGACAGACACAGAAAGGTAATAGTATGGATTAGTGAGATTTGTTACCACCTTACCATTTACTAGAAGACAGGGTCGCTTAGAAGTAGAACTCTTACACAATGTATCATTATGGAAATGCAGGTGGGAAATGAAAATGACATTTAAAATTTGTTTTACTTTATTATGGTTCTATTTAACTTTTGCATTAACTTTTTAATAAGTGCACTATAGCTCAGTAAACTCTGTGAAGATAATTAACTATTTACTTTTCATTTTAGCCTGTGCTGTTATGTGCAGTAGATTCAATAACCATATTACAAATTAAAAGAGTTTCTACTTTACGATGTTCACCAAGTCAGGAAAGTATGAGGGGTTTATAACAGTGCAGCAACTGCAGATTAAGTGCAAATCATTCACACACTATTCTTTCAATATTTTGTAAGCCTCAATCACCCACACAAGAAAATTGGCATAAAAATCTGCAGTGGAAAATTGCACAGTATGATGCAGTTTTATTTCACATTTTGTTGCAGAAATGCTATGTATCTGCAGCAGCTTTTTCAATTTTTGATAGCAGTACAGGTCTATTTGCGCAAAAAGATTTCTATGCCGAGTCTGGATGAGACTTCCTTTTATCTCATCCACAACAACCAGTAGATTTTCTGCACTTAAATCCGCAATGGAAATCCTCTGCGTATCAGTCTCGTGCATATGTGCCTTTTTGACTTTTTTAATTTTGTTAGTTCTTTTTGTCAACTATGCTTTTGTGTCTAGATAAAAAGTAGGTAACAAAATGTCGACACACTGCTGTAAAAGTGGAAGTGCTTTGAAGAATGGATACTAATCCCATAATCCCGTAGCATAAATATAGAGAACCTCAGCACCGACACAAATTAATAAGGTTCTTCTTGGTAGCAAAAAATTGATTTATTATCAGATCCGACACCAAAGATAAGGAATTGATAGCGTCCAACGTTTCGACTTGCGAGTTGTCTTTGTCAAGGACATCTATCAGTGTGCTGTCCGGGTATGCGTGGGTAAATGGAATCATTATGCAACAATTTATTTTTTTTCAGATAAAATGACAGACATAACCATAAAGGAGGTCAAACAGAGCCCAAAGAATAATAGTTCTCGGGGAACTCAGGAACCATGAGTTTATATGCTGCCTCCTGGAGGCTGACACTAAGAATACATCTAAGAAAAAAGAAAAAAACACAACTGTTCAGCCAACATTCAGCTATTCAGTTTAGCTTAGTGTCATTCGGAGGCAGAAATGGGTCTGAGTAGCAGAACTGCCACAGCCTTGATTAGAAACCAGGAAGGATTGGTGGACTCGTTCGTGGTGCCGATTATTGAAGACGCAAATTTCAGAACATTAATTAGACATACGTTTTTATTTGACGCCTTTTGAAGTATATATAAGAAAAGATTTTTGGTACTCACCATACAATGTATTTTCTTGTAAATTTAGTTGCGAGACACAGCATCTCTCCTTGCTTGGGTTAGGGGTGGTTCTTGGTTTTGCTCCTTTTTTGCTTTTGCACTGAGTAGATGGGTGTCAGCTGCTCAGGTGCAGCCTGGTGACGATTAGTCACTTTGTATTCTTAGAAATAAGTCAATGATTCTTAGAAATGTGTCAGCCTCCAGGTGGCAGCATATAGACCCAGGTCTCCCAGTGAAGGCTACGAGAAAGAGATTTTATGGTGAGTACCAACAATCTTTAGTTTGGACTCCATCTGCCTCACTTAAAGGGAACCTGTCAGCAGGATTGTGCATAGTAACCTACACACACTGTCAGGTCGGTGCCGTTATACTGAATAAAATAATACCTTGGTTGATGAAATCTGTCTTATGGTTGTTTCTTAATCTTTGCTTTCAGTTTTGTGCTAATGAGATTCTCGTGCCCTAAGGGCGGGGCTGGTGTATGTGGTGCTCTGATTATACATTTATAATGCAGACTGCTGACAGGTCACTGATCCCTCACTGACTCGCCCCCTAGTTTGCATAATGAATACCAGCACATACTGAATGAAAAAAAACCCCAAAATGCTTCTGCACGCAGATGTCAGCCATGGCACCTGCGCTGCATCATAATCGCCTGTTTACTGTGCACTTAATCCCTTTTTGTTTATTTGAGAGGGGAAAAAAAGGCAATTTGAAAATGGCACATGCCGCTATCAGTGTGTATAGAGATCCAATAGCTGCCACTATGTAGGCGCCGACGGCGCCATCTTGCTAGAGAAGAAAAAAAAAAGGATTTCCTCCTCCAAGATGGTGCTGCCCAAGTAATAGCAGCTATTGGCGATCTCCGAGAGCTGCTACTGCACAGGCGGCGCCATCTTGGAGGAGGAAATCATCTTTTTTTTTCTCCAGCAAGACAGCTTGAACTAGCAAGGAATGTAGATGCTCCATTTCTTTATCCTTCTTCTTTATTTCCCTCACGGCAATAATATGCCATTCCCAATTTGAGTCGACACTCCTGTCTATCTCTTTTGGGATTGCCTTTTTTGGAGCATCATGTATTAGTGAACTAGTTCCAGGATCAAAGAATAGCCTAATTGATTTATGAAGATGTGATTATATCCAATAATGTGATATGTATCCATATACGTAAATCAAAAGGAGACCCAATGAGTAGGAGCGCTTGAGTGCTTTTGCATCAGGCCTACAACCTGCAGTAATCACCGATCGACCAAACCACTGCACGACCCGCTCTATCCTCACCCATCCCTTGTAGATTGTGAGCCTTCGTGGGCAGGGTCCTCTCTCCTCCTGTAGCAGTTATGACTTGTATTGTTCAAGATTATTGTACCTGTTTTTATTATGTATACCCCTCCTCACATGTAAAGCGCCATGGAAAAATGGCACTATAATAATAAATAATAATAATAATAATCAGGCAGATGGTTCAGTTTGCCCAGTAAAATTAGTTACCAATTACTTGTTAGAGGTAAAGGTAGCTTTTTCTTGTCCCGCATGGACAGCTCCCCATTAACGAGGTACTAGTTTCAAGCAATTTTTCGTAAATGTTTAACAACTGCAGGAGCTCAGACAAAGGATTACAGGATACAACTTTTGCATAGGAGCGGCCACAGAGGCTTCTAGGGCAGGTTTACCTGAAACAAAAGTTCAGAAGATAGGCCTCTGGCGCTCTGCTATTTTTGCAAGATATTTAAGACCTGATTTGTTAACTTAATGCTTTTAATTTTCATTCCTAGGTGTCGTCACAAAAAGTGTTTTGGCTGTTAGGCCATTCACACATATTTTGGGCAGCACAACCGGCTGAATGTCGCTCAGGTGGGAGGAATCTGGAATTTCGGGGTGTTGATTTCAACTGAAGAGGTATTCGAAGAATGCAGTGGCCACAAGTTTTCCCTGAAGTGGTTGACATTGCAAGAGATGTAAATGGCCCATGCAGGGGGTAATGACCTTTGCTCATATAAGATAGCGGAGCCAATTACAATGATGTTTTTTTTTCCTGAGCTCATATTTGTATGGTGCAAAAATTGTCCCCAAGGCAGTTTGGCAGTAGCCAGAGACGGCATCGCCATCGAACGCACTAGGCGTACAATTCATGTACACATTTTTGGATGGTAATACGTCACGGTCAACTAGAAGATAATTCAACTCTGTTAAGGCCCGATGGTGTGCACCTGACAGACATCGGGCTCGATATCTTCCTGTCTGGGCTGCAGGACGGAATTGAATTGGGGCTGCTTTTGATGAGTGGTGGTAAGAGTCCTCTGCAGGTGTACACATGATCCTCCATGGCAGTTCAATGAAAAGAAAGGACACATTGATATATTACGGCTCGTTGGTTGACCTACCTGTGAATATGCAACAGTGCATTGTCGATGAGCGTGGTTATAAGGGTTAAGTGCCTTTCTGATTGTTAAAGTGAAATTAATAAAGCTGTGACTGACCTTCAACCATTAACTCATGTCTTTTGCATTCTTTGTTGTTATACAGTAGTAGTGGGATGGGAGGCACCCCGATGCATTACAGTCTGGCAGGCACTATTCTAAATAAGGAAAATGCCTCTGACTGCAGTGCCCCCCTTTAGCTTTTACACATGGGAGCCTGTTGGTGCCTTCCTACCCACTCCTATAAATAGGAGGGTGGTGATAATATGTTCCCTGTTGGAACAATGGAAAACCGGAATGGCTAGTACAGCCCTTTCCCTGTGGTTTAAGAGTTGGAACCGAGCCAGTCTCCTCTTTCCCCTGTTAGGGTCCTGTCATTGCTCATCCCACGATCCCTCCCCTTTTTATACGATTGTTAATAAATGTGTTATTTCTCCTAAATTTGCAAGTCACAGCGGTGGTTAAATAAAAAAAAAATAAAACATTGATAAGTTACGGCTCGTTGGCTGACCTGTCTGTGAATTTGCAACAGGGCATTTGGCAATGTGCGTGGTTATAAGAGTTAAGTGTCTTTCTGATTGTTAAAGTGAAAATAATAAAGCTGTGACCAAACTTCACCCATCAAGTAATGTCTTTTGCATTAAGTGTTCTTATGCACTAGTTGTGGGATGGAAGGCGCCCCATTGAGTTACATCGGGGGTCTCTGCAGTCTAGGCGTTGTTCTTAAAAAACATAATATGTAGCACATGCAGCATATTTTATACAATCATGAGAACAGCTTCATAGATTACCATTATGGAATATAGAAATATAGACTTGTTCTTTAGGTTCTTGGGGATCCCAGTGGTCGGACCCCCAGTAATCAGCAAGTTATCGCCTATCTTGTGAATAAACGCTAACTTGATTTTTTTGTGACTAACTCTTAAAGTCTCATCATAACATTTCAGTAGAATACATTGTATTCTGAAACTTCAGAACAGAAAACAAGTACATGAGCAGAGTAAGACTGCGAACACTGCAGGGCATTGCAGGTTGGCACTGGGTGTAAATTATTCGCACAGACAATACCTCTTATTTCACCATTAGATCACTACAAAACTTTATCACTAACAGACTTCGCTGAATATTTAATTTTGCTTACAAGGCTAAAAAAAAATCTAGCAGCTTCTAATTTGACATGATTAGCAGGTCTTCAGATTTGATTAGCAAATTACCCTAGTAATCAAGGTTAATTCCCAATGCATTTCACAATACAGAATCTTTTCCCACCGCAATGGATTTTCTACTAATCAACAAGAATTGGAAGAAAAAAGAAAGTAAACACAAAAGTAAGAACAGACACTTAGAGGAGCCAGAATTAGACCAAGATTTCTGATCTGTTATACAATGATTATGTACAGAAATCAGTTGATATTGCCTGGTTGAAAACAGATCCGCATCGTGCCAAAGACCGAACAATGCCGATATGAGTGAAAGCAGTCGCTGAGAGACACAAGTCCCCGCAGAATCTATAAAGAGATCCTTGGCTGTGCAAAATGTGTTGCATCCAAAGTGCAGAATACGTATTTTTTACAACAGAAGCCCGTCAGTGAGATAGTACTGATACGTCGCAGATGGGTTCACATGAGCATCTGAAAAATTGTCCATTTTACGTCCAGAAAAAACCCACTATCTCCTTCATATCCGTATGACATTTCTTTACTCTTTTTGCAAATTCGTATGGCATCTATGTTTTAAGTGAATAATTCAATAAAGTTAAAATATGATTTCTTATCTTTATAATTGTAAAGTATCCATGAAAAACACGGCATACGGATAGCAACCCGAAACTGATCCATTTTTTTATGTACGGTACCCATTGACTTACAATGGAGGGGTATGATCTAGAATACTTGCTGTATTGCATGCTGTGACCATCCGTCAGTGTGTAAAAACGTTCATGTGAACAACCACATTGGCTTGCACTGGTCAAGGGGGCACAGGATTACGGCCCATACATGACGTGTATGGGAGGGGGGTAGTATTGTAATGAGCACAGGAGGCAGGGATTTCTTACAGCACCGTACGCCCCGGAGCCTGGAAGAAATCATTGGTATAAAGACAGAATATAACATTTCTCAACAACAAGACTGTTAATATGAGGCATACAGGTAGGACTAGGGTAACACTTCTATTACCTGTATGCCTATATTAATAGGTCATATATGTCCCAGGGAGGTGAAATATTCCCTTTAATATTGCATTCAATAAAGCATGACGCAAGCAGAGAAAAATCCTCAGTATGCTTCCAGGTAAAATCTGATGCATATGCAGGGTATACTATGATTTTCCATAGCCCCATATAGGTGCGGATTTACAGATCATATTTTGTTCAGTGGCGAGAATACATTAGACTTTGTCTACACGACGATTTTGGCCGACAGAATATAACATTCCTCAACAAGCCTGTTGTTAGTATGAGGCATACAGGTAGGACTAGTGAAACATTTCAATTACTTGTATCCCATATTAATAGGTCATTATGTCCCAGTGGGGGACAGATTCTCTTTAAAGTGGTCTTCTCCCTTGGAGATATTACTAGTCTTACTATGTATGAAGAGGCATTATTGAGACCCCCTACAGAAGAGGAGGGGTGACAACGCCCGGTTGATGACGAGGAGGGACATCTGTAAGGACTAGGAAAGAATGATCAGCAATTGTCACTTCTTAGTCTGAAAAAGTATACTTAAAAAAGATACCGTCAGAATCACCGGTGTCTGTCTGTATTCTTTATGATCATGTTATATGGCCTTCATAGCATAGGAAATAATGGGAAAACAACCAAGTAACGCATATCATAAAACAATGATGAATCGATTCCTCTTTTTGCTTTTTATGCACATTTTTCCTTTGTAAATTTTTACGAACAAAGAAAATAGCAGATATATTTGCAGCTATAATTCTCCTGCCATTGAGAATCCTGCAGCAATAAGCAGAGGCTTAGAGGACCCTAAATCAAAAAAGGTAAAATGAATAGCACCCGTGTCACCCGAATGCATTAGTGATTGCTGTTGATGTCATTTGCACACAACAAAATGATAACGGTGCTGTTAGTTGTAGGTCAGAGATCTTCACAGAGAGTCTATAGATACACTTCTGTCAATACGCCCGTCCTTTCCTTGCCCTGATCCAGAGCTCTAACCTACAAGATTGACATTTTTACCGCTAAATTATACTATGTCTGCCGGGGAGAGCTGTGTCTCCATTCCAAAATTAGCTAGCCATCATCAAATCATAAAACAACCTGTACACGGTGTCATTTCACAAGGATATTGATCCTTGCAGACTTACTGGATTACAAGATGATTTCCCATAAAAAGTACCAGCCGCTATCTCTAAAGCAGAAAATACAGACATGTATGACGGAGAATAAATGTGGTATAATATATATATTTATGTATAGTAAAGTTTTTTACTATCCCAAATCACTATACATCTTTCCGGCCTGTCAGTGCATACTGGTATAGGTTTATTTACACAAGTATAAGTGTCATTTCTTGGAAATAAGTTCCTCATCTTAATGAGAGCAGGACTATGATGCAATGAAACATTACAAAACTCTGACATAAAAAAAATGTCTGCATGTCTAAAATGATACCGCAGGCATATGGAAGCAAAGGCCCATGAAAGCCTTACAGCGGCTCTGTACACTTTTAGACTGGGGCACAGGGGACAGTGAATGGACTGTTAGATTTTCTCAAAGTCTCAATGTTAAAGGGGCCGTCAGGTCAGCAAGGTATCACTTATCCACGAAGGCAGAACGGGGAACTTTTATCCATATTAAAATGAGGCAGCAGTGCACATACCTTACCGTTGCTCCATTCATTCCTTATGGGGTTGCCAATGCCTGCTCTAGGCTCTTTCAGTCAGCACCATAAAGAATTAATGGAATGGTAGTAGTCAGGCATAAAAGTTCAGCCAACAAGTGTAGGTCCCAGAGTTCGGACCACCACCAACCAGTAAATTATCACCTATCCTGTCAATAGTTGATAAAGAGTTGTCAGGTGAAATAAGTTAAAGCTGTTGCCCACTACTAGGACAATCCCCTCTCAATCTGAGTGTTTGCCCTCAGCTAGAATAAAAACACTTTTACTCACCTGCTGCACCGGAACGGTTTCAGCGGCATTGGCAGTCGCTCTCCCAGGGCTCACATGAGGTTGTTACGTCATGCGAACTCTGACCCTAATCCGCACCGGCTTCACTGTCCTTGCCTTCGGAACACTGTCAGGAAGTCAGAGCTGTGGCTGCTTACTCACTTCCTATTGATGTTCAATAGGTCAGAAGGTGCGGACATTGAAGCCAGCACAGATTAAGCTCAAGGCTTGAGTGATGCAACCACCTCATGTGAGCGCTGGGAGAGCAAGTGCCGAAACCACCGGGACAGTTCCAACATAGGAGGTGAGTATTTTAACTAGGGTAAACACTCAGATTGAGAAAGTGTTCTTCGAGTAGTGTCCTCTATTCATTCTCCGTCCATTGTAAAAATCGGTCCAGTGATATCCACAGTTCCAGAGTACTCGTCTGCACCGCAGATGGTTGCAGGGACTTGCCTGTTATTTCATGCACTATTCCCACAGTACATTTTTTTTCTTGTGAGCACTGAACAAATTTGTTCATGTGCACTTGCACGTACTGTAGCTCATTATTGCCTCGTGTAATATCCGCTGTACCCACAGACAGCAGACTGATTAAATATACGATCCTCTCATCGAGGCCTATAAGAGTACCCCCAAGGTTAAGATCATACACTGTACTGTACCCATAAAAAGCACATTATCAACACAGCAGAAATAATTCCTGGCGATTAGTAAATTTGCCCCATCTTCACCTGTCTGTGCGCCACACATTGAAAGTTGCTGTGAGCAGGCATTGATTTACTCTGTAATGTACAGAAATTGTGGTAAATCTGTTAGATCGATAGTGGTCAATTCCTCTCTTGTCTGAAGCCCACTTTGGGGTGTGTGAGATTTGGTAAAATGTCATCCACATTGCTGGTACAGCAATCTGCAGCGTATCTGGCCAGAGTAAAACATACAGTCACATACACCAATCTTTTAGTCATTTCGGGCCCAGTAAAATCCTAAGACATGCATTAGTGAAATATCTGTATATTATTAGTTTATTATTTAAATACACAGAACAGCCATTTGCCAAATGTGCCCAAGAAGCATTACACAGGGCTGTTTAAAAATACTTTATAACTCTGCAAATGTTATGGATAGTTTAAGCTTCTAGGGCAACGGAAAAAAAAAATATAATTTCAATGATATTCAATAATAGCCCTAAATCAGCTTGTGTGCTGTGTGAAATTTCCATATATCATGTAAATAACATTTGCATAAATTCTTCATTACAGCCGTTTAATCTCATTATTATAGGTAATCAGATTTCAGCCTTTCATTTTATTCTGATTAAGTACAGAATATACATCTACATTTTTACAAATAAACACCCAATTCTGAAATATATCTGAATACATCAAAGAGTGCAGAACTGAGGCAGGATTGTAGTATTTATGCATTACTTTAGTCTCCTGGTGGAAATCCATTTAACCCAGCAGAGGCTTTGTTGTTCTACCATTAGCACAGTTTCTATTCTCCCTTATATTTTGGTGCGGTCATTATTCAATGAGTGGGAAACGATATTCCTGATTGCTTAAAGGCAAAGTCCTACTTTGTCCTTTGGCCACTAGATTTCATAATCCTAGGTATCAAGGGGAATAAAACATGCAAGGTCGAGGTTGGCTTCTGTTTTGTTACAAAAGATGCCAAAATCATAGAAGAGTGTCATTAGTTGTTTACCTCTAGATATTAGGACTACTTTCCTGCCAAATACGGTCACCAATGGTGGAAAAATCCCCTCAAAAGCGGTGCTATATTTCCCAACAAAATCGTGATACACTAGAATTCGATGAAACTCATTACCAAGGCCAACAGGGTCCTAATCCATCGTGTGAGGGATCTAGCAGAGTGTCGTGGCTTATGTGGTAAGTAGAAGCCACAACACAAATGTAAACAATTTCAAAGTAATCCAAACATCTGTATTTTATACCATCAATATTCTTGTCAGTCGGTAGTTTTATGGGGTACTGTTATGATACGGTGGTTTAGGAGCAACATGGAACAAGCTCTGAAGGAAGTGGTAACTGTACTGACCGCAGTCCCTAAGCTCAACACAACACTAGAAGTAGCCGTGGGATGCTCCTAACTCTCCCTAGGCATCTCGTCACTGCCTAAGAGCTAACTACCCCTAAAGATAGAAGCAGGAAAACTATCTTGCCTCAGAGAAAATCCCCAAAGGATAGATTAGCCCCCCACAAATAATGAGTGTGAGTGGAGAGGGAAAAGACATAAACAGAATGAAACCAGGATGAGCACAGGAGGCCAGTCTAACTTGATAGATAGGACAGGATGGAATACTGTGCGGTCAGTATAAAACACTACAAAAATCCACGCAGAGTTTAGTAAAAATCTCCACACCTGACTAAAGGTGTGGAGGGTAAATCTGCTTCCCAGAGCTTCCAGCAAGACAGAATTAATTCATACTGATAACGATGGACAAACATAGAAGCACAGAACGGAAAAAGTCCACAATCTGTGAACAGAAAAGAGCAAGCACAAACTTAGCTTTGAGATGTGAATCCAACCAGGAACCATTTACAAGTGGCACTGGCTGAAAGACAGAACCAGGCATAAATAGCCGAGCAGAAAAGACGATCAGTGGAAGCAGCTGAAGACAGCTAACTCCAAGGAGCAGCCATACCACTTGAAACCACAAGAGGGAGCCTAAGAGCAGAACTCACAAAAGTGCCACTTACAACCACCGGAGGGAGCCCAAGAGCGGAATTCACAACAGGGTACTGTGCCAGGTCTTACAAGTTTAATGGGAATGTGATGTCATGATGTCTCAATATGCTTCAACTTGACATTTTGAGTTTGTGTACAGGGGTCTTCAAACAGGATCTGTTCTAGTAGCCAAAATGAAAAATAACTGCAAAGATCAGCAACGGGATTGGCGGACTTTCTCTCTGTGATGTGTACTTCTGCCTACTGAAATGCACACTTCTGATCAGTCTCTTGAGTGATCAGTAGAGGTCTCAGGATCTGATCCTAAAGATATGACTCCAGTAGTCCCACCCCGTCAACAGGAAGAGAAACTGCTGCTCAGGTGACAAAGAATTGCTGAATCTCTGGCAGGAGGATCAACAAACAGGTAGTTGCCTCTGTTACTAACTATATGCCTTTTTTTCTAAAGTCTCCGAATATCCTCTTTAAGCTATCCTGCATGCTACACATTGGCTATTGAAGTTGTCAAGCAAGTATGTAGCAGTGATTACTAATCTAGTCCATATAATTGTGAGGGTGTCAATATTTTTAAAAAAGTCCATGCAAAGGAGAAGGTCAGACAACTGTGAGGGTGTCGAAATTAACAAAACAAATATTTGTCGACCTGGTTACTTGGTGTCAAACATGTTGTTGTATGTCACAGAAAAGTGCATATAGTGCATAAAGCTGCCAAAAATAGCAAGCAAAAAAACAGCAGTAAATAATAATTGAAATCACTTACATTAGTGGACAGGGTATAGTGACGAAGCATCCCAAAGATCATCACCGATCTTCCACCAAATTTCACAGTGGGTGCAATACACTGTGGCTTGTACACCTCTCCAGGTCTCCGTCTAACCATTAGATGACCAGGTGTTGATCTGGTGATGCTTCAGCAAGGTTGGAATTGGGCAGGTTGTTCTTTGCGAATAACGTATGAATCAAGCCGCATACAAGGTTATCCTGGAAAAACAGCTGATTCCTCCTGCTCAAGCAATGTTCCCCAACTCTGAGGACTGGTTTTTCCAGCAGGACAATGCACTATGCCACACAGCTAGGTCAATCAAGGTGTGGATGAAGGACCACCACATCAAATCCCTGTCATGGCCAGCCCAATCTCCAGACCTGAACCCCATTGAAAACCTCTGGAATGTAATCAAGAGGAAGATGGATAGTCACAAGCCGTCAAACAAAGAACTGCTTACATTTTTGTGCCAGAAGCAACTTTTCCTGAGTTAAAACATTAGTATTGTTGTTTCTAAATGAGTATGAACTTTTTTTTTTTTTTTGCATTATTTGAGGCCTGCAAGCAATGCATTTTTTTGTTATTTTGACCATTTCTCATTTTCAGAAAATAAATACAAAATTTAATGCTTGGAACTTCGGAGACATGTTGTCAGTAGTTTATAGAATAAAAGAACAATTTACATTTTACTCAAAAATATACCTAGAAAGAGAAAAATCAGACAAACTGAACATTTTGCAGTAGTCTCTTAATTTTTGCCAGAGCTGTACAGGTCCTTCTCAAAAAATTAGCATATAGTGTTAAATTTCATTATTTACCATAATGTAATGATTACAATTAAACTTTAATATATTATAGATTCATTATCCACCAACTGAAATTTGTCAGGTCTTTTATTGTTTTAATACTGATGATTTTGGCATACAACTCCTGATAACCCAAAAAACCTGTCTCAATAAATTAGCATATTTCACCCATCCAATCAAATAAAAGTGTTTTTTAATAACAAACAAAAAAACCAACAAATAATAATGTTCAGTTATGCACTCAATACTTGGTCGGGAATCCTTTGGCAGAAATGACTGCTTCAATGCGGCGTGGCATGGAGGCAATCAGCCTGTGACACTGCTGAGATGTTACGGAGGCCCAGGATGCTTCAATAGCGGCCTTAAGCTCATCCAGAGTGTTGGGTCTTGCGTCTCTCAACTTTCTCTTCACAATATCCCACAGATTCTCTATGGGGTTCAGGTCAGGAGAGTTGGCAGGCCAATTGAGCACAGTAATACCATGGTCAGTAAACCATTTACCAGTGGTTTTGGCACTGTGAGCAGGTGCCAGGTCGTGCTGAAAAATGAAATCTTCATCTCCATAAAGCATTTCAGCCGATGGAAGCATGAAGTGCTCCAAAATCTCCTGATAGCTAGCTGCATTGACCCCGCCCTTGATGAAACACAGTGGACCAACACCAGCAGCTGACATGGCACCCCACACCATCACTGACTGTGGGTACTTGACACTGGACTTCAGGCATTTTGGCATTTCCTTCTCCCCAGTCTTCCTCCAGACTCTGGCACCTTGATTTCCGAATGACATGCAAAATTTGCTTTCATCAGAAAAAAGTACTTGGGACCACTTGGCAACAGTCCAGTGCTGCTTCTCTGTAGCCCAGGTCAGGCGCCTCTGCCGCTGTTTATGGTTCAAAAGTGGCTTTACCTGGGGAATGCGGCACCTGTAGCCCATTTCCTGCACACGCCTGTGCACGGTGGCTCTGGATGTTTCCACACCAGACTCAGTCCACTGCTTCCTCAGGTTCCCCAAGGTCTGGAATCGGTCCTTCTCCACAATCTTCCTCAGGGTCCGGTCTCCTCTTCTCGTTGTACAGCGTTTTCTGCCACATTGTTTCCTTCCAACAGACTTACCATTGAGGTGCCTTGATACAGCACTCTGGGAACAGCCTATTTGTTGAGAAATTTCTTTCTGGGTCTTACCCTCTTGCTTGAGGGTGTCAATGATGGCCTTCTTGACATCTGTCAGGTCGCTAGTCTTACCCATGATGGGGGTTTTGAGTAATGAACCAGGCAGGGAGTTTATAAAAGCCTCAGGTATCTTTTGCATGTGTTTAGAGTTAATTAGTTGATTCAGAAGATTAGGGTAATAGGTCGTTTAGAGAACCTTTTCTTAATATGCTAATTTATTGAGACAGGTTTTTTGGGTTATCAGGAGTTGTATGCCAAAATCATCAGTATTAAAACAATAAAAGACCTGACAAATTTCAGTTGGTGGATAATGAATCTATAATATATGAAAGTTTAATTGTAATCATTACATTATGGTAAATAATGAAATTTAACACTATATGCTAATTTTTTGAGAAGGACCTGTATATACACACATGCATACATATGACCACATTTCTTTTATTTATTTATGAGACCATTTAGTGGACCTCCACAGTATAAATATTCTTGAACACATTCTGGATAAAATATTGAAACGCGTCAGGGTAATTTAATTTCTCCTGCTGCAAAGCATTGCTCTGCATTCTGTTATAGAACCTTTCAGCACCAAATGAATTAAGACTAATGACTTCTAGCCCATTCACTCTTTAAGAAAAAAGAATCAGTTATATCAAGTACTCTTAGAAAATTGTAGATGTCTCCTGGAAAATTACTTAAGTTATTGTAAAGGATCCATTTTAGGTAACTAATGAATGCCACTAAATTGATGTCAGTCTCTGAGTAGTTTAAACCAATACAGCAAAAAAAAAAAAAAAAAGTCTACAAGACAAAATATGAGATAATTATATGTAAGAAAGTCTAAATAATGAGATGTTAATATTCTTTGGAACCCAGAAATTCGTCTGTTCATTTTGGTCTTTTTTTCTCTCCTTCCTTTCAACCTCTCGGTGGGAGACTACTCTTGTGACATCTTTATATATGATGCTCTCATTTCACAATCTTCAAATGAACGCAGCCTGTGATCTCTGAATGCAAAAATACTCCAGGCGATTGTTTTTACTATATTTACACATGATGGACTACAGTGCAAGTTAATCAGGTCTTAGCCCTATATTCGCTCAGCTGCTTCTTCTTCAATGGAATAAAAATCAGTTCAGCTTTTCAAGTAATGGCTTTTATTTAACGTTTGCTGTTGAGGGATAGAAAGTGAAAAAATCCTAATTCAGACTCACGCTGGCCACACACGAATGCAGCCTAGGAGAGTTACGCTGGTCAAACGTGAACACATGAGGCATTATGTAGGACTTTTTAAATACACAAGTGTATCTGCACCACGATATATAGTGGAATTAGGTTTTTTGTTATCTCTACACCACAGTTACATGGTTTCAATGTATTCATTGACGCAAACTGACTCTTTAAAGCCTAGAGAGTTCTTTTAGCAAAGGTGATCCATGGTTTTTTTTTGTACTGTATCGAAATGCGCTGTCAATTAAGCTTTTTCAATAGAGGTGGATCCTACAAAATTGGGAGTCAAAAGCAGACTTATGCAACTGTAGAAATCCGTTGCAGTTCACAACTTGACCACACACCACCATGATAGCGCAGCACTCCCAACACTATTTTTATACCGCATATTCCACAGAGATAATACATGCCATGGAGATATGGTAGTGTCAAATGCATCACTGTACTCACAAGACATGAATGCTTTGGTGCAAAGAGTATGGGGAACACTGCTGAACAGGTTAGGTAAAGATTATTTGTTACAGCACGCTTAAAACCATGGATGCTGGGAATATGATTGACTATAGTAGCGCATGGAACTAATACAGGATGATAAACGTCTTGGAGAAGGGAGTGATAGGTTCAGTTATGGAATTGGTTAATCTTAGATCCATGGAAAAACAGAGATAACTTTTATGGCGGTAGTCAGAAGTGAGCAGATGTAGGGTGACACAGAACTGTGGTTCGGTTTGAGGGTGAAAGTAGTACTTTTTGCAATATTTTAAAATGGATGGGTGACCGGTGCAGTGACTGGCACAGGGTGGAGGCATCTGTGTAGGGGTTGGAGAGACATGGCTGAGATATTCAGGATGGACTGGAGAAAGGAGAGTTTAGTGATTAGTTGTGAGTTACTGCAATTAAAGTAAGACAAGAACGAATCAGAGCAGATATAATTCTTTGGATTGGTGGAGGTCCTTGCAGTTGGACACAAACCAATCAGCAAGTTATGACCGATCCTCTTCATAGGTGATCACTTCTAAAGATAAGAATAACACTTTTCATGTGCAGGCATACAGATGAATATATCAGCAGCATAATTCAAGGATGAATATCTAATTTGGGCACCAAATGCGAGGTGAACAAAGTATTAAACTGGCAAAACACATGAGATAGCTGTCAACCAAATAGTCACTTGCTGGCCTCTTACTTCCTCGATTCCCTCATACACATGACTATTCGACTCGGTTGAGCTTTAATATTTTTGTTAATGGGGACAGGCCTGTTGTGACCTGGTGGTTAAGAGGCCACACTGAAATGACCTGGTGGCTAAAACGCAACATGGAACGAGCTCTGAGAAGGTGGTATCTCTACTGACCGCAGTCCCTAATCCTAACAACACAACTAGAAATAGCCGTGGGATGTTCCTGACACTCCCTAGACACCTCGTCACAGCCTAAGATATAACTACCCCTAAAGAAGGAAGTAGAAAGCTATCTTGCCTCAGAGAAACCCCCAAAAGGAAAGATAGCCCCCCACAAATATTGACTGTGAAAGGAGAGGGAAATGACGAACACAGAAATGAAATTAGAATTCAGCAAAGGGGAGGCCAATACTAAACTAGATAGACAGAGAGCAAAGGATACTGTGCGGTCAGTATTAAAAACTACAAAATCCACGCAGAGTTTACAAAAATGAACTCCACACCGACTCATGGTGTGGAGGGGCAAATCTGCTTTCCCAGAGCTTCCAGCTAGCCTAAATAAGACATAGTCACAAGCTGGACAAAAGAGACAAAATGCAAAGCAATAGAGTCCAAACAAATGGACAAACAAACTAACAAAACTTATCTTTTGCAGACAAGGACTGGCCATATGAGAAATCCAAGGGAAGAATCAAATCCAACCAAGAACATTGACAGCAGGCATGGACTAAAGCCCAGAGCAGGTTTAAATAACAAACCCAGGCAAGGCGATTAGTGAAGGCAGCTGCTACAGCTACCTAATGGAGCAGCAGTTCCACTCGAAACCACCAGAGGGAGCCCAAGGGCAGAACTCGCAAACACACCATTAGCAACCACAGGAGGGAGCTCCAGAACGGAACTCACAACACAGGCCACTGCCAGGCATCTATCTCCCTTAGTATTATCCATAGAGGCAGAGGCAGGAGGTCCAAATACACAACAGATGGCAGTGCTGAAATGAGTTCAGATGACTTTCCTGAAATATGTGCGGGGTTTTTAGGCTGGCCATACACATAACATTATTGGTGGACACCTCAAGAGCTGATAAATATTTTAGCTTATAGGTCTTTCCATAACCACGTTAACATATGTATATTTATTTCTATTTATTCAGCAGCAAGAACTGTAGTAAGAGTTTTAGTGCCTCATTATCTCCAAGAAAATGTGACTTAATCCAACCCTACTAACCCCAAGACCAATTACCGTAATGGATATTTCTGAGGGCGACCATACAGAAAAGAACATTTCTTTATTGGGCCAAGTTCTCATTTTATTTTGCTTTTTTGGTAAGTTTGGGGCTTCAACAAATTTGCAACAATTGAAATGGCTAAGCATCTCATCAGCAACTTTGCCTGCAGATTTGTTTACCTATTAGCAATTGGGTTTCAGATGTTTCTGGAATGAAACAGATTATCAGGCTAATAATTTTAGGCTTGAATCCACCACTAAGGAGCTCGATAACAAAACCTCTGCACTTCATGGCACTGGATTTACGGTCTTCCACACACATTCTGAGTACGGTAAAGTAGTAGCAGAGATTTATTTGCGCACAGCTCAACTAAGGACCCATTGTTGTTAACACGTCTTACATCAAAACATATTGCAGACACAATTTTGCAGATTTCGTTCATGTGGGATGTATATTCACATGACCTTGGAGTGGAAGTTTTGTAGATACAGTTAGAGGGCGAGTCATGATGCATTTATATAGGCCGGTATGAATGCTATCCAGTCACCCAGAATCAATATATCTTATGATTCCATTTTCCCTGTTGAATGAAGTTCAAAGCACGCATCCCTCTGCAATATGACATTAAAGTGCCGCTCTCCTTTTGCCTATGAATAAACAGCAGCACTTTGACTAGTTGTAGGTTGCTTAACGGACGCACATGAAATCCATATAAATAATTCACATCACTCAAGAGGTGGCGAGCTGAACAAGTCCCTTCTGGTTAACATTATTTAAAGATAAGGTGAAGTTAAGTAAGTGATGGAGCTACCGGGCGGGTCACAGTCCAGAGGGAATTCGGACAGTCTTAGTTACACTCATAGACTGATTTGTTCCGAATTATGTCACCTCGCAGAATTCTGGACCTTAGGGAAAGAGAAATGTCTGGTCTGTCACAGAACTGATATAAGATGATCTTCAGAAAACAGAAGCTTTTAGTCCAATAAATTACATCCATTATGGATAGTTCGGCAATTGAAAAGACCTTGTCGTTTGGCTTTAGCGATGAATGCCTTTTTGATTCCATTAATTAATGATGAGCTTGTCATTCACAAGTACAGATGACGATGGACTGTTTTGTACAAAGAAAAAAATTCTACAGCAACTAAATTTGGAAGGGTTTTCTTGGGGTTTGTGTGGATTAGGAGTGTCCAGTTTGCAATTTTTTAAGCTCTAACATTTGTAAGTGAAGGTATTCATACTTTTGCACAGAAAGAATAATTTACAATGAGACATGAGAACTTTTTTTCTAGGTGCATATACTAAAACATCACATGTACGATACTATAGTCATGTTCATTTCTATATGTCATTGAAGAAAGGCCAAAAATAG
Organism: Ranitomeya imitator; assembly: GCF_032444005.1. Taxonomy (NCBI): domain Eukaryota; kingdom Metazoa; phylum Chordata; class Amphibia; order Anura; family Dendrobatidae; genus Ranitomeya; species Ranitomeya imitator. Next base: position 144,742,294 of record NC_091290.1, read on the forward strand.
TCAGCAAATAATTGGTGAAGAGAGGTGAAATTCAGAGATCAAAAAGTCCTAAAGGCTTAAAGACCTAAAGGTCGAAGGTGAAGACAAACAATTTCCTATCATGTGCACATACAAGTGTACACAATTTATAGTCTCTGATGTAGACTTGCACATAATGATGTGCTCCCATTTTTTTATACAGTTTTCAATGTCAAAGTAGGAGTGGATAAAGGGAGGAGTGAGATTTTTCCTATACAATCCACTATTTCCTTTAGACGTAAACTGCATTAAGTAAAATGGGAGAAAGGACACACCCTAAAATATCTGCACATAGAATTTTTTTTAAGACACACAAAAACCATGAGTTTTTCTAGTGGAAATGGATTCAGGAAACGCTTCTTGGTTTTTTTTTTAGGTGTTTTTCTTTTCTGGATGAGCTTCCTGAAGCAGTCTAGATTAGGTTTTGAAGAGTTTTGGAAGTCTTTTTTGCAGCCTTTCGATTTGACAAAACTTAGTTTGGATAGGTCTCCTTTAGGATATACTTCAAGGTAGTAAGACTTCAAAGAAAAAAGACAGCGCCACAATGGATGGTGAAAAAATAAAAACTCACATTTATTCTGCCTTCTGTAGCGACGTTTCGGTCAACAAACCTTTATCAAGCAAATGTCTGTTGACCGAAACGTCGCTACAGAAGGCAGAATAAATGTGAGTTTTTATTTTTTCACCATCCATTGTGGCGCTGTCTTGTTTCTTTGAAGTCTTGGTACGTTGTCCGGGATGGGCTCCCTGGCTCTGGACATGCGCCCCTGTGTCCGCTGAGACCTTTATTTGCAAAGAAAAAAGGGTGCGGTTTTGACTTTTTTCTGTCTTGACTCTACTTCAATGTAGTGACATGCACTTTCTTTTATACCATCAAGAGTTTCCACAAACAGCTTAAAAACAAATCCAGAAACTCAACAACAAAGTAGATTTTCTATAGAAAAGGATGGTAAATGTTTTCCAAGCATTTATGGAGTGGTTGGGGCTGTGAACATGTCCTTATACCAATTGTGTGATAAGCAACAGATGAAAGAAATACGTAAGCTACTTACCGGTAGCAGTGTTTTTCAGGAGCCCATGACAGCACCACGAGAGAGGGGATCCACCCTTCAGGGACAGGAAACCTTCAGACATAAAAGAGCAGCACCTTTCTCCCGCATCAGTTGGTTTACGGAGCATGAGAGGGCCTCCTAGGTTAGTAGCACAAAATCAACTTAATATATGGTACAATTCACCATGTGAGTAAATATAGAAAGGAAAAGAGGAAGTGTTGACCCATACGAGAAAAAGGGTAGGGAATAAAAGGGTGCTGTCATGGGCTCCTAAAAAACACCGCTACCGGTAAGTAGCTTACGTATTTATTCAGTCACCATAACAGCACCACGAGAGACTTTCAGAGAAGTAAAAGGCCTAGGGGGGACAACTGCTTCAAGCACCCTTCTCCCAAACGTGAGGTCAGAGGAGCTAAAGAGATCTAGTCTATGGTGTTTAAAGTAAGTAGACGGATAAGACCATGTGGCCGCTTTACAAATGTCTTCAATCAACACTTCAGATCTCTCCGCTCAGGATGTCGAGTGGAATGAGCTTTAACACCTTCTGGAATCTCCATGCCACCAGCTGTATAAGCCAGAGAGATTGCCTCCCTGATCCATCTAGCTAGTGTGTTTTTAGATACTTTGTATCCTTCCAGGGAGTTAGGAAGGGACTTAAACAGGGAATTATCTTTCTTTCAAGTGTTTGTAACTGAAATATATTTAAGAAGACACCTTTTAACATCCAAAGTATGAAATCTATGTTCCGAATCATTAGTGGGATTAGGACAAAATGAGAGAAGAACAACCTCTTGTAACCTATGAAATTTTGAAGCTACCTTTTGAAGATAAAGAGGATCAGGTCTCATAACAACTCTATCTTCCCTAAACTGCATGTACGGAGGCTGTCTGGACAAATCTTGTAGATCACTAATCTTTCTCGCGGATGTGAGCGCAACTAAGAGGGCTGTTTTTCAAGGATAGGATTTTAATCGGGGCATTATCAATAGGCTCCAATGGAGCTTGTATTAAAGCTGAGAGAACAAGATTTAGGAACTACTTTTTGTTTAATGATTGGTCTAGATCTCGTAACTTGAAGAACCTGACTATCCAATGATTGCTGGCCAAATTACTATTGTATAGTGCCCCTAGAGCCGATACTTGAACCCTGAACATGCTTGTGGCTAGGTCCATATCTAACCCTTTTTGCAAGAATTCTAAAATTTGGTTAATACAGGGTTCCTAATCAATCCGTGTTTCTGAAACTGATAAGAATTTTTTCCAAATCCTGACGTAAATGTTTGTTGTAGAGATTTTTCTACTTTTAAGTAATGTATTTACCAGGTCCCGCGAAAAACCCCTCCCCCTTAGTAATAACCTTTCAAATTCCACGCCGCTAGATGTAAATTGGCCACTCGTGGATGGAGGATTGGGCCCTGGGAGAGGAGATTTGATATTTTTGTAACAATCTATGGCTGGGAAATGGACATCTTCCTCAACCAAGGAAACCATGATCTTCTGGGCCAGAAGGGGCTATCAGGATTATTCGGGCCCCGTCTTCCCGTATTTTCCTCAGAACTATTGGGATTAAGTTCAGAGGGGGAAAAGCATAGGCGAGATTGAAGTGCCATGAGATTAGGAGAGCGTCTACCGCATATGGATTGTCTCTGGGCTTTAAGGAGCAGAATCGATGTAGCTTTCTGTTTTCTCGGTTGGCAAAAAGATCTATGTCTCGACATCCCCACAATTGTATGATCTAGTTAAAGATGGATGAGTTTAGTGTCCAATCTCCCTGTCTGAGTTGGTTGCAGCTTAGATAGTCGACCATGATATTGTACTTCCCTTTTATGTGAAGAGCCGTGAGTGATAGTAGATGATTTTCGGCCATCTGAAAAATACGATCCGCAACCTCCATTAATGAACCGGACCGAGTACCTCCTTGATGGTTAATGTAGGCTACGGTTACCTGGTTGTCTGAGAAAAGTTTGACGTGCCGACCCTGTAGAGGAATAAGAAAACTACTTAAAGCGCGTTCTACCGCTAATAACTTATTTAGATTGGATGACAAACTTTGTTTGGACTGAGAACACAGCCCCTGGACCCAACTACTTTCCAAGTGTGCCCCCCATCCCCTGGAGCTAGCATCTGTAGTTATTATCCGAGTTATATGATTTGTCCAGGGAACCCCCCTACGTAAATTTGGTACGTGTGTCCACCAATGTAGTGGTTGAATAGATTCAATGGATAATGAGAATTTACTGTCAAGATGAGCTCTGTTGTGAATTCAGCTTTTGGGCTCCCTCCGGTGGTTGTAAAGGGTAATGCAGTTGTGACTGGACTGCAGGATTGGACAGGTGTATCTACTAATTGCAAAACTGACTGGGGTATATAGCCTTGCTGGACTCTTTAGTCCCTGCCAGTTGTCCATTGTTTTTGAAGGATTCACTTCCCTGCTGGTCTCTCCAGTTTGCTGTGCTTTTCTACAAAGATACGTCCTGGCTTTGTTTTTGCTGTCCACCTGCTGTGGACCTTATTGTGCTGTGCATATTCATGTTTTTGTCTTGTTCAGCTTTGTCTGTGAAGGATTTTTTGCAGCTAAGCTGTGTCTCTGGAGATGCAGATATACCCCCCATGTCTTTAGTCAGATGTGGTGATTCGTATTTTATGTGGTGGATATTTTCTAGTATTTTTATACTGACCGCATAGTACTCTGTTCTATTCTTTCTTTTTAGCTAGTATGGCCTCCTATGCTAAAATCTGATTTCATTTCTGCGTATGTTATTTCCCTCTCCTCTCACCGTCAATATTTGGGGGGGCTATCTATCCTTTGGGGATTTTCTCTGAGGCAAGATAGGTTTCCTGTTTGTCTTTAGGGGAAGTTAGATCTTGGGCTGTGCCGAGGGGTCTAGGGAGTGTCAGGTACCCCCCACGGCTACTTCTAGTTGCGCTGCTAGGTTCAGGGTTTGCGGTCAGTACAGGGACCACCTTCTCCAGAGTCCGTCTCATGCTGATCCTAGGCCACCAGATCATAACAGTACAACTGGCCAACAATGAGTTAATTGCATCTCAGAAGAAGGGAGAGAAGCTTTTGAGCCATTTTTTTTCCTTAGCCTGTTCCTCCCTCTTTACCTCTGGGTGGCTGCGGAACCTAGTAATAACATGAGTGTTCAGGAGTTAGTTTCTCGTGTGGATCAGCTTGCTGCTAGGGTACAGGGTATTTCAGAATATATTGTTCAGACTCCTGCCTTAGAACCTAAGATTCCCACTCCTGATTTATTCTTTGGTGACAGATCCAAATTTTTGAGTTTCAAAAATAACTGTAAACTGTTTTTTGCATTAAGACCCCGGTCTTCTGGTGATCCTATTCAGCAAATTAAAATCATCATATCTCTGCTGCGTGGTGACCCTCAGGATTGGGCATTTTCCCTGGAAACTGGCAATCCTGCTTTGCTTAATGTTGATTCGTTCTTTCAGGCAATGATGTCATTGTATGATGAGCCTAATTCTGTAAATCAGGCTGAGAAAATCTTGCTGGCCCTGTGTCAGGGTCAAGAAGCGGCAGAATCGTATTGCCAGAAATTTAGAAAATGGTCTGTACTGACTAAATGGAATGAGGATGCCTTGGCGGCAATTTTCAGAAAGGGTCTTTCTGAATCCGTTAAAGATGTTATGGTGGGGTTCCCCACGCCTACTGGTCTGAGTGATTCTATGTCTCTGGCCATTCAGATTGATCGGCGCTTGCGCGAGCACAGAGTTGTGCACTCTATGGCGTTGTCCTCTGAGCAGAGCCCTGAGCCTATGCAGTGTGATAGGACTTTGTCTAGAGCTGAACGTCAAACATTCATGCGTCAGAATAGGTTGTGTTTTTACTGCGGCGATTCTGCTCATGTTATTTCTGATTGCCCTAAGCGTATAAAGAGAATCACTAGTTCTGTTACCATCAGTACTATACAACCTAAATTTCTGTTATCTGTGACTTTGATCTGCTCATTGTCATCATTTTCTGTCATGGCATTTGTGGATTCAGGCGCCGCTCTGAACTTAATGGACTTAGAATTTGCCAGACGTTGTGGTTTTCCCTTGCAGCCTTTGCAGAACCCTATTCCTTTGAGGGGCATTGATGCTACACCATAGGCTAAAAATAAGTTTTGGACACAGCTGACCATGTGCATGGCGCCAGCCCATCAGGAAGATTGTCGTTTTCTGGTGTTGCATAATTTGCATGATGATATTGTGCTGGGTTTTCCATGGTTGCAGCTACATAATCCGGTGTTAGATTGGAAATCCATGTCTGTGACTAGTTGGGGTTGTCAGGGGGTTCATGATCAGGTTCCTTTGATGTCAATTTCCTCTTCCCCCTCTTCTGAAATTCCTGAGTTTTTGTCAGACTTCCAGGATGTATTCGATGAGCCCAAATCCAGTTCCCTTCCACCGCATAGGGACTGTGATTGTGCTATTAACTTGATTCCAGGTTGTAAATTCCCTAAGGGCCGACTTTTCAACCTGTCTGTGCCTGAACATACCGCCATGCGGAGCTATATTAAGGAGTCTTTGGAGAAAGGGCATATTCGGCCATTTTCTTCACCGTTGGGAGCGGGGTTCTTTTTTGTTGTCAAGAAGGATGGCTCCTTGAGACCCTGTATTGATTATCGCCTCTTGAAAAAGATCACGGTCAAATTTCAATATCCTTTGCCTTTGCTTACTGATTTGTTTGCTAGGATTAAGGGGGCTAGCTGCTTTACTAAGATTGACCTTCAAGGGGCATAAAATCTTGATGAATACCTTGTGATGCCATTCGGACTCTCTAATGCCCCATCTGTGTTCCAATCCTTCATGCATGATATCTTTCAGAGTTATCTTGATGAATTCATGGTTGTATATTTGGATGATATTTTGATTTTTTCCAATGATTGGGAGTCTCATGTGAAACAGGTCAGGATGGTATTTCAGATCCTCCGTAATAATGCTTTATTTGTGAAAGGGGTCAAAGTGCCTCTTTGGAGTGCAGAAGGTTTCTTTTTTGGGTTTCATTTTTTCTCCCTCATCTATAGAAATGGATCCGGTTAAGGTTCAGGCCATTCATGATTGGATTCAGCCCACATCTGTGAAGAGCCTTCAGAAATTCTTGGGCTTTGCTAATTTTTATCGTCGTTTCATTGCCAACTTCTCCAGTGTGGTTAAACCTCTGACAGATTTGACCAAGAAAGGCGCTGATGTGACGAATTGGTCCACCGTGGCTGTCTCTGCCTTTCAGGAGCTTAAACGCCGATTTACTTCTGCCCCTGTGTTGCGTCAGCCAGATATTTCTCTTCCATTTCAGGTTGAGGTTGACGCGTCTGAGATTGGGGCAGGGGCCGCTTTGTCTCAGAGGAATTCTGATGGTTCCTTGATGAAACCATGTGCCTTCTTTTCTCGGAAGTTTTCGCCTGCAGAACGCAATTATGATGTCGGCAATCGGGAGTTGTTGGCTATGAAGTGGGCATTTGAGGAGTGGCGACATTAGCTTGAGGGGGCCAAGCACCGTATTGTGGTCCTGACCGATCATAAGAATCTGATTTACCTCGAGTCTGCCAAACGGCTGAATCCTAGACAGGCTCGATGGTCCCTGTTTTTCTCCCGTTTTGATTTTGTGGTCTCGTACATTCCTGATACTAAGAATGTTAAGGTGGATGCCCTCTCTAGGAGGTTTTTTCCTGATTCCCCTGGGGTTCTTGAGCCTGTCGGCATTTTGAAGGAAGGGGTGATTCTTTCTGCCATCTCCCCTGATTTACGACGGGTTCTTCAGGAATTTCAGGCTAATAAACCTGACCGCTGTCCTGTGGGGAAACTGTTTGTTCCTGATAGATGGACTAGTAAAGTGATTTCTGAGGTTCATTGTTCTGTGTTGGCTGGCCATCCTGGGATTTTTGGTACCAGAGATTTGGTTGGTAGGTCCTTTTGGTGGCCTTCTTTGTCGCGGGATGTGCGTTCTTTTGTGCAGTCCTGTGGGATTTGTGCGCGGGCTAAGCCTTGCTGTTCCGGCGCTAGTGGGTTGCTTTTGCCATTACCGGTCCCCGAGAGGCCCTGGACACATATTTCTATGGATTTTATTTCCGATCTTCCGGTTTCCCAAAGAATGTCGGTTATCTGGGTTGTCTGTGACCGATTTTCTAAGATGGTTCATTTGGTGCCTTTGCCTAAATTGCCTTCTTCTTCTGATTTGGTTTCGTTGTTTTTTCAGCATGTGGTACGTTTGCATGGTATTCCGGAGAATATTGTGTCTGACAGAGGTTCCCAGTTTGTTTCTAGGTTTTGGCGGGCCTTTTGTGCCAAGCTGGGCATTGATTTGTCTTTTTCTTCTGCATTTCATCCTCAGACAAATGGCCAGACTGAGCGAACTAATCAGAACTTGGAGACCTATTTGAGATGCTTTGTGTCTGCTGATCTGGATGATTTGGTGGCTTTTTTGCCATTGGCCGAGTTTGCCCTTAATAATCGGGCTAGTTCGGCTACTTTGGTTTCGCCTTTTTTTTTGTAATTTTGGTTTTCATCCTCGTTTTTCTTCTGGGCAGGTTGAGCCTTCTGACCTTCCTGGTGTGGATTCTGTGGTCGACAGGTTGCAGCAGATTTGGGCTCATGTGGTGGACAACTTGGTGTTGTCTAAGGAGGAGGCTTAACGTTTTGCTAACCGTCATCGGTGTGTTGGTTCCCAGCTTTGGGGATCTGGTTTGGTTATCTTCCCGTCATGTTCCTATGAAGGTTTCTTCCCCTAAGTTTAAGCCTCGATTTATTGGTCCTTATAGGATTTCTGAGATTATTAATCCGGTGTCCTTTCGCCTGGTGCTTCCGGCCTCTTTTGCTATTCATAATGTCTTCCATAGATCTTTGTTGCGGAAATATGTGGAGCCCGTTGTTCCCTCTGTTGATCCTCCGGTCCCTGTGTTGGTCGATGGGGAGTTGGAATATGTGGTTGAGAAGATTTTGGATTCTCGTTTTTCGAGGCGGAAGCTTCAGTACCTTGTCAAATGGAAGGGTTATGGCCAGGAGGATAATTCTTGGGTTTCTGCCTCTGATGTCCATGCCGCTGATTTGGTTCATACCTTTCATCGGGCTCATCCTGATCGGCCTGGGGGCTCTGGTGAGGGTTCGGTGACCCCTCCTCAAGGGGGGGGTACTGTTGTGAATTCAGCTTTTGGGCTCCCTCCGGTGGTTGTAGAGGGTAATGCAGTTGTGACTGGACTGCAGGATTGGACAGGTGTATCTACTAATTGCAAAACTGACTGGGGTATATAGCCTTGCTGGACTCTTTAGTCCCTGCCAGTTGTCCATTGTTTTTGAAGGATTCACTTCCTTGCTGGTCTCTCCAGTTTGCTGTGCTTTTCTACAAAGATAAGTCCTGGCTTTGTTTTTGCTGTCCACCTGCTGTGGACCTTATTGTGCTGTGCATATTCATGTTTTTGTCTTGTTCAGCTTTGTCTGTGAAGGATTTTTTTGCAGCTAAGCTGTGTCTCTGGAGATGCAGATATACCCCCCATGTCTTTAGTCAGATGTGGTGATTCATATTTTCTGTGGTGGATATTTTCTAGTATTTGTATACTGACCGCATAGTACTCTGTTCTATTCTTTCTTTTTAGCTAGAATGGCCTCATATGCAAAAATCTGATTTCATTTCTGCGTATGTTATTTCCCTCTCCTCTCACCGTCAATATTTGTGGGGGGCTATCTATCCTTTGGGGATTTTCTCTGAGGCAAGATAGGTTTCCTGTTTCTGTCTTTAGGGGAAGTTAGATCTTAGGCTGTGCCGAGGGGTCTAGGGAGTGTCAGGTACCCCCCACGACTACTTCTAGTTGCGCTGCTAGGTTCAGGGTTTGCGGTCAGTACAGGGACCACCTTCTCCAGAGTCCGTCTCATGCTGCTCCTAGGCCACCAGATCATAACAGAGCTCTCAGGCGACGGGAATTATGTAAAGTGTCCCACTGTAGTGTTCTGGTATGATATTGAGCCCAGAGAACTGCCGGAATACACAATGTGAGTGAACCCAATAGTGACATCGCCCTTCTTACAGAGACGGATGGATTATAAATCATTCTGGTCGCTAGTCACTGGATACTATCCACTTTTGAATCTGGCAGACGACACTCCTGCCGACTGGAGTCTATGGTAAGATCCAGAAACTCCTGAACTTTTAAAGGCTATAAACGTGATTTTTTTTAGATTAATGATCCACCCCAATTTGTGTAACGCGGATGTCCCCTTCTCCAATTGTTTTTTGCAATGTGATTCTGAATGTCCCACAATCAATAAGTCATCTAGGTAGAGAACTATTAATATGTCCTGTTCGTGAAGGTGTGCCATAACTTCTACCATGACCTTAGTAAATACCCGGTGAGCCACCGCGACTCCGAAGGGAAGTGCACGATATTGAAAGTGCTGTACTGAACCGTTTAGTGAAACCGCTACCCTAAGGAACTGTTCGTGATCTACGTGTATCGGGACGTGAAAATAGGCGTCTTTCAGATCTAAGACAACCATGAAGCAATTGTTAAAGAGAAGTTTTATTGCCATCTTTACAGATTCCATTTTGAAAGACAGAACCAGCAGAAATGTATTCAGGTCTTTCAAATTAATGAAGGTACGAAAGGATCTGTCAGGTTTTTTGACCAGAAAGAGAGGGGAGTAGAACCCTTTACCTCTTTGTACCGCGGGCACTTTAATCAGAACCCCTTTTTTCTGAAGTTCCTGAAGTTCCTAGTGCCAATTGTCCTGCAGAAGAACGGATGGGTATTAAAGTAAATTTATCATGAGGAATCCGTTGGAACTCAAACTTTAGGCCAGTTTCAATAACGCTGAGAATCCATGGACTGTTGGAAATTTGTAACCAGGCAGGATAGAAGGCTGAAAGCCTACCCCCTACCCGGTCCGGCAGTCATTGTGGTTTTTTATAGTCCCGAGAGGTATTAAACATATATTCTCTACCTTTTCTTCTATTATTATCATATCTGGGTCTTTCTCTATTCAACCTTCTGCGGCTAAACCATCCTCTATTGTAATTCCGTCTATAAGAGGGTCTTCCTAAGTAAGGGAACTGTGTCTTTTTATCGCCCGCCTTTTCTAATAGTTCATCGAGAACCGGTCCAAATAAATGTGCCCCTTCACATGGAATGCGACACAATTTTCATCTGGCTTGCTTGCATTAGAAAGGGCTGACGATCTGGCGGGTAATTTAACAGAATCTGCCGACGCATCTGACAGAAAAGCTGCTGCCTCCTGAATTATAGGTAGGGAGGATAGGATCTCATTCCTGGGAGCCTTATTTTTTAGTTGATCCTCTAAGCGGTTAAGCCACACCATCAGTGACCGTGCTGTCCTAGTGGCTTAAATCGCTGGTCTTAGGGATCCTGCTGATGTTTCCCAAGCCCCTTTAAGGAAAACGTCAGCCTTTCTATTTAGTGGATCTTTTAGATTTTCTAGATCTTCAAACGGAAGAGAGGTCCTTTAACACGCCTTGGCTACTTCTGCGTCGTTTCAGAGCCTTGTCCCATGGGGACGAAGCTTCCTCCTCGAATGGATATCTCGTCTTAAATGCTCGTGGAAGCGAACCTTTCCTTTCAGGTTTTTTCCACTCCATTGTAATCAATGTATTTCTTATCCACCACCGGAAAAGACCTTCGGGATTTTCGATCTAGGCCTTTAAATATAATGTCCTGCATGGAGCATTCTGACTGGGTCTCCTCAATCCCCATTGTGTTGTTTACCGCCTTAACAAGATGGTTAACTCTGTCCAGCGACAAGCAGGAGTGAACGGACTCGGTGTCTACAGATGAAGAGGATGACGGAAAGGAATCAGAGCTCAGTTCACCCGAGTCCAAACCCAAATCCGAAACTGGGGACCTAATATATTTGCTTCTCTTGACATCCGTTTTCTGGGACATGGATTTAATAGAACCTCTAACTTCCTGTCTAACCATATCCCTTAAAGTGGAAGTAAGGTCAGGGGCTTCTTCCTCAATTAAGCGTTGTATGCAGGGTTTACCTACCTTCCTGTCATGGCCATCTGGGAGTAGTTCCCCACATTCAGCGCACTCCCTATGTTTGGCGGCACATTTTCTCCCCTAACAAGGAGAGGGAATATGAGAAGGAACAGGAAATCACTAAGTGAACTTTCACGTAGATCACTTACCCAAATGTGCAGTGATTGGTACCGTAATCAGTAGGGGGGTCCATCCTAGCCGGCGATGTTCTATGGCTTAAGGACTTGCTCTGCCTCGATTTTTGGGAATTCTTGTCTCCACCAGCGCGACCACTGCCACTAGATCGCCGCTGGGATATAATTCGAGGCTCCTCAATGGGCTGAATCTGCTGCTGCTTGTCAGGCAGTGGTGCTCCCTGCTCCAGCGACTCCATCATCACAATGAGTCAGAAGCACTCAGCAGTTGTCATACTCCTCATTAAATATGCCCCAAGATACTGCCCACCTGATGGGGGTCAGCAAGATCTCCAGGTGATCTGCCCGGTACCATGTTTAAACGTTGGAGTGCCTCCCCCAGGAACGTGCCCGGACCGACCGTAAACAGGTCTCCTCCTCTCTCAGAAGGTCCACCCACAACCCGCACTTCCACCGCACAATCGCTGGGTACCTGGCTCAGGTTCGGACGCGATAGTGACGTCATCGGCCGGTGCGGTCCCACTGCGCATGCCCTGCCGCGTCATCAGGCAGCGCCGCCAGCCGTGTCATCCGGACACGCCCCTTCCGGTCGCGGCCGTGGTGAGCAAGTCGACGCACGGTCAAGGAAGCCAGCGCCGCCCGGACCGACGCGCACTTCATCGCCAGGCCGCGGACAGACCCCGGGCGCGGTCACAACAGAAGACCTCACATACTCACCCAGTCCCTGACGGCGACGGGTCATTTAAGAGGCAAGCATTTGAATAAAGGCTGCCCCTCTCTGCTGACACTGACACCAGCAGTTCCCCTGCCGTGTGGTGCTTCCGGCGTCCTGGACAGACCGAGGTAGGGGACCCCCGCTATCTGAACCGGCCTGCCAGGACTGGGTTATCTTTGTTTCTTAGACCTTCTTCACAAGGCCTGCCTGAAGAGGTTCCCCTGCCAGGGACAGGAAAGCAACTGATGCGGGAGAGAGGTAACATAGTAACATAGTAACATAGTTAGTAAGGCCGAAAAAAGACATTTGTCCATCCAGTTCAGCCTATATTCCATCATAATAAATCCCCAGATCTACATCCTTTTACAGAACCTAATAATTGTATGATACAATATTGTTCTGCTCCAGGAAGACATCCAGGCCTCTCTTGAACCCCTCGACTGAGTTCGCCATCACCACCTCCTCAGGCAAGCAATTCCAGATTCTCACTGCCCTAACAGTAAAGAATCCTCTTCTATGTTGGTGGAAAAACCTTCTCTCCTCCAGACGCAAAGAATGCCCCCTTGTGCCCGTCACCTTCCTTGGTATAAACAGATCCTCAGCGAGATATTTGTATTGTCCCCTTATATACTTATACATGGTTATTAGATCGCCCCTCAGTCGTCTTTTTTCTAGACTAAATAATCCTAATTTCGCTAATCTATCTGGGTATTGTAGTTCTCCCATCCCCTTTATTAATTTTGTTGCCCTCCTTTGTACTCTCTCTAGTTCCATTATATCCTTCCTGAGCACCGGTGCCCAAAACTGGACACAGTACTCCATGTGCGGTCTAACTAGGGATTTGTACAGAGGCAGTATAATGCTCTCATCATGTGTATCCAGACCTCTTTTAATGCACCCCATGATCCTGTTTGCCTTGGCAGCTGCTGCCTGGCACTGGCTGCTCCAGGTAAGTTTATCATTAACTAGGATCCCCAAGTCCTTCTCCCTGTCAGATTTACCCAGTGGTTTCCCGTTCAGTGTGTAATGGTGATATTGATTCCCTCTTCCCATGTGTATAACCTTACATTTATCATTGTTAAACCTCATCTGCCACCTTTCAGCCCAAGTTTCCAACTTATCCAGATCCATCTGTAGCAGAATACTATCTTCTCTTGTATTAACTGCTTTACATAGTTTTGTATCATCTGCAAATATCGATATTTTACTGTGTAAACCTTCTACCAGATCATTAATGAATATGTTGAAGAGAACAGGTCCCAATACTGACCCCTGCGGTACCCCACTGGTCACAGCGACCCAGTTAGAGACTATACCATTTATAACCACCCTCTGCTTTCTATCACTAAGCCAGTTACTAACCCATTTACACACATTTTCCCCCAGACCAAGCATTCTCATTTTGTGTACCAACCTCTTGTGCGGCACGGTATCAAACGCTTTGGAAAAATCGAGATATACCACGTCCAATGACTCACCGTGGTCCAGCCTATAGCTTACCTCTTCATAAAAACTGATTAGATTGGTTTGACAGGAGCGATTTCTCATAAACCCATGCTGATATGGAGTTAAACAGTTATTCTCATTGAGATAATCCAGAATAACATCCCTCAGAAACCCTTCAAATATTTTACCAACAATAGAGGTTAGACTTACTGGCCTATAATTTCCAGGTTCACTTTTAGAGCCCTTTTTGAATATTGGCACCACATTTGCTATGCGCCAGTCCTGCGGAACAGACCCTGTCGCTATAGAGTCACTAAAAATAAGAAATAATGGTTTATCTATTACATTACTTAGTTCTCTTAGTACTCGTGGGTGTATGCCATCCGGACCCGGAGATTTATCTATTTTAATCTTATTTAGCCGGTTTCGCACCTCTTCTTGGGTTAGATTGGTGACCCTTAATATAGGGTTTTCATTGTTTCTTGGGATTTCACCTAGCATTTCATTTTCCACCGTGAATACCGTGGAGAAGAAGGTGTTTAATATGTTAGCTTTTTCCTCGTCATCTACAACCATTCTTTCCTCACTATTTTTTAAGGGGCCTACATTTTCAGTTTTTATTCTTTTACTATTGATATAGTTGAAGAACAGTTTGGGATTAGTTTTACTCTCCTTAGCAATGTGCTTCTCTGTTTCCTTTTTGGCAGCTTTAATTAGTTTTGTAGATAAAGTATTTTTCTCCCTATAGTTTTTTAGAGCTTCAATGGTGCCATCCTGCTTTAGTAGTGCAAATTCTTTCTTTTTACTGTTAATTGCCTGTCTTACTTCTTTGTTTAGCCACATTGGGTTTTTCCTATTTCTAGTCCTTTTATTCCCACAAGGTATAAACCGCTTACACTGCCTATTTAGGATGTTCTTAAACATTTCCCATTTATTATCTGTATTCTCATTTCTGAGGATATTGTCCCAGTCTACCAGATTAAGGGCATCTCTAAGCTGTTCAAACTTTGCCTTCCTAAAGTTCAATGTTTTTGTGACTCCCTGACAAGTCCCCCTAGTGAAAGACAGGTGAAACTGAACAATATTGTGGTCGCTATTTCCTAAATGCCCAACCACCTGCAGATTTGTTATTCTGTCAGGTCTATTAGATAGTATTAGGTCTAAAAGTGCTGCTCCTCTGGTTGGATTCTGCACCAATTGTGAAAGATAATTTTTCTTGGTTATTAGCAGAAACCTGTTGCCTTTATGGGTTTCACAGGTTTCTGTTTCCCAGTTAATATCCGGGTAGTTAAAGTCCCCCATAACCAGGACCTCATTATGGGTTGCAGCTTCATCTATCTGCTTTAGAAGTAGACTTTCCATGCTTTCTGTTATATTTGGGGGTTTGTAACAGACCCCAATGAGAATTTTGTTACCATTTTTCCCTCCATGAATTTCAACCCATATGGACTCGACATCTTCATTCCCTTCGCTAATATCCTCCCTTAAAGTGGACTTTAGACAAGACTTTACATAGAGACAAACCCCTCCTCCTCTCCGATTTTTACGATCCTTTCTAAACAGACTGTAACCCTGTAAGTTAACTGCCCAGTCATAGCTTTCATCTAACCATGTCTCGGTTATTCCCACTATGTCAAAGTTACCTGTAGATATTTCTGCTTCTAGTTCTTCCATCTTGTTTGTCAGGCTTCTGGCGTTTGCGAGCATGCAGTTTAGAGGATTTTGTTTTGTTCCAATCTCCTCACTGTGGATTGTTTTACAAATGTTCTTACCTCCCTTCTGAGTATGTTTTCCTGGGTCGTCTTTGTTCGAGTCTAATGTTTTTCTTCCCGTCCCCTCTTCTTCTAGTTTAACGCCCTCCTGATGAGTGTAGCGAGTCTTCTGGCGAATGTGTGTTTCCCAGGTTTGTTGAGGTGTAGTCCGTCTCTGGCGAGGAGTCCATCATACCAGTAATTCACACCGTGGTCCAGGAATCCAAATCCTTGTTGTCTGCACCATCGTCTTAGCCAGTTGTTTGCATCAAGGATCCTGTTCCATCTCCTGGTGCCATGCCCATCTACTGGAAGGATAGAAGAAAAAACTACCTGTGCATCCAGTTCCTTTACTTTCTTCCCCAACTCTTCAAAGTCCTTGCAGATTGTCGGTAGGTCCTTCCTTGCCGTGTCATTGGTGCCAACATGTGTCAGAAGAAATGGGTGGACGTCCTTGGAGCTGAAGAGCTTTGGTATCCTATCGGTCACATCCTTGATCATCGCACCTGGAAGGCAGCATACTTCTCTTGCAGTTATGTCCGGTCTGCAGATGGCTGCTTCTGTGCCTCTCAGTAGTGAGTCTCCCACCACCACCACTCTTCGTTGCTTCTTGGCTGTACTTTTTGCTGTCACTTGTTGCTGTGTGCCCTTTTCTTTTTTGCTTGCTGGTATTGCTTCATTCTTAGGTGTGCCATCTTCATCCTCTACAAAGATTTGATATCGGTTCTTCAGTTGTGTGGTTGGTGATTTCTCCATGGTCTTCTTGCTTCTTTTGGTCACATGCTTCCACTCATCTGCTTTTGGAGGTTCTCTGACACTTTTTGCACCTTCTGTGACCAGTAGAGATGCTTCTGTTCTGTCTAGAAAGTCTTCATTCTCTTTGATGAGTTTCAAAGTTGCTATTCTTTCTTCCAGACCCCGCACCTTTTCTTCTAAAAGGGCCACTAGTCTACACTTCTGACAGGTGAAATTGGATTCTTCTTCTGGTCGATCTGTGAACATGTAGCACATGCTGCAGCTCACCATGTAGGTTGTCACATCTGCCATGTTGCTCCTAGATTCTGCTGACTTGCTGTGTGTTTTCCTTCTTGTGTAATCTACTCAGCCAAGCTCTCTTGCAATAATGTCCTACAGGCAAAAATTCGGCGCGCGGTTTGGTGATGCTTTCGAAGCAGCTGGTCCCGGCTGTACCCAACGATCTTCTAGCTTAGGGAGACTTCGCTTCTCCCAGAAGGCACCTGGAATATGCAAATTAGCCTCCTGAAGGTTGAATCCTTAGTTTGGTGATGCTTTCGAAGCAGCTGGTCCCGGCTGTACCCAACGATCTTCTAGCTTAGGGAGACTTCACATCTCCCAGAAGGCACCTGGAATATGCAAATTAGCCTCCTGAAGGTTGAATCCTTAGTTTGGTGATGCTTTCGAAGCAGCTGGTCCCGGCTGTACCCAACGATCTTCTAGCTTAGGGAGACTTCGCTTCTCCCAGAAGGCACCTGGAATATGCAAATTAGCCTCCTGAAGCTTGAATCCCTGGTTTGGTGATGCTTTCGAAGCAGCTGGTCCCGGCTGTACCCAACGATCTTCTAGCTTAGGGAGACTTCGCTTCTCCCAGAAGGCACCTGGAATATGCAAATTAGCCTCCTGAAGGTTGAATCCTTAGTTTGGTGATGCTTTCGAAGCAGCTGGTCCCGGCTGTACCCAACGATCTTCTAGCTTAGGGAGACTTCGCTTCTCCCAGAAGGCACCTGGAATATGCAAATTAGCCTCCTGAAGGTTGAATCCTTAGTTTGGTGATGCTTTCGAAGCAGCTGGTCCCGGCTGTACCCAACGATCTTCTAGCTTAGGGAGACTTCGCTTCTCCCAGAAGGCACCTGGAATATGCAAATTAGCCTCCTGAAGGTTGAATCCTTAGTTTGGTGATGCTTTCGAAGCAGCTGGTCCCGGCTGTACCCAACGATCTTCTAGCTTAGGGAGACTTCGCTTCTCCCAGAAGGCACCTGGAATATGCAAATTAGCCTCCTGAAGGTTGAATCCTTAGTTTGGTGATGCTTTCGAAGCAGCTGGTCCCGGCTGTACCCAACGATCTTCTAGCTTAGGGAGACTTCGCTTCTCCCAGAAGGCACCTGGAATATGCAAATTAGCCTCCTGAAGGTTGAATCCTTAGTTTGGTGATGCTTTCGAAGCAGCTGGTCCCGGCTGTACCCAACGATCTTCTAGCTTAGGGAGACTTCGCTTCTCCCAGAAGGCACCTGGAATATGCAAATTAGCCTCCTGAAGCTTGAATCCTTAGTTTGGTGATGCTTTCGAAGCAGCTGGTCCCGGCTGTACCCAACGATCTTCTAGCTTAGGGAGACTTCGCTTCTCCCACAAGGCACCTGGAATATGCAAATTAGCCTCCTGAAGCTACCGCCCTTTTATATCTGTAGGTTTCCTGTCCCTGAAGGGCGGATCCCCTCTCTCGTGGTGCTGTCATGGCGACTGAATAAAAGCACTTCTGCTTAGTATAGAATCTAACATGATGCAAGTTACCCATATACAGCAGTAATGGGGAGATTGAAGGCCTCGCAACTAGTGCATTTTTTTTCTTTACTTAAAAGCAGTTATTTTTGCCTAAAACTTGTTTTTGCAGTATGGTGTCATTAAAAACTCTGCACCATTTGGCTTCTACTAGCTTTTTGCTTCCTTGCAGATTGCAAACTACAGAGAGTGTTAACTGATAATCACACAGAGAACTTCTGAAAGTGAGAGTGAAACTTTTATACCTGTCTTCTTCTAAACTCCTTTTTACAGATATAATGACCAAAGGCCACATCAAAGCTGCTCGTAGATCAGCTGAGAGGAGCTCAGAAAAAGACAGCTAAGAGCGTTACAAACTCCCTATCAGAATCCAAACAACCCAGAAGATAGGGAAAAAAAGTGAACGCCAGGCACGATCTAAGTGCAGTAGAAACTAGGTGTAAATTGCATTTATATAATTGCACTCACCTAGTCAAAGGCGAAAATGAAGCATTGAGAGGGGATCCGACAGGAATCCAAGGGGATCGGTCTGCAGCTCGGCCGTCTGGGCACACGGAGAAGGCACTCAGATATCTGTGGTAAAACAGTAGATAGCAAGGAAAATCCCAGTATGCAGCCGACGCTCCCTTATAGAGATTCTCATAGATGTTATATATAAATATCTGCTTTATTGAGGTAAAAATTACAGGACAACGCGCTTCGACTCCTACACACTGGAGTCTTCTTCAGGTCATTGATATTATTTATTTTTTAAAGACCTGAAGAAGACTCCAGGGTGTAGGAGTCGAAACGCGTTGTCCTGTAATTTTTTATTACCTCAATAAAGCAGTTATTTATATATAACATCTATGAGAATATGGGAGCGCCAGCTACATACTGGGATTTTCCTTGCTATAAACTCCCCATCAGAAGAAACTTGATGGATTCTCTGTTAACTTGTTCTGCAGTCAGAATGATCAAGGAAAATAAACGTCCGTAACAGCCAAAAGTGAGAAATTTATTAAAAAAAAAACAACAACAAAAAAAAACTAACTTCAAGAATTGCTTCTAGCTCAAAATGCATGCATTTTAAGGGGTAGGCCACTTTTTCTTAATGAAGCTTTTTTTTATCCAAGCTGCTTTTCTATTGGAATAGCCTGAAGGAAAGATCTCGTCACATTCTCCTTCATCAACAACCATTTTATGGATAGAAGTGCTGGTCAGTTTGTGTGTTTGTGAGGAAAGCTGCACTAAATAGAGAAAGTGCCCAATCCCTTTAAGTATAAAAAAAAAAATGTGTGTCCAAAATCTTTACCAATTGCAGAAAACCATCTTTATAAAACATATGCATATTCATGTTGGGAATGGTGCAACTTCCTGTTACACCATGAACAATGCATTTAGATACAGACTAAAAAGATAGGGTGTTCCCTGACTCTAAAGTAGGGGGCCACTGTCTTTTGTACTTGTGGATATCGCAAAGTGTATCTTGCATCACACTAAAGGCTGTTGAAAAGCAAAAATAACAAAATGTAAAACAGGCTGTGTAAAGAGAACCCAAAACAACTAAGTTGAAATGAACCAAAAAGCCCATAATTGTTACATCCTTAAACTGTTCAGCAGTCAACCACCAATCATAGTTTACAATGCAGAAACATTAAGGTTGCTGAATCTGGCACATAACCGTAGGGGCGAAATCTCAACAGTAATTGATGGGACCAATGGTGCTGGAGCAGTGGGAGAATTAAATGTTGTGTATGTTTTTTGTTTGCTTTTTTTTGCTATTTTATGCAGCTGCCATTTTTCATTTCCAGCTGGCCAACTATTTAAAATATATGTATTTTTTTAAAATATCACTGAACGTATACAGTGCTTTTTTCTGTTTTTAACCATACTGGGAATATTAGAGGCCATTGCGAGCCAAGGGTTGAATGAAAGCCCGGAAACGTCCCTGCTCAGTAAACATTTGCCACTTACACGGTTCAAGAGCGCTAAGCTGAAGCACTAAGTCTTTGAGCAGACAGTTTGTTAAAATAGAGAGAACATTTGTGTTTCCAGCGCTGTTTTGTCAAATGTGATGTGACAAAAAGAGAAAAGACTGCTTGCGAGCGTTTCTTTGTGTGATGGAAGTGGTATGCACCTACTAGTCTCACATCATCAAAGCAACAGACACATATCTATAATTTATGTCTTGCTTTAAGCCTCCGTTGATCCGATTTGGCTTTTGCAGACAACACAAGCGGCAAACTCTCAGTCTGTCAATCATCCGGGCATACTCAAACTAGAGACCATTAGTAAGGGAGACAGCAAAGTTTCTTTAATGACGCTTTTATATGTAGCGTGTTGGCAGTGAAACAGAGAAGAATTGACTTGATCAATGCATTAGACTAATCATGGGGTTCCTGCCCTTAATTTCTTTTGTCGGTAATTTCCATGCGCAGGCAGCATTCAGGATGGTTGTAAAGATACACTTACAGCCCGGCATGATAAATGCAGTCACCTGTGAGATTGGCTTGGATGCTGCACTGTGGGAAGCATGAGGGAAAGATAGGGGGGCTGGTTAGCCGCCTCTTTCATCCACTTTTCATGTTGTGAGAATTACTGTTAACTTCATAGAAAATAGGACATTTCCATCTTTTCTTCATAGCGATCTAATGAAAAAATAAATTCTAGTCTCCTCTACTTTTTTAGATATATAGAAAAAGAACTTTGCCCATTTTCTGTGAAAGTAGCACTCTTCTAATTTAACTCCAGTGAAATTCACTTACACTTCTCTGTTCCATCACCAGCTCTGAATATCGCCTCGGTTGGGTATCATTTGCCGGCACTATTCAGAATCAGTGGTCGATTAATCAGTAGAGCACAACAAAGCTCAAGAACAGACACCGTACTTCTCCAAAGGAGAGAAATATTGTTCTTTGTTTAGATTTTTAATTATTTTGTAGTTAGTAGAAAAGTCTAAATGATTCAGAATTGGCTATAGCAACGTGGACTTCTTTTCTGAAAAAAAAAATGCTAGTATATTGATCTCAAACCCTTGTGATTGAATTAATCGTCAAGGCCTACTTGCACTTGTTAAAATGGGCCAAGTAAGTACACTTTTTACTCGCTTATATAGCGTAATAAATCCCCGGCTTAAACACTAAATATCTCTTAAATGACAAAGTTACAACTTCACTGTTAATTAGAATGCTTTAAAAAAGCAAATCAACAATATATATATATATATATACAAATACATAAATACAAAATTCTATGGCTAACACATTACTATTTGTCTGATACAGGAAAAAAGGGGGAGTGTGAGAACACCTTATTACAACACTGTTGTCTCCATACCTTGCCGCGGAGGTTGGCACCCTAAACCTGCGCTGATGGCACCCCCGCTCACCGTCGACTCTCAGTAAACAGCACTGTAAGGCCCTATAATGGAGGGGAGAAAAGACATTGAAATAGACAGACAGCGGGATAAAGTACGGCAGGGTTTAAAGTATACCTTGGATAGAAAAATTGGGGTAAAGGACTATATACTGTAGAAATGATAAAACAATTAGTTCAGTACTCCTCTGCCACTAGCCACAATAGGATGCATGCAACAAAGTAAATGGATTAGCATGAATGGTAACCTATAATGAAGTAGAACATATTGCACCTATTCCCAGTAGCATAGGGTGCTGAATAACACCCAGTCTCAAAGTACATTGACATGTCTTTACTAAACCACAATGGGATGCATAATAATAAATAAGATAACCAAAACACCTTAAAACTATAAATCCTAATATACTAAAATCCTAAACAAGCCCGGCATACCGTATTTTTCAGAATATAAGACGTATCTAGGTTTTATAGGAGGAAAATAGAAAATGAATTAAAGCAAAAAATGTGGTCATGAATGATGCACTATTACGGAGGGGTATCTGCTATGTCCCCCAATTCTGTACTAATATCAATCATTCTGGTATATGTCCCCATCCTGGTATATATACCCCCCCATTTGATATATATGTCCCGATTCAGGTACATATGATCCCCATCCCTGTATATATAGCCCCCCATCCAGGTATACATGGCTCCCCATACCCATCCTGGTATACATGGTCCCCCATGCTGGTATAGATGGTCCTAATCCCCATCCTCGCATACATGCCCTCCACAACAGGTAAACACGGCACCCCACCCTGGTATGCATGTCCCCCTACCCCCATCCTGGTATGCATGTCCCCCTACCCCCATCCTGGTATACATTGCCCCCTCATCCCCATCCTGGTATATAGTCCCCTCATCCTCATTCTGGTACACATGGTCCCCTCATCCCCATCCTGATATACATAGTTCCCTGATCCCCATTCTGGTATACATGGTTCCCTCATTCCCATCCTGGTATACATGGTCCCCTCATCCCCATCCTGATATACATAGTCCCATCATCCCCATCCTGGTATACATAGTCCCCTCATCCTCATTCTGGTATACATAACCCCCTCCTCCCCATGTTGGTATACATGGCCCTCTTATCCCCATCCTGGTATACATGGTCCCCTCATCCCCATCCTGCGGAAGTAGGTGGAGAGTAGGCGGAGCTTAAGGGAGGACCTACTCAGCCATCCGCAGACCAGCCATATGCAAGTGTGAACCCAGCCTTAGTTAATGTTTTATAGATTTCTAAGGTTTTGAAAAAGTCTGAATTTTGGGCTTGTATGACGATACATTTTTTTTCATATCTCGGGTTAGAAATAATATAAAGAGATGGGAGAGGCACCATTTTGTTTGGAAAAGTTGTGATAACCTTACTCATGGTTATATCATTCAGGAAGTCTTAAGCACCGGAGGGAACGGTATCCATCCAACTGTGCCAGCCAACCAGATGTCAGCCATATCTAGCGCCCTCATATTCCATAGTGCTTTACAGACATCATCATTGTCTCCATTGGGACTCACAATCTATATTCCCTATCAGTATTTGGAAGGAAGAAACTGTAAAACCCCAAAGAAACCCAAGCAAATATGGCGAAAAAACATTCAAACTCCTTGTAGATATTGTCTTGGTGGATTTGAACACAGGACCCCATCGCTATAAAGCAACAATGCTAACCACTATATCCAACACTTCGACAAGAAAGACATAATGTTTTTTAGTGTGTTGATGGTCTGCTAAAGAATGCATATTTAGTATCAAAGGGAAAAACATACTGGTATGCATTGCAGCAAGATAATCCTGTTTTCATCGATGGATCGCCATTAAAGAGAAACTCCAGGAGAAAAAAAAGGAATGAGCAAATTATTATTTGAAATGAATATGTCACCCCAAAAGCTTTCCATGTACATCATCAGGAAGGGTGAGTTTATTTGCGTGAATTTAGTTTAGAATGTTTTATTGAAGGTTTTTATTGCACAGTTGGATATTTGGTACTGGATAATCAGGGATAGGTCATAAATATTTAATCCTGGCCAACCCCTTTGACAGTGAAATCCATCAGTACACCTGTCTTATGGCATGGTCTGCAACTCTCATCTTCCAACCTGATTTACTTGATGTAACCTGATTCACGCACTGACCACTTTTCCTGCTTCTTTCATTACTGTCCACAATCAGAACAGTGTTTGTACTACACACTATTAGGCTATGTTTCCACGGTCCAAAATGGCAGTGCTTTGGACGCAGCAGATACCCGCTCCATCCAAAGCGCTGCCAGCATCTGTACGCGTGGTGATTCCGCATGTGTTCATTGAACACATGCAGAATCACCGCATCCTATACATAGACTGTGTAATTTATGTTGCGGAGACATGCTGCGGTCTATAAAGATGCGCCGCATGTGCGTATACGCAGGTCTCCCACCTGCGTCTTTGAGCGCATAGTAGAGATGGGATTTCATAAAATCCCATCCACTATGCTTTAACATCTGGATGTTGCAGCAGTACGCAGCGTCCAATCCACAGCGTTTCCTAACCATGGAAACATAGCCTTAGGATTAAGCACTGTTAGGGTATGTGCACAGGATACAGAGTTGCTGCGGGTTTAACGCTGCATACTTAAGCAGCGTCAAACCCTCAGCGGCCAGCTGTTACAGCATAGTGGATGCACAGACTCCTGTGGATCACATGCAGACACTGACATGCGGCGCATCTTTACAGACCGCAGCATGTCAATTTCTCTTGTGAAGACACTAGGCCCCCCAAGAGAAATTTTACCCATAGAATGTTTTGAATGTGGTAAATCCGATCGGCTTATTAAACACATTCGGATTCACCTGCATTCAATAGATTACAGCGCTTTGGACACAGCGAACATGCGCTGCGTCCAAAGTGCTGCTACTTCCGGATAGTGTGCACCAAGCCTAAGGGAAATTATAACATCAATCAATATCAAAATTATAATCTAAGTAGTCATGGAAATATGAGCCCAGGACTAGGTATAAAAAAGATGGGTTACACAATGGAAAAGAGCTTGAGATCTATAAGCCATTTCTCCTACCCTAAAGGAAACAGAAGAATAACTTTAGATGGAAATGGTTAGGTATTTCTGTTATTTCTACATTTTTGTAACTGTTTTGCATATTTGTGTGCTGCGTTATTTTTCTCGTTTTTATACCTTTTCTTGTAAGCATCTAATTTTTTATATTAAAGCTTAAAACTTTAAGACTTTGGTCTTCGTATGCTCTAAAGAATCCATAGCCTTTCAGAGAGTGTGTGGTCTTTTGCCTGTTGGACAGTAATACATATATTTCAGGGACTAATCATCCCATGTGTTTGAGGAGTGGTGGCAGCGTGTTGTGTATCCAGGGTCTGTAAACTGTGTTGGGGTGTGATTTATGCTCATTTTTCAGGCTATAACAGAGGTTGAGTGCACAATTGAGTGAGAGTAGATAAATTAACCCTTACAGTCACAGCCTACATCAAGTGCTGAGAAGTGTGTACATGACAGGCATCATACAGTCGATGCCGAACTTATGTAAGGCCCGTTTAATTTGCTCTAATTGTAAACTTCTGGCTTGTCAGAGAATTACTCCATTATATTTTTAATGTAAAGATCAACAATCAAGAGACCGGTATCAAGCAGATGGTCCCCCATTATGAACACACTGGTCTACATGAAAAATAATAGACAAGGTTGGTGCAATAGTCATGATGAACGTATTGAACAACATGAAAAGTCTCAAACTCCTCTAGTCAGCTTATTCTGGAAAGTCTTTCTGAGTATGGAAACACACATATAATTATGGGCAGACGTGTCAGCACCATCTCTAACTCTCTCATGGGAGAATGGCATTCCTTAGGAATCCAGTTTTTATTTCTTTATACAGAGCTTGATTCCATGGACAGCGAGGATCACCCTAGAAGAAGTCTTGGACCAAGTCAAGCCAAAACCGTCGCTTGAAGCTAAGATAACCAAATAAAAATTTGCTAATTTTGGCCACATTATACAGAGTCAGTCGTTGGGGAAAAAAACGCTTGGATCGGTAAGTAGCAGCAGAATAGGACAGCCAAAAACCCGCTGGATTGACAATATGAAGAGTGAAATGTGAGTGACCAATTGCGAACTGAAAGAAGTCATGCGGGATACAACTGCCTGGCGCGCAATAACTGATAGAATGACCGAGAATTATACTTGAAAGAGTGGATAAGAGATGATACGAAGTAGACCAAGCATAGAAACTACTGTTGGATGAAAAGGTTGATATTATTAGGACAAACATCAAATTATGAGTAACCATAGGTAGGATACAATTTTTAAAAAGGCAAATTGCTAGAATTCATATCATATTCATATCGATATGTAATGATAGATTACAATAATATTGTATACAGAGGGTTCAGTCGTAAGTCACCCTATGGCAGATAAAAACATTTTATAGTCTATTAACAAGAAAAGACTAACACAACCTTCCCTGATAAAGGAAGAGCTCAGATGACTTATGTATGTATTTATTCCAAGTACACACTTGAATAACACACTTACAAATATCACGAGCTGTAACTACTGGATTTCTTTTCTGAAGCCAAGAACATAATCAATACTTCCTACTGTTCAAGGATTCAGTGGGACACCAATTTTATCTTATTGCCTCAAAGGAGAAATAATGATCATGTGGATGCAGAAACCTACAACCTTTTTTTTTTTTTTGTTAAATTGTGAATTCTTTCATATTTATTTTTTCTGGGTTCATAGCAAATGTACCAACTTTGTGCAAAGCATTCAAGTTCATAAGCAAATGAGGCGGAATATTAAAAATTCAGAAAAAAAAATGCATAAAAACCTCTGACAAATGCGCGTCATGAATAAAACATACGTTGAGCATTTGAAGACATTAGACGTTTCATTTTGAAAAAAAACAATCAAATGAGATAAGCAGAAAATACATTTGTTTTAATAAGTGCAGAATTACGAGGTAATAGCATTGCTTTGGGGTTTACAGTGCTGGAGAACCATGTTTTGATGTCTTTTCTAAGGTGGGATCGATTATTTTTTAGATGAGCATAAAAAGTGAATTTAATCCTTTTAACAACTTTTGTGTTGGGAACGCTGATGCTCGTGGCGTGCCTTCCTAAGAAGATAACGGCAAAACAGAATAAAATGTAAAAACCTCAAGTCTCTTTATGATTCACGGAGAGTAATACAGATCAAATGATTCCATATTGCTTGGCTATGAATAGAAAATGAATACAAGACT
The DNA here is from genome assembly GCF_032444005.1 of Ranitomeya imitator. Classification (NCBI taxonomy): domain Eukaryota; kingdom Metazoa; phylum Chordata; class Amphibia; order Anura; family Dendrobatidae; genus Ranitomeya; species Ranitomeya imitator. The sequence continues at coordinate 144,768,567 of NC_091290.1, forward strand.
CTGCTATTAGTACAGTGTGACTTGTATGTAGAGCAATTCTGCTTTCAGTATTTCTACAGAAAGTGTGTTCTCTACATATGGTGGAAAGGAAGTGGTAACAGTTCTGGGCACCCACAGAATAGAGTAAGAGCGGCTGGATTTCTCCCCCTCAAAACAAATATGAAATGTGTTTTCCAGGAGAATGCTTAAGCTTCAGACAGAAAGTAGTACATGTATTCACCTATACTTCCCAAACCGTTCCATTGCTGCGTCCCCAATGCTGCTTGTTCATTCTCCATCTACATTGTCTGCAGACATTACAGCCCGTATATACCCTACTTCACGTCGACAGCCAATCACTGGCCTTGGGCCATATAACACTGTATGACTGAAGATGTGACATGGGATTTATGGGCTATGAAGTCTGTACCCAAAGGGAACAACGGATGAGCATTGGGAACAGCAGGAGATAAAAATTGAGCATTTGTTATTTCATTTATTTGCAAATATAGCCACCTGTGTGAACTTTATGCATAATATCGGTCAACATGTTAGGCTATAGGTTGAACCCACTCTACTTTCAACCTTAAAAATATGAAACCCCTTAAATCTCACAGACCTATATCATGGGTACAAAAGTCTCTGTTCACACTTGCATCGTAGCTTCAGCTCAATTATTACAGCTATGGTGGATCAGATAGCAGCATTTAGAGATGGAATTTCGAGAAACCACATGGACCAAGGAAACCTGCAGCCTAGAAATGACACATTGTTCCACCTATTGCATCAACGTTAGACGTGGTTGCAAAAAATGTTCGGGGTAAGGGGATGATGGATGCTACCAAGAGATGTGCATTTTTATGTACTTAAAGTAGTTCAACCCAGCTATACTCTGCATTTCTGAAACACAAATGGTGAAGGATAAGGCTCCTTTCACACTAGCGTCGGAATCTCCCCGTCGCAATGCGTCGGGGAGAGATTCCGACGCTAGCGTTTAGTGCATTGCACAATGGAGGCAGCGGATGCATTTCTCCGGCGCATCCGCTGCCCCATTGTAAGGTGCGGGGAGGTGGGGGCGGAGTTCCGGCCACGCATGCGTGGTCGGAAAAAGCAGTCCGTCAGGAGCAAAAAACGTTACATGTAGCGTTTTTTGCTCCCGACGGTCCGCAGAAGCACGACGCATCCGTCGCTCGACGGATGCGACGTGTGGCAATCCGTCGCAAATGCGTCGTCAATGCAAGTCTATGGGGAAAAAACGCATCCTGCAAGCACTTTTGCAGGATGCGTTTTTTCTGCAAAACGACGCATTGTGACGCACTGTGTGTAGCCTAAGGTTCACTGAATGCATAGAAGAGAAATTACAGTATAAATACAGTACCATTCAGTGTACTCAGCGCATTCTAGGGGGTGATTGTTTTGATCCATAGATTGTTCCCCTTTTCTTGGTCTTCGGTAGATTTTGCTGGTAAATATGTTGCCATACTTTGTACTATCCATATAAAAAGAAGAAGAAAGTATGAAGGCACCAGGATAGGTGATTTCAGATGGCCTTCAAGTGAGCAATTTACTGCAACAATCAAAGTCTCTCATGGCAATCGGACCAATGGTGAAATACAATCGCGTTGTGGTGCTCTACCAAACAGTAATTCGGATTGAACATCCAAAGAAAAAAGAAAAGGTGGCACTCACCAAGCGAGTGTATTAAAAATCCTTTATTCTTCCATATATCGGAGTAAGGACATGCCTTTCGGGCTGCAAGTAAAACGAGAGGGTGCAGGGAGTGAACCGGACACTTTGTACAATCCATAACTTGAAATTTATTCTGGTTGCAATATATGTGCCTCCACCCTACTCGGAGGAAACAGCTTAAGAAAATACTCGCTTTTATTGGCACTTTTTCTGAGGTCCCAACCCTTATTGTAGGGGATTTTAATAGTTACTTGCATCATCAAGTATATACCAAAAATGGAAGAGAGAGACTAAAGGTTTATACATACATATATACAGGTGCTTCTCACAAAATTAGATTATCATCAAAAAGTTAATTTATTTCAGTTCTTCAAAATAAAAAGTGAAACTCCTATATTATATAGAGTCATTACAGAGTGATCCATTTCAAGTGTTTATTTCTGTTAATGTTGATGATTATGGCTTTCAGCAAATGAAAACCCAAAAGTCATTATCTCAGTAAATTAGAATTACCAAAAAAACACCTGCAAAGGCTTCCTAAGCGATTAAAATGGTCCCTTAGTCTGTTTCAGTAGCTCCACAATTTGGAGAAGACTGCTGACTTGACAGATGTCCAGAAGGCAGTCATTGACACACTCCACAAGGAGGGGAAGCCACAAATGGTCATTGCCAAAGAAGCTGGCTGTTCACACAGTGCTGTATCCAATCATATTAATGGAAAGTTGAGTGGATGGAAAGTGTGGTAGAAAAAGGTGCACAAGCAACCGGGATAACAGCATCCTTGAAAGAATTGTTAAGAAAAGGCCATTCAAAAATTTGGGGGAGATTCACAAGGAGTGGTGTTATGAACTGGTGGTTCAGAAACACAATGGACCTGGTGGTTAAGAGCACACAAAGTGACCTGATAGTTACTAATAACATAGGACGAGCTCTGAGACGTGGGAACTCTGCTGACCGCAATCCCTAATCCTATCACACCACACTAGAGGTAGCCGTGGAGCGCTCCTGACCAGACCTAGGCGCCTCGGGCACAGCCTGAGAAACTAGCTAGCCCTGAAGATAGAAAAATAAGCCTACCTTGCCTCAGAGAAATTCCCCAAAGGAAAATGCAGCCCCCCACATATAATGACTGTGAGTAAAGATGAAAATACAAACACAGAGATGAAATAGATTTTAGCAAAGTGAGGCCCGACTTACTGAATAGACAGACGATAGGAAAGATAGCTTTGCGGTCAGCACAAAACCTACAAACAACCACGCAGAGGGCGCAAAAAGACCCTCCACACCGACTAACGGTACGGAGGTGCTTCCTCTGCATCCCAGAGCTTCCAGCAAGCAAGACAAACCAAAATAGCAAGCTGGACAGAAAAAATAGCAAACCAAGAAACACAAGCAGAACTTAGCTTATGCAGGCCACAAGGACGATCCAGGAGAGAGCAAGACCAATACTGGAACATTGACTGGAGGCCAGGAACAAAGAACTAGGTGGAGTTAAATAGAGCAGCACCTAACGACTTAACCTCGTCACCTGAGGAAGGAAACTCAGAAGCCGCAGCCCCACTCACATCCACCAGAGGAAGCTCATAGACAGAACCAGCCGAAGTACCACTCATGACCACAGGAGGGAGCTCGACCACAGAATTCACAACAGTACCCCCCCCCCCTTGAGGAGGGGTCACCAAACCCTCACCAGAGCCCCCAGGCCGACCAGGATGAGCCAAATGAAAGGCACGAACCAGATCGGCAGCATGAACATCAGAGGCAAAGACCCAGGAATTATCTTCCTGACCATAACCCTTTCACTTAACCAGGTACTGGAGTTTCCGTCTCGAAATACGAGAATCCAAAATCTTCTCCACTATATACTCCAACTCCCCCTCAACCAAAACCGGGGCAGGAGGATCAACGGATGGAACCACAGGTGCCACGTATCTCCGCAACAATGACCTATGGAATACATTATGGATGGAAAAAGAAGCTGGAAGGGTCAAACGAAAAGACACAGGATTAAGAACCTCAGAAATCCTATACGGACCAATGAAACGAGGCTTAAATTTAGTAGAGGAAACTTTCATAGGAATATAACGAGACGACAACCAAACCAAATCCCCAACACGAAGTCGGGGACCCACACAGCGTCTGCGGTTAGCGAAACGTTGAGCCTTCTCCTGGGACAATGTCAAATTGTCCACTACATGAGTCCAAATCTGCTGCAACCTATGCACCACAGTATCCACACCAGGACAGTCCGAAGACTCAACCTGCCCTGAAGAGAAACGAGGATGGAAACCAGAATTGCAGAAAAACCGCGAAACCAAAGTAGCCGAGCTGGCCCGATTATTAAGGGCGAACTCAGCCAAAGGCAAAAAGGACACTCAATCATCCTGATCAGCAGAAACAAAACATCTCAGATATGTTTCCAAGGTCTGATTGGTTCGTTCAGTTTGGCCATTTGTCTGAGGATGGAAAGCCGAGGAAAAAGACAAATCAATGCTCATCCTAGCACAAAAGGCTCGCCAAAACCTCGAAAGAAACTGGGAACCTCTGTCAGAAACGATGTTCTCCGGAATGCCATGTAAACGAACCACATGCTGGAAAAACAATGGCACCAAATCAGAGGAGGAAGGCAATTTAGACAAGGGTACCAAATGGACCATCTTAGAGAAGCGATCACAAACCACCCAAATGACCGACATTCTTTGAGAGACGGGGAGATCCGAAATAAAATCCATAGAGATATGTGTCCAGGGCCTCTTCGGGACTGGCAAGGGCAAAAGCAACCCACTGGCACGAGAACAGCAGGGCTTAGCCCGAGCACAAATCCCACAGGACTGCACAAACGAACGCACATCCCGCGACAGAGACGGCCACCAAAAGGATCTAGCCACCAAATCTCTGGTACCAAAGATTCCAGGATGACCAGCCAACACCGAACAATGAACCTCAGAGATAACTCTACTCATCCATTTATCAGGGACAAGCAGTTTCTCCGCTGGGCAACGGTCAGGTCTATTAGCCTGAAATTTTTGCAGCACCCGCCGCAAATCAGGGGAGATGGCAGACAAAATTACCCCCTCTTTGAGAATACCCGCCGGCTCAGGCAATCCCGGAGAGTCGGGCACAAAACTCCTAGACAGGGCATCCGCCTTCACATTCTTAGAGCCCGGAAGGTACGAAACCACAAAGTCAAAACGGCAGAAAAACAGCGACCAACGAGCCTGTCTAGCATTCAACCGTTTAGCAGACTCGAGATAAGTCAAGTTCTTGTGATCAGTCAAGACCACCACGCGATGCTTAGCTCCTTCAAGCCAATGACGCCACTCCTCGAATGCCCACTTCATGGCCAACAACTCTCGATTGCCAACATCATAATTACGCTCAGCAGGCGAAAACTGGTTTCATCACCGAGCCATCAGAACTTCTTTGCGACAAAACAGCCCCTGCTCCAATCTCAGAAGCATCAACCTCGACCTGGAACGGGAGTGAAACATCTGGCTGGCACAACACAGGAGCAGAAGAAAAACGACGCTTCAACTCCTGAAAAGCTTCTACAGCAGCAGAAGACCAATTGACCACATCAGCACCCTTCTTAGTTAAATCAGTCAACGGTTTAGCAATACTAGAAAAATTATTGATGAAGCGACGATAAAAATTAGCAAAGCCCAGGAACTTTTGCAGACTCTTCAGAGATGTCGGCTGAGTCCAATCATAAATGGCCTGAACTTTAACAGGGTCCATCTCGATAGTAGAAGGGGAAAAAATGAAACCTTCTGAACACCAAAGAGACACTTTGACCCCTTCACAAAGAATTCGCACGCAGGACCTGGAACACCATTCTAACCTGCTTCACGTGAGACTCCCAATCATCCGAGAAGACCAAAATATCATCGAAGTATACAATCAGGAATTTATCCAGGTACTCTCGGAAGATGTCATGCATAAAGGACTGAAATACTGATGGAGCATTGGAAAGCCCGAATGGCATAACCAGGTACTCAAAATGGCCCTCGGGCGTATTAAATGCTGTTTTCCATTCATCGCCCTGTTTAATACGCACAAGATTATACGCACCACGAAGATCTATCTTGGTGAACCAACTAGCCCCCTTAATCCGAGCAAACAAATCAGACAGCAGCGGCAAGGGGTACTGAAATTTGACTGTGATTTTATTTAGAAGGCGGTAATCAATACAAGGTCTCAACGAACCATCCTTCTTGCCCACAAAAAAGAACCCTGCTCCCAATGGCGACGACGACGGGCGAATATGACCCTTCTCCAAGGATTCCTTTACGTAACTCCGCATAGCGGCGTGCTCAGGTACAGACAAATTAAACAGTCGACCCTTAGGAAACTTACTACCAGGAATCAAATCGATAGCACAATCGCAATCCCTATGCGGAGGTAGGGCACTGGACTTGGGCTCATCAAATACATCCCGGTAATCCGACAAGAACTCTGGGACCTCAGAAGGGGTGGATGATGAAATAGACAGAACTGGAACATCACCATGTACCCCCTGACAACCCCAACTGGACACAGACATAGCTTTCCAATCCAATACTGGGTTATGGACTTGTAGCCATGGCAACCCCAACACGACCACATCATGCAGATTATGCAACACCAAAAAGCGAATATCCTCCTGATGCGCAGGAGCCATGCACATGGTCAGTTGGGTCCAGTACTGAGGCTTATTCTTGGCCAAAGGCGTAGCATCAATTCCTCTCAATGGAATAGGATACTGCAAGGGCTCCAAAAAAAACCCACAGCGCCTAGCAAAGTCCAAGTCCATCAAATTCAGGGCAGCGCCTGAATCCACAAATGCCATGACAGAATAGGATGACAAAGAACAGATCAAAGTAACGGACAAAAGAAATTTCGACTGTACCGTACCAATGGTGGCAGACCTAGCAAACCGCTTAGTGCGCTTAGGACAATCGGAGATAGCATGAGTGGAATCACCACAATAAAAACATAGCTCATTCCGACGTCTGTGTTCTTGCCCCTCAGCTCTGGTCAAAGTCCTATCACATTGCATAGGCTCAGGTTTATGCTCAGATAATACCGCCAAATGGTGCACATTTTTACGCTCACGTAAGCGTCGATCGATCTGAATGGCCAAAGACATAGACTCATTCAGACCAGCAGGCATAGGAAATCCCACCATGACATCCTTAAGGGCTTCAGAGAGACCCTTTCTGAAAATTGCTGCCAGCATACATTCATTCCATTGAGTGAGCACAGACCACTTCCTAAACTTCTGACAATATATCTCTACCTCATCCTGACCCTGACACAGAGCCAGCAAATTTTTCTCTGCCTGATCCACTGAATTAGGTTCATCATACAGCAATCCGAGCGCCAGAAAAAACGCATCAATATCACATAATGCAGGATCTCCTGGCGCAAGGGAAAATGCCCAGTCTTGAGGGTCGTCACGTAATAAAGAAATAATGATCTTTACTTGTTGAACTGGGTCACCAGAGAAGCGGGGTTTCAAAGCCAGAAATAGTTTACAATTATTTTTGAAATTCAGAAACTTAGCTCTATCTCCAGAAAATAACTCAGGAATAGGAATTTTAGGTTCTAACATAGGATTCTGAACCACTAAATCATGAATGTTCTGTACACTTATACATACATGCTAGCCACCTTAGGGAGAGACCCAAGTTGGGCTAAATGTAGCGGGACAAAAGAGACCGAAAAGCCCTCTACTTAAAGGAAATACATAGTGGATGCTTTCCTGAAAAGGAAAGTACTTGCAAGCAGCATAATACAAAGAATAGCAGGTTTACCCAGAATCCTTTGCAGTAGGCGGAGCTATGCAAATCATCTCTTTCCACCCCTGTCTAATCCACAGCGCTTGGAACCGCCAAGCGTGCAATGCTGCGGATTAGTTTCTAAATTTACACAGCCAACCAATTCCTACCTGTACACTTATAGTGAGATTATCCATCAAAGAGGACAGACCTTGAATGTCCATGTCCACACCTGTGTTCTGAACCACCCTGATGTAAAGGGGAAAAGAAAGACAAAACACAGTGCAAAGAAAAAAAAATGGTCTCAGAACTTCTCTCTTCCCTCTATTGAGAAGCATTAGTACTTTGGGCCTCCAGTACTGTTATGAACTGGTGGTTCAGAAACACAATGGACCTGGTGGTTAAGAGCACACAAAGTGACCTGATAGTTACTAATAACATAGGACGAGCTCTGAGACGTGGGAACTCTGCTGACCGCAATCCCTAATCCTATCACACCACACTAGAGGTAGCCGTGGAGTGCTCCTGACCAGACCTAGGCGCCTCGGGCACAGCCTGAGAAACTAGCTAGCCCTGAAGATAGAAAAATAAGCCTACCTTGCCTCAGAGAAATTCCCCAAAGGAAAAGGCAGCCCCCCACATATAATGACTGTGAGTAAAGATGAAAATACAAACACAGAGATTAAATAGATTTTAGCAAAGTGAGGCCCGACTTACTGAATAGACCGAGGATAGAAAAGATAGCTTTGCGGTCAGCACAAAACCTACAAACAACCACGCAGAGGGCGCAAAAAGACCCTCCGCACCGACTAACGGTACATAGGTGCTTCCTCTGCGTCCCAGAGCTTCCAGCAAGCAAGACAAACCAAAATAGCAAGCTGGACAGAAAAAATAGCAAACCAAGAAACACAAGCAGAACTTAGCTTATGCAGGCCACAAGGACGATCCAGGAGAGAGCAAGACCAATACTGGAACATTGACTGGAGGCCAGGAACAAAGAACTAGGTGGAGTTAAATAGAGCAGCACCTAACGACTTAACCTCGTCACCTGAGGAAGGAAACTCAGAAGCCGCAGCCCCACTCACATCCACCAGAGGAAGCTCATAGACAGAACCAGCCGAAATACCACTCATGACCACAGGAGGGAGCTCGACCACAGAATTCACAACAGAGTGGACTGATGCTGGAGTCATTGCTTCAAGAGCCACCACACACAGCCGTATTCAGGACACGGGCTACAAGTGTCGCATTCCTTGTGTCAAGCCAGTCATGACCAATAGACAACGCCAGAAGCATCTTACTTGGGCCAAGGAAAATAAGAACTGGACTGTTGCTCAATGGTCCAAGGTGTTGTTTTCAGATTAAAGTAAATTTTGCATTTCATTTGGAAATCAAGGTCCCAGAGTCTGGAGGAAGAGTGGAGAGGCCACAATCCAAGCTGCTTGAGGTCTAGTGTGAAGTTTCCACAATCAGTGATGGTTTGGGGAGCTACGTCATTTCCTGCTGTTGGTCCACTGTTGTTTATCAGAACCGGAGCCAGCACCAAACAGGGGGAGTCCGACATCGGCATACTATTATGCCCTTTGTCAGAAAGGGGTAAACATACATTTCTTTAAAAAAAAAAAAAGATAAAAATGTAATTTTCTGAAGACATATTCTCTTTAAATCGGATAGATATGCTTAAAGACACTGAGTTGCAAATCATGGCCCAAATACTGCTCCAAGATGACATACAATAAGTTTTGGCAAGGATTAGTCCTCATAAATGCTGTGTGCTCAGTGCTAGCATGAGAATGCGACTTACAGTTCTTATATCTGCATTTTAAAACATATGTAAAGACCATAACCACCCATCACCCAACGAGATACGCTTTCATCTCTTCAATTAGTGTTTATAAATGGCGATCCTCTTACACCATGAGAAATCTCCCCCTCCTGCACTCTGTTGTGCGCCTGAAACAAAGCTGGCATTATGGAAAGCAAGAGACATGCAAATTAAAAAAAAAAAAGAGAAAGGTTTCTCATAAACCTGTGCGATACCCAAGCATTTATTTCCCTTGTTCTTATCTAATTCCATGACTACTGCGTTTCTCCCTCTCTGCTTCACTGGACTAATTGAATATCTAAACAAACTAATTAATCACAAGAATTCGTAAAAGACGGACAGGTCTGGAGAGGTGATGTTCATCAAACCCCTCAATTTGTTTTTTAATCCCTGCAGCAATTTATTTGCTGACGACGCACATTTTCCTCCCTTGAAATTTCCTTGCTACGGCCAAGGTTAACTGTATACAGCCTCATTCACTATTTATGATTTTGCATACAGGAGATTTTTTTTTTTCCTACAGTCAGAGAATCCGAGAGCATTAATCAAAAATAATGAATAAAATGATCCGTCTGACAATTCTCATAGCCGCCTAGGTTTCAGGAGAATAACGAACTAACTTTATTAATCAACAGTTCCTGATTAATTGTTACAAAGTGTCATCCATAAATTTTTCTCCATTTTAATAATACTTGCTGAACACTAACAATATCCCCAGTGATTTCAGATTTATTGAGGCCTTGGCACGCAGGAGAGAGGTGGCAACGATCTCTACAGATGACATTATGCTAGATGGTACAGCTCTTCAGCGTTACTCTGAGTTATGTTCATGTGACCCCCACTTCGAAACGCACCCCGTCTTTTATTATGACCTGTTACGATCTATTCCACCCTTTTTTTTGCCTAAGTCTTCAGGTGACAACCTGTCCTACTTTGGAGACAAATTTAAAACCCCATCCTGAGCTTGACTCCCCAGGTCTGCTTTTATGAATGATAAGGTGTACAGACACTACAACCCATTAAAGATGACAGTTTCACTTTTCTACCCTAATTACTCGTTCCTGCCTATTTGGCATTTTCTTAGAAAAATTTGTTGAATAATGACCGGCATTAAAATGGAGGCTCTTAAGAATTTATATGCAAGGTTTAATTTATCATGTACTTTCCTTATCTCCAAGTAGAATTTATTTCCGTGTCTCTCGCTATGACAGCGTAGTCGTTCTCTTAAGGGCACAGTGTTTTAAAATGGAGAACTGTTTAATCACAAAGCACTGGGGTCAATTTCTCTGCAAATGTACGTTTGTTTATTGCATGTGCTAGCTTGATAGAAGGTAATCAGTACTAATTACGGTAAATCTGTTCTGACTTTTTTTTTTCCCCAATTAGATTTTTCCCTAATTTTAAGTGTCTATGCTGGTGTTACTATCACTTGTGGCAAGAACTGTACAGTCCTGACAAAAAGCACATGGCAAAACTACACGTGGTGTTACTTGGAAATGCTGTGGTTTTCAGCTGTGTTGCATGAACAGGTGAAGCACAATGAATCTGTGTACAAAGATGGACAGAAAATATTTTCAAAACTGCAGCAACTGGAAGTAAAATCAAATGCGGATCTGCCGTGCTGCACATTATCCATCATTGTAAACTCTACAACAAGCCTTTATGACCCTATGATAATGCATAATAATGCAAAGTTTTCATTCATCTCTTTAAAAACCCAGAGTCCAAATTCTACAGAACATTTTTATAGGCTTTCTTTACAGCTGGTAAAACAATATGCGAGTATGAATGTACATGATAATACACATAAAATAAAACAATCAATAACCAGATGTGAACAGGATTGCTGCAGTAACTTCCAGTTTACAGATGGTTTGGGCTCCAGTCTGTCCAACTTCGCCCAGTTCATAACCAAGTGTCTTTCCCTGCACTTCGTCTGTTAGTAATCCAGCGTGGTCACACGTGGTCAAACTATCCTTTGTATATCAATCCAGTTCTAAAGCTTATAGTTGCTTGTCCTTATGTATCTCCATAGTTTTTGCTCTCTTGGGCTGACATGTTTACCCAACTAGGGTTCATCAGGGTAGTATAATTATTTCCTGAAAAATAGTATGCTCCCCAGTGAAGGAAATACACTAGGTGAAGTGCAGCATACACATGACTCACTGCATGAGGTGTAATTCCTACATAGGTGAACATACTGCTTACTTTTTTGGAGAATACTTTAAGTTCCCTGGTGAACCCTAGTCTGGTGAAACATGTTAGGGCAAGGGAGCATTCTGATATACAGTCATGGCCAAAAGTATTAACACCCCTGCAATTCTGTCAGATAATACTCAGTTTCTTCCTGAAAATGATTGCAAGCACAAATTCTTTGGTATTATTATCTTCATTTAATTTGTCTTAAATGAAAAAACACAAAAAGAATTGTCCTAAAGCCAAATTGGATATAATTCCATGCCAAATATAAAAAAGGGGATGGACAAAAGTATTGGCACCGTTCGAAAAATCATGTGATGCTTCTCTAATTTGTGTAATTAACAGCACCTGTAACTTACCTGTGGCACCTAACAGGTGTTGGCAATAACTAAATCACACTTGCAGCCAGTTGACATGGATTAAAGTTGACTCAACCTCTGTCCTGTGTCCTTGTGTGTACCACATTGAGCATGGAGAAAAGAAAGAAGACCAAAGAAATGTCTGAGGACTTGAGAAACCAAATTGTGAGGAAGCATGAGCAATCTCAAGGCTACAAGTCCATCTCCAAAGACCTGAATGTTCCTGTGTCTACCGTGTGCAGTGTCATCAAGAAGTTTAAAGCCCATGGCACTGTGGCTAACCTCCCTAGATGTGGACGGAAAAGAAAAATTGACAAGAGATTTCAATGCAAGATTGTGCAGATGTTGGATAAAGAACCTCGACTAACATCCAAACAAGTTCAAGCTGCCCTGCAGTCCGAGGGTACAACAGTGTCAACCCGTACTATCCGTCGGCGTCTGAATGAAAAGGGACTGTATGGTAGGAGACCCAGGAAGTCCCCACTTTTTACCCCGAGACATAAAAAAGCCAGGCTGGAGTTTGCCAAAACTTACCTGAAAAAGCCTAAAACGTTTTGGAAGAATGTTCTCTGGTCAGATGAGACAAAAGTAGAGCTTTTTGGCAAAGGCATCAACATAGAGTTTACAGGAGAAAAAAAGAGGCATTCAAAGAAAAGAACACGGTCCCTACAGTCAAACATGGCGGAGGTTCCCTGATGTTTTGGGGTTGCTTTGCTGCCTCTGGCACTGAACTGCTTGACCATGTGCATGACATTATGAAGTCTGAAGACTACCAACAAATTTTGCAGCATAATGTAGGGCCCAGTGTGAGAAAGCTGGGTCTCCCTCAGAGGTCATGGGTCTTCCAGTAGGACAATGACCCAAAACACACATCAAAAAGCACTAGAAAATGGTTTGAGAGAAAGCACTGGAGATTTCTAAGGTGGCCAGCAATGAGTCCAGACCTGAATCCCATAGAACACCTGTGGAGAGATCTAAAAATGGCAGTTTGGAGAAGGCGCCTTCAAATATCGGGGACCTGGAGCAGTTTGCCAAAGAAGAATGGTCTAAAATTCCAGCAGAGCATTGTAAGAAACTCATTGATGGTTATCGGAAGCGGTTGGTCGCAGTTATTTTGGCTAAAGGTTGTGCAACCAAGTATTAGGCCGAGGGTGCCAATACTTTTGTCTAGCCCATTTTTGGAGTTTTGTGTGAAATGATCAATGTTTTGCTTTTTGCTTCATTCTCTTTTGTGTTTTTTCATTTAAGACAAGTTAAATGAAGATAATAATACCAAAGAATTTGTGATTGCAATCATTTTCAGGAAGAAACTGAGTATTATCTGACAGAATTGCAGGGGTGTCAATACTCTTGGCCATGACTGTAGTTATCACTTGACTTATATAGCAGTTTCGTGCCAAGCTTTTAAAGGATGGATTCAAGCTTATACATTTTAATTAGGGTTTTTTTTTTAGAATTTACCTTTACATAACAGATATTTGTGTGTTGAAGAAAATTATTTTCCTATACTATCTGTGTAATTATTCTCAAAGATGTACATGGTTTTGCAAGTAGTGATAACTACAACCTTAGCAACTTTGCTTCAGTAAATCCACTATCAAATGCAGGTTTCATTTATTATTCCCAATTAACCCCTTCACCCCCCGATGACGATGAGACTCTTTTTTGTGATGTATTGTACTTCATGATAGTGTTAAAATGTGTTCAATATGAATTTGAGTATTTGCAAAAATACTAGAAATTCAGCAAAAAGTTTGAAAATTTCACAATATTCAAGCCTTTAAACCAGTTATCTAACACAAAATATTTAATAACATTTCTCACATATCTACTTTACATCTGCATAATTTTTGAAACATAACTTTTTTGTTAGGAAGTTAGAAGGGTTAAAAGTTGTTCAGCAATTTTTCCAACAAAATAATTTTTTTCAAGGACCACATCACATTTGAAGTGACTTTGAGGGGTCTATATGACAGAAAATACCCCAAAGTGACACCATTCTAAAAACTTCACCCCTCACAGTGCTCAAAATTACATTCAACAAGTTTATTAACTCTTCAGGTGCTTCACAGGAATTAAAGCAATGTGAAAGGAAAAAATGAATTTATTTTATTTATTTTTTTTTTTACGCAAAAATGTAAGCCTCCAGTTTTTTATTTTCACAAGGGTAACAGGAGAAAATGGACTAGAGATGGGCGGACACCTGGATGTTTGGGTCCGGCCGAACAGTTCGAGTACCAGAACAGTACCCGGACCCCATTCACTTGAATGGGGGGCCTGAACATCCAATGTTTGCCATGCCGTTATGTGCATGACAGCGTGGCAAATATGACTTCTTATCAGCGTTGAAATCATCCCAGTCAGAGAGCCGCGGTTCCCACACTGTCAAAAGACATCGTGAGGGCTCAAATGTGATCAGAGGTATAAAGTTTACCTCCGATCACTGGCGTCAGCTGATGGGACTACAGCTCCCATCATCAGACACCTGCTGCCACTAATATCAGCGAGAGCAGGAGCGGCTGATGGGTGTGTATTCATTAGCTGGCTCCTGCGCTGTAAATAAATAATTAAAAAAAATAGCATGGGTTCCCCTGAATTTTTCATAACCAGCCAGGCAAAACTCACAGCTGGGGGCTGTAACCATTAGCTGCTGGCTTCAGCAAGGCTGGTTATCAAGGATCTAATAGATGTGCCTTTTCTGGGTGGCTGTGGGCTGCTATTTTTAAGCTGGGGGGCAATATCTATGGCCTCTTACCAGCCTGATAATAGCAGACCCCAGCTGTCTGCTTTAGCAAGGCTGCGTGTCAAAAATAGGGGGACCTCACATCGTTTTTTTAATTATTTATTTAAATAATAAAAAAATACGGAGTGGGGACCCCTCTGTTCTTGATATCCAGCCTTGCTACAGCTGATGGTCGCAGCCCAGAGCTGTGAGTTCTGCCTGGCTGGTTATCAAAAATACAGGGGAACCCAAGCCATTTTTTTTAAATAATTTATTTACAGCACAGGATACACCCATCAGCAGCTCCTGCTCTCGCTGTTATTAGACACCAGTGACCAGAGGTAAACTTTATATCTCCGATCACAGCTGGGTGCTCATGCTGTATTTTGACAGCATGGGAACCACGTCTCTCTGACCAGCGTGGTCGATTTCACCGCCTATCAGAAGCAGTGTTTGCCGCACTGTCATGCACACGACAGCGTGACAAACACCTGGTGTTCGGGCAGCCGAACCCGAACAGTAACACGGACTTCCTGGTGAAGTCCGTGTTCGGTGTCCGTGCCCGAACAGTAGGTGTGCGGTATGGACACCGAACTTTACTGTTCGGGTTCACCCATATCTAAAATGGAGACCAAAATGTGTTATGCAATTTCTCCTGAGTATGCCAATACCCCATATGTGGAGACAAACTACTGTTTGGGCGCACGGCAGGACTCTGAAGGGAAGGAGCACTATTTCACTTTTTGAACACATAATTGTCTTGAATTGAGAGCAGACACGTGTCACTTTTGATGAGCCCCTAGACCCCTCAAGGAATTTTGTGAGCACCTTGAACCCTCAGGTGCTTCACAGGAGTTTATAACATTGAGACATGAAAATTAAAAAAAAAAAAATAAATCCCATGTTCCCCCACAAAAATGTTGTTTTAGCCCCGTTTTTTTTATTTTCACAAGGATAACAGGAGAAAAATTTAACTTAAAATGTGTTGCGCAATTTCTCTTGAGTGCGCCAATACCCCATATTGGATCAAAAACTACTTTTGAAACACAGCTAGAGAGATTCTTAGAAAACAAAGTTGGGTGAGTATCTGTATTACACATAACTTACTCGATTAATCTGCATCTTGGTGTTTTACATTCTCCAGTGACTAGATAACTAATTTTAAACACAATGCCTAGCTAAAGTGTGAAGAGCTTCAATCTTCCCTGCATCCATCAGGAGCCCTATTATTTAGAATTTGAGTGTACCTAAGGGTGTGTTTTGCATGTTTTCTTTATTACCTGTGCACATCCATATATTATCCACTTTGCTCTCCTTTTAAATGCTGAATTTACAATCCTGTAGCTGGAGTTCCACATCATCTCCAAACTTCTGTGGATATTAAACTGCCAGGTACAGTCCCAAGAAATATACCATTACGTAAAACCTTAGATACAAACTATCGAGAGGGCCAATAATTGTATGCAATGTGGGGATAAATTATAATAATACATCTGTTTGTTTTCTAAACTGCATCAATCTCTACGCAAAGATGAAAACTGATAAAGAGATCCAGGAAAGTGTCTGTTGCGTCAATGTAAAGATTTTAGTTTAATTGGCCCCAGAAGAACCAAATGCTGTCTGGTCTCAACATTACAAATATTCTGTGACGTAAGCCATTTCTGTTGTACAGGGACACCAGTGCAGAAATTTTTTATAATAAGCCGTGAAACACACATTGCAACTCACTGAGTCCAGTTCAAACAACTATAATTTAATGTGTAAGGCCAGCTTATCCAGCCAAAGTTCAATGCTGTACATTTTTTTTCTTCCCTGTATTTTTCTTCTAATTGCTCGGCCTTGTTCACCTCTATGTTCAATGTTTGACCCTATTCTCATTTTGTGTGTTCAATGCTAGGTCTTGCTCACTTCTGTATATGCTCAGTGCCCTCATTGTTTTCCTTCTATGCTCACTGTTCAGCCTTGGTTTCCTCTCTGTACAATGCTCAACCACATCTCCCGATTTCTATGTAAGGCCTCATTTTCTTCTATGTTCAATGCCCAGCCTTGTTTATTTCTATGTTCAATTCTCAGCCTCGTTTTCTTCCAGATTCAATACCCGGTCGAGTTTTCCTCTATATTCATTGCCTAGCCTCTTTTTCTCCTATAATCAGTGCCTGGTCTAGTTTTATTTTCCACTGTGTTTAATGCTTGATGTTGTTTTCTTCTATGTTCAAAGACAGGTCTCATTTTCCTCTATGTTCAATGCCATCCTATTTTTCTTCTATGTTTAATGCCCAGTCGAGTTTTTCTCTACGTTCAATGCCCGGCGCATTATTTTCCTCTATGTTCAATGACCGGCCTTGTTTATCCTCTATGTTTACAGCCTGGCCTTGTTTTCCTCCAGGTTCAATTCCCTACCTAGTTTTTCTCTATGTTCAATGCCCGGCCTGTTTTTCCACTATGTTCAATGCCCTGGGTTGTTTTCTTCTATGTTCAATGCAATGGGTTGTTTTCCTCTATGTTCAATGCTGTGTCATTTTAATCTATGTTCAATGCCCGGTATCATTTTCTTATATGGCCAGTGCCCTGCTTCATTTTCTTAATATGTTGAAAGCCTAGCCTAGTTTTCCTGTAAGTTCAATACCTAACCTGGTTTTCCAGTATGTTCAATACCAGGCCTCATTTTCCTCTATGTTCAATGCCCTGCATCGTTTTCCTCAATGTTCAATGCCATGCATTGTTTTCTTCTATATGTTCAATGTCCAGTCTGGTTTTCCTCTATGTTCAATGCCGAGTCTCATTTTCATTTACATGCAATGCCCGGCCTCGTCTTCCGCTATGCTTAATGCACCTTTTCCTCTCTGTCCAATGTCTGGCCTCTTCTTCTATCCTCATTTTCATGTATATCTATGCTAAATACTCTTCCTCCTTTATGTTCAGCCTCATTTTTCTGTATGTTGAATGGTCAACCTAATTTGTCTCACACTTTGCTCAATATTTTGTCTCACTCATTTGCTCTATATTCAAAGCTCAGCCTTGTTTTCCTCAATTATCAATGCTTGGGTTAATTTTCCTCTATGTTGAATGCTCATCCTTGGTTTCCTATATGTTCCATGTTCGGCATCGTTTTTCATCTACATTCAATGCTTAAACTAATTTGCCTCTTTCTATGATAAATATTCATCCTCATTTCCCTCCATTTTCAATGCCAAGATGTATTTTCCATGATGTTTGCTGCCTCCAACAGAAGGCTATAACGTATGACACTTTAGAAGCATGTTTGCCGTCTCCGACAGAAAGCTACGATGTAGGATACTTTGTACTCATAAAATGAAAACGTCGCTACTAGGCTCCCACTGAAAAAAAAGGACAATCTTTTGACATATGATGGGTCAATGGGGGCCTCAAAGTATATGATGGAAGCTTTCATATCTTCTACCCATGTGCAATCGAATTTGGGATGTGAGAAAACTTCTTTAAAATCCAAATAAATTAGTAGTAAAGTAAATGTTACAGTAACTGTTGCTGCAGATATGTTGTTTTCTCCTTTGGTGTATGCCTATTGAAATTAGGTATGCACCCGAAATGATGCAGTGCAGCGTCGGCACCCCTGGACGGGCGCCGCCATATTCCTCTCCTTCCCAGCAGGCTCCTCTGCAGCTCCCGTCCCTTGAACCACGCGTCCATCCCCTGCTGCTGCTTCCTGGTAGCTGTGCGCTCCCTGCAGGCTTCCTGGTATGGCTCTGAGGGTGCGCGCACACTCCCGGTCTCTTAAAGAGGCAGCGCGCTATTTTCAAAAAGTGCCTCAACCAATGGCTGAGTGACTCTTGCTATTTCTGGCACCTCTGCCCTAAGGTAGGTGCCTGAGCAACAAGTGTTTCCTGTTGCTATTCCGAGGTTCCTTGTACCTGCGTGCCTGTGTACTGCTAGTACCTTGCTATGCTAACTCCGGTTTTTCTTTCCAGTGTATCTGCCAAGTCTCTCTACATCTCTCTGGACTACGCCAGTGTCCGCTGCACCAGTTCCCGCCAGCAGCTGCTCGCTTCCCACTTCAGCCGATTACCATCTTCCAAGCTATCCGCCTCCTGCAGTTCCCACCAGTCCGCCTGTCCCGCTGGGTCAGCTTCCATGTGTTCGGGGTCTAACTGGAGGTAGCACCTTGCGTCCCTCGGGCATTCCAACCTGACCCTGTTTGAGGGGTCTTTCTACGAGTGTCTGCGGCTCACATAGTTAAGCCCCTTCGGAGCCCCCCAATAGTGGTTCTGTGGTTCCACGAAAATTAAATTAAACGAATGTACACTTCAACATCTGTGTCTCCACTTCCATTCGTTACATGCAGAAATCTGATAACATTATTTTTATTTCATTGCAAAAAAAGCATAACATTAATACTTAATAAACTTATTGGTAATTACTTGTTGATGACCTATTGACAAAGCCATTTTGACAAAGACATTTTTGTTCTTAAAACTGGACTGTTCTATCAGCATCTTTAACATCAGCATACAAAAATCAAAAATTGCACTTGCACGGCATGCATCCAAAGAAAAGAGAAAATTATCGGCCGTTGTGATTTTCTATGGCGAGAATAATTGACTGCAGTTTTGATAAGAAAGCAAAATAAAATAACGTATATGTATCTGGGCTGCAGGCAATAACAGCTAAGGTTTCAGACGGCAAGCTTTTATAAATTGATGTCTTGAAGCGATACAAAAAACTGAAAATACATGTATCCATCTCAATGAAAAATGGCACATGTGACAACAGAAATCAGTGTCAATCAAAGTGACAAGTGACGATTCAAGCAGAGAATATTAACAACGGATTGCTGAAAATATCATGCATGCTTTGTGTTTTAATCACTGTCATTATTAATTCTCCGGAAATCCATTCAAATTGGAGTAAACGAGTTATAAGTCATTAGCGGCTGCTTTTGTTTTATGTAAATGGCAATTGAGATCCACAGATCAAACAATATTTTTATTCCCAATGTAGGGATGATTACCTGTGTGTCGAGCTGACATGATGTGCTGTATCAGGTTCTTAGATCCAGACACTGTTGGTGATGCAAAATTTCTGATCATGAATTATTTGGAAAAGGTGAGTCCTATAAATTACTCATCTCTAGACATCTAGCGTACATAAAATTGTATCATAGGAACCAAATTAAAAACTTAGTTTTCATTAGAAGAATTTATGCAAAACTGATTGGTTATCGAAATTTTTGCTACAGTCTTTCAAAATGGAACTTGCCAAAATATCTTTGATTAGTGCCAGAATAACAACATTCAGATAAATAGTGAATTCATCCTAAGTGTTTCTCCCTATGTATTGCTTATTTGGACAACCACTGTAACAACCGAAGCAGTAAAGTACAGAAAAAAATGATGGTGCTAGCCCTTAGACTTCTGCTCATTTTGTAAAATGGCATAATACAGTGAGGAAAGAAAGTATTTGTTACACTGCCAATTTTAAACGTTTTCTCACCTACAAAGAGGTTTGTAATTGTTATCGTAGGTACACTTCAACTGCGAGAGACAGAATCTAAAAATAAAAAAACAGAAAATCACATTGCATGATTTTTAAAAGTTAAATAGCATTTTATTGCATGAAATAAGTATTTGATCACCGACCAACCAGCAAGAATTCTGGCTCTCACAGACCTGTTAGTTTTTCTGTAAGAAGCCTCCTACTCAGCTCTCATTACCTGTATTAATTGCACCTGTTTGAACTTGTTACCTGTATAAAAGACACCTGTCAACACATTCAATGATACTCTAATCTCTCCACCATGGCCAAAACCAAAGAGCTGTCTAAGGACACAAGGGGCACAATTGTAGACTTGCACGAGGCTGGAATGGGCTACAGGACAATAGGCAAGTAGCTTGGTGAGAAGGCAACAACTGTTGGCACAATTATTAGAAAATGGAAGAAAAACAAGATGACTGTCAATCTTCCTCTGTCTGGGGCTCCATGCAAGATCGCCTCGAGAGGTAAGCATGATTCAGAGAAAGGTCAAGAATCAATGACCTGAAGAGAGCTGGGACCACAGTCTCAAACATTACTGTTAGTAACACACTAGGCTGTCACAGGTTAAAATCTGGCAGGGCACACAAGGTCGCCCTGCTCATGCCAGCACATGTGCAGGCCTGTTTTAAGTTTTCCAATGACCATCTGGATGATCCAGAGGAGACTTGGGAGAATGTCATGTAGCCAGATGAAACCAAAATAGAACTTTTTGGTATCAACTCTACTTGCACTGTTTGAGGAAGAAGGATGAGTACAACACCAAGAACACCATCCCAATCATGAAGCATAGAGTGGGAAACATCATACTTTTGAGGTGCCTTTCTGCAAAAGGGACAGGAAGACTGCAATGTATTGAAGGTAGGATGGATGGGGTCATGTATCGCAAGCATTTTGACCAAAAACCTTATACCCTCAGTAAGAGTATTGAAGATGGGTCATGGCTGGGTCTTCCAGCATAACAACGTCCCGAAACACACAGCCAGAACAACTAAAGAGTGGTTCTGTAAGAAGTATTTTAAAGTCCTGAAGTGGCCAAGCCAGACTCCAGATCTGAACCCAATAGAAAATCTTTGGAGGAAGAAGAAACTCAAATGTTGTCCAGCAACAGTCCTCAAACCTGAAAGATCTGGAGAAGATCTGTATGGAGAAGTGAGCCAAAATACCTGATGCATTGTATGCAAAACATGGTCAAGAACTACGGGAAAGGTCTGACCTCTGTAATTGCAAACAAAAGGTTTCTATACCAAATAGTTCTATTTTTCCATGGTATCAAATACTTATTTCTTGCAATGCTATGCAAATTATGTAAAAATCATACAATGTGATATTCTGGATTTATTTTTAGATTCTGTCTCTCACAGTTGGAAGTGTACCTACGATAAAAATTACAGACCTCCTCATTCTTTGTAGGCGGGAATACTTTGACAGTGTATTTATTTTTCCCACTGTATATTACATTGCAGGACTGATGAAGTAAAAATGGACCGGTCATATGGAGCGCAAGCGACACAGTTCAGCTGGTATTAAAAAGTCTTAATTTAATATTTCCACAATGCACTTCAACTGAATAGTTACGTCGTCTTCAGGTGGCAGTATGATCGGTCCATTTTTACTTCATCCAGTCTTCTCCTCTTCTGAGGCATCCGGCCGGAGCTGCAGCGTGCTACCTGCACTAAAATACTCCCATCACCAGCTTGGCACTCCTGTGAAGCCGCCTATTCTGACTCTGTTCATAATTGCAACACTGATTAAATAATAATAAAAATAATAATAATTTTATTTATATAGCGCCAACATATTCCACAGCACTTTACATTATAGAGGGGACTTGTACAGACAATAGACATTACAGCATAACAATAAACACAGATCAAAACAGATACCAAGAGGAATGAGGGCCCTGCTCGCAAGCTTACAAACTATGAGGAAAAGGGGTCACACGAAAGGTGGATGGTAACAACTGCTTTCGTTGTTCTGGCCAGCCATAGTGAAAGAAACGGGTGTTCATATAAAGCTGCATGAACCAGTTAACAGCCTAAATATGTAACAGTACAGACACAGAGGGCTATTAACTGCATAAAGCGTATGAGAACATGATGGGAGGAACCTGATTATGGTTTAAGGTTTTTGAATGGGCCACACAGGGATAGTTAGGTTAGTGCATTGAGGCGGTAGGCCAGTCTGAACAAATGCATTTTTAGGGCATGCTTAAAACTGTGGGGATTAGGAATTAATTGTATTAATCTGGGTAGTGTATTCCAAAGAATTGGCGCAGCACGTGAAAAGACTTGGAGACGGGAGTAGGAGGTTCTGATTAATGAGGATGTTAGCCTCAGGTCATTAGCAGAACGGAGAGCACGGGTAGGGTGGTAGGCTGAGACCAGGGAGGAGATGTAGGGTGGTGCTGAGCCATGGAGTGCTTTGTGGATGAGGGTAATAAGTTTGTACTGGATTCTGGAGTGGATGGGTAACCAGTGTAATGACTGGCACAAGGTAGAGGCATCGGTATAATGATTGGTGAGGAATATGATCCTGGCTGCAGCATTCAGGATAGATTGGAGAGGGGAGAGTTTGGTGAAAAGGAGGATGATTAGTAAAGAATTACAATAGTCCAGACGAGAATGAATAAGAGAAACAGTAAAAGTTTTTGCAGTGTCGAAAGTCAGAAATGGTCGAATTCTAGAAATGTTTTTGAGGTGCAGATAACAAGAGGGAGCCAGTGATCGGATGTGGGAGGTGAATGAAATCTTGGAATTAAGTATGACCCCAAGGCATGTTGCTTGGGAGTAATGGTGGAACCACACACGGAGATGGCAATGTCAGGCAAAGGTAGGTTAGTAGAGGGAGAAAACACGAGGAGTTCAGTTTTTGACAGGTTCAGTTTCAGATAAAGGGAGGACATGATATTAGAGACAGCGGTAAGACAATCACTGTTGTTTTCTAAAAAGACAGGCGTGATGTCAGGAGAAGTGTATAATTGTGTGTCATCTGCATAGAGATGGTACTGGAACCCAAATCTACTGATTGTTTGTCCAATAGGGGCGGCATACAAAGAGAAGAGGAGGGGGCCTAGAACTGATCCTTGAGGAACCCTGACAGTAAGGGGAAGATGAGAAAGGGAACCAGCAAAGGATACAGTGAAAGAGCGGTCAGAGACAGGAGAACCTGGAGAGAACGGTGTCCTTGAGGCCGATGGATAGTAGCATAGTGAGTAGGAGCTGATGATCCAGTGTTGAATGCTGCGGAGAGATCCAAGAGAATTAGCATGGAGTAGTGACTATTAGATTTAGCTGCTAGTAGATCATTGGAGACTTTAGTGAGGGCAGTTTCAGTAGAGTGTAAAGAATGGAAGCCAGATTGAAGAGGGTCGAGAAGAGAGTTATCTGAGAGATAGCAGATAAGACCAGAGATGACCAGGCGTTCGAGGAGTTTAGAGATGAAGGGAAGATTAGAGAGAGGTCTATAATTAACGGCACAGTTTTGGTCGAGGGATGGTTTCTTAAGTAATGGATGTATGATGGCATGCTTAAATGAGGGAAAGATACTGGAAGAGAGTGAGAGGTTGAATATTTTTGTTAGGTGAGAGGTGACAGTGGGGAAATGGACTGGAATGGGGTCACTGGTGCAAGTGGTCGGGCGAGAAGATGCAAGGAGCCTGATTACTTCTTCTGTGACTGGCTCGAAGTCAGAGAGTGAGCTAGATGCAGTGGGGGAGGGAGGACAGTGCATGGTATGAGGGGATTGGGATAATAATTTCCCGTCGGATATGGTCAATTTTTTTCTTTGAAGTAATTGGCCAGATCGTCAGTGCGGAGATCTGCGGTTGGGGTCTGCACTCTTGGGTTGAGTAGGGAATGAAAAGTGTCAAAGAGAAGTTTAGGGTTATTGGACATGAGGTGATGAGGGTGTTGAAATAGGTTTGTTTGGAGAGGTGAAGGGCAGAGTTGTATGTTTTAAGCATAAAATTATAATGTATGAAATCTTCGGGTAGATTATATTTTTTTCCACAGACGTTCGGCGCACCTGGAGCACCGCTGCAGGAAACGTGTTTGCAGCATGTGCCACGGTTGTCGCTGTCTGTGCCGAGTTGTTCTATATGTAGGAGGTGCAATTTCATCCAGGGCACTTTGCAGGGTTTCATTGTAATGCTTCAATGCACAATTATCCCCTTCTTTCTCAAGAAGGCCGCCATTTCCGTAATTATCTTTGTAAAAATATGAGGTGCCGAAGACAGGCCGAACGGTTGGAATTGGAAGATCTGATACTCCAGTCCAAACTCAGGAACAGTTAGCAGTCGGGATGGATGTCCACATGATAATATGCGCTTTTAAATCTAATGTGCACATTATGGAATTACTCCCTATTAATGGGATAGTTGATTTTATAGTCTACATTTTGAATTTTCTGTACCTGACCCACTGATTTAGAGGATTTAGGTTTATAATGGTAAGGAATTTTCTCGAAAGATGCATTATAGAGAACAGAGTGGAAAAGTGTTAATGTGCCGGACTCTAGTAGATCCCTGACATATCCTAGGAGTCTTTTTAAAGGAGGATGGGGATTGAGATACAGCGAGAAGCAAAACCTTTGTGGAGGGGTTTGGGGGGGTGTAAATTTTATACTGTAGCCTTCCCGTATGGTTTGCAGAATTCACCAATTTTCTGAGATTGCCCACCAACCCTCCAGAAAAAAAAACTAAGCCTCCCCGACTCCGCTGGAGTCAAGGTTGTCCTGATGGACCTGAGGAAAACTGGGTCTCATACTTCCATTGGGGTAACTCCACCTTCCTGTTTTACCCTTTCCCTTGAGGTCCTGTCTCTGGGGCAGATAGGATCTGCGAAAGAAGTTATAACCCCCAGGCTTCTTTTCAGGAAAACTTTTATTTATTGTCAGAGGCAGTATTTCATCTAATACGTGACCGAACACATGTAATCTTGAAAATGGGATGGAACAGAGCTTGCTTTTGTGTGGCTATCCGTACCATATTTGAGCCAGATGGCTCAACTCGCTGAATTAGGCAAGATGTTGCTTCTGGGGGCAAACCTCTCAGATTCCACCGAACCGTCCGTCATGTACTGTGTTGGATTTTAATTGGGCTATTAGCTCATCAATCCACAGACACATAATGTGGACCTAGGTACCGATGTGGTGGCTATGTTGGCCCTAATAATGGCGTCAAATGCCTCCACAGCATTTCAGAGACACAATGAATCTTGAAAGGGAATTGAGGTTTTTTTTGCTACTCTGGCAATAGGAATGTCAATTTTTGGGATCTCTTCACAAATCTTGTCATCCTCTGTATCAAAGGAAAGACGAGCTTTAAAATCTCTGGGAATGTTGAGCCTCTTCTCTTCTTCCCATTCTTCAATAATCATGGCCTTTATAAGTTCGTTGACTGGGAACTGTTTCTCTGGGTCCTCAGTCCCCCGAACATCTTGTCCTGAATTGAGTGAGCCACTTGAGTATCTTTAATACTCATGGTACTCCACATTGCTAGTAAAAAATTGTCAGTGTTCACAGATGAGAAATGATACTTCTTTCTCTCCTCTGAGGGGATCTGGAGAGTATTTTCTCACCTCGTAGGTCACTTGCTTCCTTCATCTCCCATCTAACCCTCTTGTGACGGGACCTGCTTTGAACCATTTGAGGGGGCATAAGAACAGAGACCATGCTCTGGACCTGCTCTCTGATCATGGAAAGCATGTTGGCCATAAATGAGGTATGTTCCTATATAAGGACCTTCATTATACAATCTGCCTTAACTGCTTTTCATATGCTTCTGGCAATTTGGCATTACATGTCGGGCATTTCTTTGTTTGTTTTTTTGGGAGGAAGAACCACATCCTAAATGGGTTCCTGTGTCCTAAATTTAAAGAGACAGGAGACCTATACTTAAAAAAAAAAAACTTCTAACAAAAAAGGCTTACTAGGGCCAACTTACAATGCCCAGGGATTGTTCGGACGGTATCTCTGAGCAAGCTCCACGGAGCCACTTACTGCTCAACTGGCCTGACTGAGGGGCCCCTACCCAGTGAGGTATCAGCCCAGAAACCACTTTACAAAGGAAAGGGATGAAATGTATTCCCTCCGATCCCCCTGAGCTTAACATACGGACATATGTTACGACAATAGGAACACAATAGATGACAATGTTCAAGGCCGAGCGGGCCCTAGTTCCCAAGATAATACCCACATATGAATATCTACGTTCATACATGCCTCCTTTGCCTTTAGAAATAGTAGCAAGAATGTACAGAAGCACTGTTTGGGCTTCTCCAGGGCAAAATAGTCACGCTGAGCTTCATAATTCATCCCATTTGTGACATTTGTTTACAAGACCCAAAAGACCCCAAAGAATGTAAAGTACTGACATGTTGAAAAAAAAGGGATTATTAGCAAGTTCTCCTTTCAGTGTAACATGTAAGAGGCACAGGATGTTGGGAAAAAAAGACTAATTATGGTAATTAGTAGAATAAAAAAACACATGGACACTTGCCTAAATATAGCAGTAGTGACTTTCCATTAGTACACTCTAGAATGTCAACTGGAAGGCAACACGGTGCGACAGGACTCCCTATACGATCTAATTACCTAATCTTAAACTAATAGGAAGCATTACACTGACACAAAAGTCTAAGCATAAAATAAGAATTTCTCTGCCTTTGTCTAAGAGGTGTACCAATGCTGCCTGTTCAACCCAGGCAGCTGAGGCCACGCTTTAAAAGTATTCAGGAGAGGTATGTACCTTTTCCACGCAGTTACATAAATCCTCCTTTTGGTGATTTATCATGGTAAAAAATGATAGCTTTTAAAATGTGAAGTTTAGAAGTGATACCGGGTACGCTACAGGGCTACGATTCATTATACTAATAAAATTCCATAAAGTGAAGACTAAACGCTAGAGGGTTTTGTAACTTGCAGACAAGAACAATGACAGACACATTCTATATCTCTCAATAGCAGGCAGATATTATCAAGCGAGACAAAGGGAACACAATGTATGACAATCATTCACTCCTCATCGTGTAGAGATTTGTAGCAAGCGGCTAAGTATTCTTTCCTACAAACGCCATGTTGTCCTAAGGCGAGACAGCCAAGTTGTATTTTCTTTGAAAATTCAAGGGCACTTGGTTTGTTTCTATTTAGCTGAAAAAATTGCTTTATTTTTATGGCTGTGGCTATTATCCACACTCGGACTAGCTAAAACTTATATTACGCATCAAACTTGTTTTTTTTTCCTTTCTGTTTGCGCACTGCTCATTGTCTTCTTGCGCTTGGCACTCGTGCAAACTTTTCCTTAACGGATGACATAGAAGGTAATGAGAAGTTATAGTAGGAGAATATACAGCAGACTTTTAAATAATGTATGGAGTCGAGCGTGTTCTGTGATTTAGAAAGTCTAGTTATGTGCTTATTCTTTCATATCATAATGGAGGGAAATCCAGTTGCTGGATGCATTTTTGACAAGAACAACATTAACCCGGTAAGTAAGGTATTTTATACAGGCAACATATATACGTCTGTTTGGGAGAAAACTAATTTGAAACAACAGAAGGCACCATAGAAATACTGGTTTCTAAAATATAAATGAACAAGCTCCATGTACAAAGTTAAAGGATATTTACATTTTCACAAAGAATTCTTTTTTATTGCTAATTTGCTACCTAAATGCTAAAAAAAAAAAAAATTAGCAATTTCTTTTCAACCCCTTTTCTGCCAGCTGACGGAATAGTACGTCAGCTGGCAGTATCCCCTGCTTTGAGGTGGGCTCCGGCGGTGAGCCCACCTCAAAGCCACGACATGTCAGCTGTTTTACAGCTGATGGACAGCTTGAATACATGTGGGGATTCCCTAGCAACCAGGCAACCCCCACATGTACTCTGGCTGGCTAGCAGCCGTAAATCATGCAGCTGCGTCAACAAAAACTAAATCTCCGAGCAGTTACAAATACTCGGAGACCACCAGAGCGTGCTCGGGAAAACTCGAGCAACGAGTACACTCGCTCATCACTAATAATGATGTGTAACTCCTACTGACTACATGAAAAACTTTCCATGGTGGGTAATCATAGCTCCTTCAATGGTTTATTGCTCATAGAGACGTCAAACTGGTGGACCAAGATTGCGATTACTGTAGCTGCCAAGTTCAGATTATCATACTGGGTTGTTAAATGGGTAACATGTTATCAAGTACAAAAAAAAAGGCAATGGCTGGAGGGAGTGTGGTTTTGGGGAGGGTTTAAAACTTTGCAGCTTTCAAGAAAGTTTACTAAGGCGAGGATCCCATAATTTGTTGTGTCCATAGCTTCCCCTATGCAGGATTCTGCAGTATATAATTTGATTCAATATGGAAGAACAGAAACCTGATAGATGCTCTTTACCTGTAAATAGTGTCTAATACAAAACTAGTAGATCATGTTCCTCATAGGTTCTCAAAAAAGGGACATTATGTTGTCAGTTTGTATGAAGCCTAAAAATAAGCTGACATTTTTCTTTTCAGATAAAACTGGTTATTTGTCGCATGTAACCATGTGGTTAATGCCAATCTTAAATGTTTAGCAAAATATAATACATGGCACTTTAGCAATATTCAGACGGCATTTATTCCAGGCAGGCACACTTTATCTGCATTCTTACAAGACACAGAGCCCTGTCACTCAACCTTCTTGTGTAGTTGGGCTGCCTGTGACTGTGCAAGCAGGCAACTTGCAAGCATGCTGGGTTTAAAGGAACAGTTGCGACTGCAGCGGCCTTGATTTGATTTTCAACCCCATTTCTTTCCTACAGAGTGAATTCTCGGTGGAACACATTTCTGCTGATAAAAAGCAGTGTTGTCTTTATGGCAATCTTCAGACATTTATTGATACCATCATTTTAACAACCTTCTTTTGTACGGCTGAGACGACGTCCCATAGCAAAGTATTTCTATGTGATGTTTATGCAAAAAAAAAAAAAAAACGTGAAAAATAAAGAAGCCAAGTTTTCTGGAAGGCCGTGTGTTTATAAAACTTAATACACACAAAAGTTTTAGTCTTGTGATAAATGGCTAACGTTGGAATATACTGCACAGATTGAAGTGCAAATCAGGTCCAAACAAGAAAAATCAGACTTCAACTTATTTTTCATTTTACCCTTTTGTGCTGTTTATTTCAGAGGGAGGAAAACCCAGATGCACATAGTTTACACAATGAAACTTGCCACCTTTGGATGCAAAACTGACAAATCATGACACGGAAGCCATGACACCGATGTGAACAGGGATGTATACAGGATTACAATATTAAAGGGAACCTGGCAGGAAATTTAAAGTCAGCAAACTAATTAGATTGCTGGGTAGGGTAGCTATAGACTAGTCTTCATTGTCACAAATAGATTTTCCATAGCTGAAAAAAACAATCAACTGTTAATCTTTAGGTATATAAAGCTGTAGCTGAACCAATGGCAGTCCAACTCTAGGTTATTGGACAGATCTTTTGCATTTTTTCCCACCTAGCGTTACCCCCCTCATGTGCTTGAGCGACGTCTCTTCTGTACAGGATGTAGCTTCATTGAATAGAGGAGAATCAAGCCCATGTAAGTAGCGATAGGCAAGGAATAATGTCGAGGAAGGTATAACTGAACTTGTGTTTTACTGCTCAACAGTATGTTGGTATATATTTAGTTTGATCATCGTAGAGCTTTTGGAAGTCTATTTTTTTTTAGGGGAAAGAGGGGTGGGATTCAAGTGAAAAAGAAGAAGAGATAAGGCCACTATGTCTACAGAAATATTGTATTACCTGGAATCCTTATCATCAAATAATGATAACGATGCTGTTAAATAAGATTGTAAAGGACAAGAATAACAAACGCCTAAGCTACATGACCCTGCAAAAAAAATTACAAGAGTCTTGCTTTCTTCAAGTACAGGTTACAAAATGAATTAAGTGAACATTCCCGTGATACAATGTCAGATGTTACAGAAATTCTATGATATCTGACATGGGATGGCAGACGATACAAAAACTAGAAGAGCTCAATATTGCTGCAATGCTAAGAAAAGGGAAGTATCATGTTCACTATTCGCGCTCAGCTGGTGAGATCCCGCATGCTGCACGTAGGAGGTCTATAGACTGGCAGAAATCTCACTAAAAGCACCAATCTGTCAGACATCTTCCTGTCTATGTACACCCCAACCGTCTAAAGAAAAGTTTCACCAGCTGTGACATCTGAAGGCAGGAAAAAAGATTGTCTTACTTTTGGAAACTATGTAATAATAAGCAAGTCATATTCATATTATATTATTGTTTGGTGTGGTCCAAAATTTTCGTAGCTGCTGAATTTTACTGAGTCCATTTTCACAGCATATCTTAGCTATAGAGTGGTAATGGGATTTCTAGTGTTTTAAAAAAAAGGTTAAAGGGAAATTCCCCCAAATTCTAGTCATCCCCAATCTATAGGATAATGGATAACTTGCAAATCATG
The DNA here is from genome assembly GCF_032444005.1 of Ranitomeya imitator. Taxonomy (NCBI): domain Eukaryota; kingdom Metazoa; phylum Chordata; class Amphibia; order Anura; family Dendrobatidae; genus Ranitomeya; species Ranitomeya imitator. The sequence goes on from NC_091290.1 coordinate 144,799,070, forward strand.
GACGTTCTGACCACCATCGATTTTGAGACCAGGGATTTCGGAACTCAAGAATGGGGTCCCATCATAAATGGACAGGTGGCACAGCATGCGTGTGTCTGCTCCACTTAGGCGTGATTGTAAAAACCCAGTTCTTGGGCTTTAAAAGACGCAATACCAGAATCGCTTGGAGTCACGTGGATGAAAAAGGATAACTTAATTTTTTGGAATAACATTTTAAAATGGTTGACCACTACTACATAACCCCTTCTTAATAGCTCGACTGTTCATCACAAAATAAAAATTTTCATACTTACAACTCGGACCAGCGCCGTTATTCCGATGTTGGTGGCACTCATCTGGCCACTAGTTCATTCTGACATAGTATATCAAGGTATATTGGAAAAACTCTATAAGAAGAGAAGGCCTGATCCATATATCTCAATGGCACAAATCTCTCAGCAGTCCGAAAGCAACGTATCCTCTCCACATCACTCAATTGTCCATTTAATCTACATGTGATTAAAAGAAAAAAGTGCTGGAATTATTGCATTTCACTAAAATAACTGAGAATTAAAACTTTAGTTATTTTAGGTAAATGTAATATCCACAGTGGAGGATTTGAGCTGCTCTGTTAACAGATGACAATTCCGGTTGTCTCCGCTTTACGATGTCACTTGTGTTGACACCACCTGAAAATCTAATTGTGCTATCAGAACATACTGTCAAGGGAGGGCAAGTTAACTACTGATCCACCACTGCAGGCTTCTGAGTCTTTGAGCACATTAAGGTGTTTTCAAGAACATTTCCCATAGAAAAAAACAAGCAGTCGGTCTCGGTGGGTGACATGAAGAAGCAGAAAAAGTGCAGTAAGTGCTCTTCCAAATGTACTGCTCACGTTAACACACAGCAAGTGCCAAAAGGATTATTTCTGCAATTTCAGAAGTTTAGCCTTGTCACTTATGGATGTGATTGCAATGAGCTTGGAAACACTACATAAGACAATAGGTTTTATTTCTTATGATGTTAAGTAAACTTAAATCTAAGTCGTAATTTTCTCATAAAGTATACGTTGGATAACATGGTCTTTTTTTCTACTAACTACTGAAACAAAAGTTAAAACAAACAGGCTCAAAATTTGCATGTACAGTGGGGAAAAAAAGTATTTAGTCAGTCAGCAATAGTGCAAGTTCCACCACTTAAAAAGATGAGAGGCGTCTGTAATTTACATCATAGGTAGACCTCAACTATGGGAGACAAACTGAGAAAAAAAAATCCAGAAAATCACATTGTCTGTTTTTTTAACATTTTATTTGCATATTATGGTGGAAAATAAGTATTTGGTCAGAAACAAAATTTCATCTCAATACTTTGTAATATATCCTTTGTTGGCAATGACAGAGGTCAAACGTTTTCTGTAAGTCTTCACAAGATTGCCACACACTGTTGTTGGTATGTTGGCCCATTCCTCCATGCAGATCTCCTCTAGAGCAGTGATGTTTTTGGCTTTTCGCTTGGCAACACGGACTTTCAACTCCCTCCAAAGGTTTTCTATAGGGTTGAGATCTGGGGACTGGCTAGGCCACTCCAGGACCTTGAAATGCTTCTTACGAAGCCACTCCTTCGTTGCCCTGGCGGTGTGCTTTGGATCATTGTCATGTTGAAAGACCCAGCCACGTTTCATCTTCAATGCCCTTGCTGATGGAAGGAGGTCTGCACTCAAAATCTCACGATACATAGCCCCATTCATTCTTTCATGTACCCGGATCAGTCGTCCTGGCCCCTTTGCAGAGAAACAGCCCCAAAGCATGATTTTTCCACCACCATGCTTTACAGTAGGTATGGTGTTTGATGGATGCAACTCAGTATTCTTTTTCCTCCAAACACGACAAGTTGTGTTTCTACCAAACAGTTCCAGTTTGGTTTCATCAGACCATAGGACATTCTCCCAAAACTCCTCTGGATCATCCAAATGCTCTCTAGCAAACTTCAGACGGGCCCGGACATGTACTGGCTTAAGCAGTGGGACACGTCTGGCACTGCAGGATCTGAGTCCATGGTGGCGTAGTGTGTTACTTATGGTAGGCCTTGTTACATTGGTCCCAGCTCTCTACAGTTCATTCACTAGGTCCCCCCGCGTGGTTCTGGGATTTTTGCTCACCGTTCTTGTGATCATTTTGACCCCACGGGGTGGGATTTTGCGTGGAGCCCCAGATCGAGGGAGATTATCAGTGGTCTTGTATGTCTTCCATTTTCTAATTATTGCTCCCACTGTTGATTTCTTCACTCCAAGCTGGTTGGCTATTGCAGATTCAGTCTTCCCAGCCTGGTGCAGGGCTACAATTTTGTTTCTGGTGTCCTTTGACAGCTCTTTGGTCTTCACCATAGTGGAGTTTGGAGTCAGACTGTTTGAGGGTGTGCACAGGTGTCTTTTTATACTGATAACAAGTTTAAACAGGTGCCATTACTACAGGTAATGAGTGGAGGAAAGAGGAGACTCTTAAAGAAGAAGTTACAGGTCTGTGAGAGCCAGAAATCTTGATTGTTTGTTTCTGACCAAATACTTATTTTCCACCATAATATGCAAATAAAATGTTAAAAAAACAGACAATGTGATTTTCTGGATTTTTTTTCTCAGTTTGTCTCCCATAGTTGAGGTCTACCTATGATGTAAATTACAGACGCCTCTCATCTTTTTAAGTGGTGGAACTTGCACTATTGCTGACTGACTAAATACTTTTTTGCCCCACTGTATATGGTTTTATCTTGTTTCATATTATTATTTTTTTTGTCTAACTTCTAATTTCCACACATTGCATAAGACCTGAAATTGCAGTAGGTGATTGCATCACGGCTTACAAAGTATTTAAGAGAAAAAAAGGATTTGAAATTATCAAAAAAGTATTGGGAAAGCTTTATCCATCAAATAAAGTGATGGTACATTGCTACAATACAAAATAATTTTATTATGGTGGCTCAAATGCTAAATCCACCCGAGTCTTCTTTACCGTCTTTCCAGCTGCACAGTGGAACAACACTACTGCCCAAAAGGCAACTAAACTTTTATTTTTTATTATTTAACTAAATAACTATGAATTACTTTCACAAAAACTTCATTCTTAGGATTGGAGGGACCTCAGAGATTGAGCCCATATCAGTTAGAAAGTGATGGTATGTTCTAGCACTGTATCATTACTTTATACAATTGGAAAATCTCCTTAAAGTCTATGGAAAAAAAATTACATTAGAATAGTAAATCAATCTTCCCTTCTCCCTCCATAAAAAAAAATAGACAAATATGATTTAAAGTGTATTTAAAAATGAAGTTAGTCTCCTCTGTAAAGCAATGGAATAAAACTCACGGAGACTATAGGAATAGTACTAGAGCCAAACTTATGTCAAGTACTTGCAGCTTACAAATATCATCTTTTCGGGTGCTCCATACTCCAGACCTGTCTCTGATCTAATCATTGTCACTTGATGACCACTCTTAGTTTCCTCGTACAGCGTCCAAAAGCTTCCTAACTCCAATCTGACCCTACATTATGCCCGCCATTTCAACATAATATTCTACATCTCAACGCTAATCCCTGCTGTGTGTGAATGGTGAGCAGAGAGAGTGGTTGTCAGTTTTCCTGATTACTTTGTATCCGTCAGTCAAGCAGACGCCTTTCCTTGACAATGTAACGAGTGCCCCTACGATTAGCAGTGACGTGGCCTGCAGGAGATCTGCCACGAGTTGGCAGATCATAACCCCCTGCCAATCACATGTGTAGAACGCTACTGATAAACGTAGAAGGACGTGTCTAACCACTGATAACCTACGTGATCACGGCAGAACGAGCATTATATATTAAAACTAAAATCCTTCTAGTCTCCTCAACAAGCTCCTGGACCAGTTGTAAGATGGATAACCCAGGTTCTCGATGAACCTCACCGACTTACTATGGGGCCAGCAAGGTTGTCCATTATTTTGACGGACTGTACACAGTGCTTCTCTTTCCATCAAATCCCAAAAGACTGTCATCATGCACTTTTGAACGTGAAGGGAACAATTATTTAAAGCGGATCAAAATATGAAGTGTTATACATAGATTTCTCAGACATGAGGAGACTGGTGTACTAACTTTGACAATCCATGTAATACTACTTTGTGAATTCATATCCCGCCAGATATAAAATATTAATATATTATTAGATTTTTTAGGTCATCTCTTACTGGACTCAAATTCCTCATTTAAATTTGAGGATCATGCAGCCTACTCTGATATGGATTCTCACAGTAAGTACCGTATTTTCTGGTGTATAAGACGACTGGGCGTATAAGATGACCCCCAACTTTTCCATATAAAATATGGAATTTGGGATATGCCCGCCGTATAAGACAGGGGTCATCTTATACACCCAGTCATCTTATACGGCGTGTGGTTCCCAGGGTCTGGAGGAGAGGAGACTCTCCTTCAGGCCCTGGGATCCATATTCATGTAAAAAATAAAGAATAAAAAACATGGATATACTCACCCTCGGACGGCCCCTGGCTCACAGCGCTGCTAGCGTCTGCCTCCGTTTCTGAGAATGCAGAGAGTGAAGGACCTTCGATGATGTCGAGGTCACATGAGTGGTCAGGTGACCGGTCACCTGACCGCGACGTCATCGAAGGTCCATCACTCTCTGCATTCTCAGGAACGGAGGCAGACGCTAGCAGCGCTGTGAGCCAGGGGCCGTCCGAGGGTGAATATATCCATGTTTTTTATTTTTATTCTTAATTTTTTACATGAATATGGATCCCAGGGCCTGAAGGAGAGTATCCTCTCCTCCAGACCCTAGGAACCACACGCCGACATCCAGGATCGCTCCCTGCACACGCCGTACCCGGCGTATAAGACGACCCCCGACTTTTGGGACAATTTTTAGGGGTCAAAAAGTTGTCTTATACGCCGGAAAATACGGTACACGAAACTAATCAGGACAGAGATCTATTTGAAGGGGTTGTCTGGGCTAACTAAACTGAATATGGTACCTATCCTCATTATATGTTATCAATATCAAATTGGTGAGTTTGATACTCTTCACTCTCACTGATCAGCTGGAGCTGAACAGCACAGCATAACGCCACTGCCAAGAACAGAACGTCTGCTACAGGTCCTGAAGGGAAGGCATCACATCCATTGTTTACGACAGCTGCAGCCAATCCTTAGTCCCAGTGGCAACTCTTGCATGTATGGCATATGATTGGGTCTAACCAACAGACATGATGTTGTTGCTGCAGGACCATTGGAAATCACCAAAAGGATTAAATAATATAATGACCATTATTTACCTATTTCATACCAATAACAGCAAGTTAGCAACTTTCTGATTTAAATCTTGCACAATCTGAAATTATTAATATTTTGTAAATCGTGACTCCCCCCAACCCACCAAAGAAAAGGAAAAACAATCACTCCAGGCCTTCGTCTCCGATATGTTTTTTTTAACTAATAACACAATCCGTAATTAGTGATTAAAAACTTATTACACCTCATCATCTGTTAAAGAAGACAGTTTAAGTGACAGAGAAAATAATTATCTATAACTGAATCAAATGAATAGACTCTTTGGGAATGCATGCACTGAGTGAGAATTAAATAATAATTTCTTTCGTCTAGTGCCGCCGGTGTATCATCCTTTTACTCTGAATATTTGCACTGAACTCTTGTAATTCAAGGGAAAAAAAAAATAATGGAAAAAAATAAAAATAAATTCCAGCAAAAGACTGTGATTTCATGTGAAATAGCCGATTTATAGCAATATGCCATGTTTATTAAACAAGCCTATCCAAACATTATAATTACAATATGCAATGGCAGCCATAACCCAACATTAATGCACTAGATCCTGATACATTCGTCAAAGGGAGTTTTTTCCCCCCTTCCTCTTCGTTCAGGGTAGTTTTAAGTTCAGGGACAGAGACCATGTCTTCATTAGAAACATTAACATTCACAGTCTGTAGTAAATTTTGACAGTGAAAAGGTCTCTGTAACCTTTTAGTTGTGCAGAAATTTACTTCCCAAGAAAATTACAGCTGGCACTGTCTTAATTAATGCGAGCTTTCTTTTCTGAAAATTGTGGGCTTGTCAGGGGAAAAAAAGGCAGAAAAAACCTGTTTAAAAGGCTGGACGCACAAAAAAAAAAAAAAAGGTGCACATCACAGGAACGCTGCAGAGAATAACCATCTCTCGTAGATTTGCCCCATTATACCATAGACGTGCTGCAATTTTACTTAAAGGGATAATTAAAATTTAGCAAATATATATATATAATAAAAAGTGATAACATTCTGCAAAGTATTGTAAGTAAATTCCTTACAGTTATTGAATGGAGAAAGACAATATGTTCTGTCTAACTGCTTAAAAAGCTACTGATGAAATGGCCTGGATCTGAGTTATCTCTGACCTCAACCAACAAAGCAGAGCGTCAGCTTTAATATAAACCTGACACCAGTTACCTATGCAGCACGCTAAGCATCTTAACTCTCTCCATATACTCACTGGCACCTTTGACTTAAAGTAAATGAATGCAAGATTGCAGCAAAGAGTTGATGGGTAACTGGTACCACAGAGGTTAAGGAGTTTTCCACCCCAGGGCAAACTTTTAGCAAGCCGTGACGCTTGCAAAATAAAGTAATATACACACAGTTAGGATTCAGCTCCACTAGCCAGTTACAGCAGTTGTTAAGTGAGCGTAAGTTTGTGACTCGCCTACTTGCGGACGTGGCTCATCTATCATCCTCTCTGCTTCTCAAGAAGTGTAAGTTTTAATAAGAAGTAAATTGCAAGAATGCTGGTATGTACAAGCACTAGCCAGCAATATCCATCAATGAAGAGAATAACCCTTTAACCCCTTTCTGACAATGGGCGCAAATTTACGTCGATGTCGGACTCCCTCCCTTTGAAGTGGGCTCCAGCAGTTAGCCTACATCTTTCCCGGCACATGTCACCTGTGCAATAACGGGCGATCAAAAGATCGTATCTGCACCCAAATGATATCATTAACCCTGCTGTTCTGTTGGTCAAAAATGACCGACTTTGAACTTCAATATTCTTTAAAATATTCAAGATGCGGCTCTGAAACCCGTGGCCGACCGACCCATCCTCATTTAAGTCAATCAACCACAAGTTTCAGAACCGCATCTTGAACACCCCAAAAAATACCAAAGTTCAAAATAGGTCTCCCCAGACCGAACAGAACTGCAGGGTTAAAAACATCAGCTCGGCGCGCAAAAAAATAAGCCCTCATCCAACTCGAGATCACGAAAAATGGAGACACTACGGGTATCAGAAAATGGGGCTTTTTTTAAAACAAAGTTTGGATTTTTTTCACCACTTAGATAAAAGAACCTAGACATGTTTGGTGTCTATGAACTCGTAATGACCTGGAGAATCATAATGGCAGGTCAGTTTTAGCATTTAGTGAACCTAGTAAAAAAAGCAAAACAAAAAACAAGTGTGGTATTGAAGTTTTTTTGCAATTACACCGCACTTGGAATTTTTTTCCCGTTTTTGAAGTACGCGACATGGTAAAACCAAACGTGTTGTCCAAGGGAACAAATCATCCTGCAAAAAACAAGCCCTCACAAGGCCATTTTGACCCAAAAAATAAAAAAGTTATGGCTCTGGGAAGAAGGGGAGCAAAAAACGAAAATGCAAAACCAAAGATACCTCTGGTCGTTAAGTGGTTATGTACCCTATCTTTTACGCCTGATGTAAAACAATGGCATGTAAAGCTAGTGCTAAAGTAGCCAAAGCAACAAGTCCCATGGTCACATGGAGAAGCAATGAGCTGCAAAAAAAACCAAAGTAAGCTAATGGATTTCCGGAAAACCAGAGTCATCATGCTGCTATACAATTGCAACTACTTTGAAAAAAGGTTAACATGACTTCTTTGCTTAATAAAAAGTCTAAAATGACAGAGCTTGCCATACTAGTAAACCTATTTCTCAAGCAGCTAGGTGCAAAGTCCAGTGACAATTCTGGTAACAGGAGTGACCGCCACGTCCACTGACTTTGTTACTAGGTCTGCTCCATGTCCTTGTATAAACATGAGACACATGCTCTGTGACTACCAGGCTGATTTATCTGCTTGCAGCTCACATATCTCTTCTGTCTTTTTTGTGTGAATAGTTCCCCCGAGACTGAAAAATAATACATCACAGTGTTCTTAGCCTAACAATTGTTAACATATGACATTTGTGTGTGCCCCAAGATGATGTACAAATATGTTTTACAGAGCTCTCGGATGAAAATCATGAGATCCCATTTGCTGTGCCCTTATAAGAATGATAACGGCGCACATTAGTCCTTGATTTTACATTTCTCTGTGAGTCTGGCATTCAATTGAAAGCAGCTAATGTCATTGAGAAATCTATATGTATTGAAAATGGTGGTAAGACATCTCCAATCCATTCCCCAAGCATCTGTGTAAAGTCACCAAAAATAAATCTGGTGCGAAACACGATAAAAAAAACCCAAAACTTACTTCATAGGTATCAACTTAAAGGGAACAGGTCACAGTCATTTTGGCTCCCACGCCACTCACACTGGGATGTGGTACAATGGAATGAGAATCTCTGACCAGAATTTATTTTCTAAGCCGTTGTGAGTTGTTGACTCACTCAGCTGCTTCCAAAGGTAGACACAGGAACGCTTCCTGTGGTAAAACACCTGTTGGTTTATTATGGAACAGCGTAAACCATAGCAGGGTTCAGCAAAGTAAACATGGCCTTTCTGGCATAACGGCAAAACAAAAAGATAACGTACAGCAAAGTCCGTCTGTCTGAGGGGTTCGCCCGCTCAGACCACCATGTGTCTTCAGCTCCACCTGGAGCCACGTCTGGAGTAGAGATGATCGAATTTAATTGGGTCACGGCTTATTCGGCAAGCGATAGCACTTACCGTATAAGCTGCAAAGGGAACCCGGCTTCCTGGATCGCTCCGGCTGATCAGCTGTTTGACTCCGCAGATGCAGGTGTTCCGGCTGTGCGACAGTCACGCCTATTTGTTGGGCTCTCCATACATGTGTCGTGACCGTCACACAGCCGCAACACATGCAGCTGTGGAGCCGAACAGCTGATCAGCTGGAGCGCTAAAGGTATCCGGGTTCCTTCTGCAGGTTATTCGGTAAGCGCTATAGCTTTTTTCTCAACTCTACTTGAGTCCAATGAGTAACAGAACAGCAAACATAGAAATGACAGAAAAGCCTATCGGCTTAGCCATTGCAATGAGCCAGTCAGCCAGCCCCCTTCATACAGATTACTGTCAGGGAAAGGAAAGAATCTCTCACCAATTTCAAAACAAGTCCAAAAGTGGAAAAGACTGACGATGATACCTTAAGATCAGAGAATCTTTCTTAATTCAACTATATTAGTAAGTTTCATAACTTTTTTTCAATTTACACACATTAAAACAACTTTAGATTTTTCAATCTGGTCAACTTTCCTACCACAATTACACCAGTGTATGTGTCCACTGCAAAAATGGAGAATGTAGTTTCCGGAAAGACCGCTTACATAAAGCTTGTATACAGCAGCAGTCACCAGTCATAGGTGTAGAAAGTGAAAACCCTTCTCTGCTCATAAATATAGCTTATTAAATAATAATTTCATTTCTCTAGCTCCCAACATATTGTGCATTACTTTACTTTATGTATTGGCTTTTTGGCATTATATTTCCCTCCATATGTATTTATCTAATACAGAATGCTTTCAGGACAGATCCACTCTAAAGCTTGAGTGCCTATGTTTAGTTACAGGGGAGACCAACTTTTAATGAACGTTTATGTTGCCCATAGATCTTAGAACATATACAGATCCAACAGTTAGACCCAAGGGAACTGAAGGAGGCAAGTTCATCGACAATTTCTTAATGGTTTATGTGTGTGAAGCAGTTGCATAAATAAATGTGTTGTTATAGTTCTCAAGTTTTGGTTATTTATTGGAAAATCCTGTACACATATGATTAATCAGCTGGGGAGAAATTGACTAAAGTGCAGCAGAAACTAAGTTTCCACTCCCTTTTCGTGTAATGGATGGACGCTTTGCCTTGTGCAGATTTATCTGTGAGAGTACAATTTGCTTTGTTCAAATTGTTGTTTATGCTGCGTCTGCTACAATGTCTAAAGAAATGATCTGCCTCTTTTACATTAAAGGGGATGCATCACAGATAAGATACAGTCACAGCAGCTTGGAACATGGAGCTAAACGCTGCAGGTGTTTACAAAAGGAAAAACAATTGTTAGGCTACGTTCACATTGGCGTTGTGCGATGTTGCATCGGAGACGCAACGCACAACGCAAACAAAAACGCAACAAAACGCATGCTAAAAAGCTGCGTTTTGCGACGCATGCGTCCTTTTTTGCAGAAATTTGGACGCAATAAAAATGCAACTTGCTGCGTCCTCTGCGCCCCACGATTGCGGCAAAAAAAAACGCATGCGTCGCAAAACGCAGCACAACGCATGTCCATGCGCCCCCCATGTTAAATATAGGGGCGAATGACGCATGCGTCGCCGCGGCTGTGCCCGACGCAACCACGCAAAACGCTAATGTGAACGTAGCCTTACTAGGAGCCTATAAACCACTTACCGTACTCTATGGGTCACTCGTCACTCAATGGTGCAACTGTCAACTATATAAAGATTTGAGAATACATGATAATAATCTTTATTTTTTATATAGCGCTAACATATTCCGCAGCGCTTTACACACATTATCATCGCTGTCCCCGATGGGGCTCACAATCTAAATTCCCTATCAGTATGTCTTTGGAATGTGGGAGGAAACCGGAGTGCCCGGAGGAAACCCACGCAAACACGGAGAGAACATACAAACTCTTTGCAGATGTTGTCCTTCGTGGGGTTTGAACCCAGGACTCCAGCGCTGCAAGGCTGCTGTGCTAACCACTGCGCCACCGTGCTGCCCGCACCGTGCCGATGAGTCTGATAAGAAGATTACTGCTTGCAATCGTGCAACACTGTTTTGGAAATTAAACCAACATTCAGGCCACTGATTTTCAGAACCTTATTTACACTTGCACATGTGGAATCAAAATACTGGCATAAACTTGGATGCTAAATGCTGACAGTATTTACCTCCATACAAGTGTAAACAAAGCCAAAGGGGTTTTTAGAAAACCCCTGTCCCCGGATGTAGTTTGTTCAATCACCCTCCCTCGGTCCAGTGTTGTGTCTTCTACGCTGCTCCCTGTGACTCCTTATTTGAAGCATTGACTGCACTGCAACCCATCAGTGAGCTCAGCGGCGTGTGCTGACTACTGAGGCAGAGCCACAGAGCTTATTGACTGGCGGCATATCTGTCAACTTTACATAAGACAAATCCCGCGGACAATAACAGATCTGAAACAGCAGCAGAAACTCAAAGCTGGGACCTGTTGAGGGTGAGAAAATCACAGTTCGTTTTTTTGTAAAACAGACTGCCTTAGGGGACAAGGGTTTTCCAATTCAGCAGTATTTTAAGTTTTCTATGTAAAAGAAGTTTTGTTTGGTTCACGCCAAAATATCCTACCGCCACTCACTTTAGCAATTGATATCTGTTCATTCCATCAGATCCCAATGCTCTTGAAGTGAGCATACATTGCCAGCGCAAGAAGCAATTTTGGAAAATGCCTCCAAAAACATCTATGCTGCTCCTAGTTTGGAGACATTTCAACCTTCAGTTCAAGACCTTAATGATTTGAGAGAGGCAAGTTATTTTGGACACTATGCCTGCAATCCCGATTGAAAAGACTGCTCAGCATTAGTCTATTAGGTATTTATTGCAATTTGGTAGACATATCTGACTTTAAAAATCAGTGCAAACTAATAATAATAAAAATTGTGTTTATATAGCGCTTTACAATTATAGAGGGGATTTGTACAGACAATAGACATTACAGCATAACAATAATCACAGTTCAAAACATATAATAAGAGGAATAAGGGCCCTGCTCGCAAGCTTACAAACTATGAGGAAAAGGGGAGACACGAGAGGTGGATGGTAACAATTGCTTTCATTGTTCGGACCAGCCATAGTGTAAGGATCGAGTGTTCATGTAAAGCTGCATGAACCAGTTAACTGCCTAAATATGTAACAGTAGAGACACAGAGGGCTATTAACTGCATAAAGTGTATGAGAACATGATGCGAGGAACCTGATTATGGTTTAAGTTTTTTGAATGGGCCACACAGGGATAGTTAGGTTAAGGCGTTGACGCGATAGGCCAGTCTGAACAAATGTGTTTTTTAGGCACGCTTAAAACTGTGGGAATTAATCGTATTAAACTGGGTAGTGCATTCCAAAGAATTGGCGCAGCACGTGAAAAGTCTTAGAGACGGGAGTGGGAGGTTCTGATTATTGAGAATGCTAACCTCACGTCATTAGCAGCACGGAGAGCACAGGTAGGGTGGTAGACTGAGACCAGGGAGGAGATGTAGGGTGGTGCTGAGCTATGGAGTGCTTTGTGGATGAGGGTAGTAGTTTTGTACTGGTTTCTGGAGTGGATGGGTAACCAGTGCAACGACTGGCACAAGGTAGAGGCATCGGTTAACGATTGGTGAGGATTATAATCCTGGATGCAGCATTCAGGATAGATTGGAGAGGGGAGAGTTTGGGAAGAGGGAGGTAACTAGAGCGTTACCCATTTTTAGATGTGTTAGGTTTCATGGGACCAACTTGTAGCAGATGCTAAATGGGGTTGTTACCCGTAGAAGCAGAGAACAGTTTTCACTTTATAGACAGATAAAAAGCAAGTACGGTAAGTTGGAAGGTGCACAAATATTTGGCCGTACCATGATGCACCAAGCTCCTGTACTTGGCTTGAACAGTCATTCGGTCCCTTTAAGCCAGGCGTGGGGAACCTTTTTTTTTGCGGGGGCCATTTGGATATTTAGACCATCACTTGGGGACCATACAAAGTTATCAACCTGAAAATTACCCTGCTGTATTTGGTCAAATATTTAATTAACTCACACTAATGTGAAGGCTGGAACTGCTTCTTTTTGGTGCGGCTGTGATGTTAGATGGTGGATGATGTTGCTACTTGTAACCGCTTTTCCAAATCTGCATTGGACTAGAGCACAGGCGACTCTTTGCACTCATGAGTATTGTAAAAAACGCAAAGCAGTAAGTTGTACCGAACACACATGTATATTACACTGCAGGTCTCCTCACGGTGCAAAATTCATCACATAACGTTTATAGAACTGAAGCAGTGGGAGGTATGCAGTTTATACATCACATAGGATACACTGGGACTCTGCTGTATATACATCACATAGGAGGCACCGAGATTGCTGTATATACATAACAGGAGACATGGAGCTGCGGCAAACACATCACAGGAGACATGGAGCTGCGGCAAACACATCATCATAGGAGACATGGTGCTGCGGCAAACATATCATCACAGGAGACATGGTGCTGCGGCAAACATATCATCACAGGAGACATGGGGCTGCGGCAAACACATCTTCACAGGACACATGGGGCTGAGGCAAATACTTCATCACAGGATACATGGGGCTGTGGCAAATACATCTTCACAGGAGACATGGGGCTGAGGCAAATACTTCATCACAGGACACATGGGGCTGCGGCAAACACATCTTCACAGGAGACATGGGGCTGAGGCAAATACTTCATCACAGGACACATGGGGCTGCGGCAAACACATCTTCACAGGAGACATGGGGCTGAGGCAAATACTTCATCACAGGAGACATGGGTCTTGAGCATAGACATCAGGAGAAGATGCTGCCACTGCGGTCCCCCAGAATCTGCCCAGGGACCAGAGAAAAGGTCATTGAGGACCGTAAGGCCCTCGGGCCTGAGGTTCCCCACCCCTGCTTTAAGTGGTGGCTGACATCAAAATATCCACTTAGGCTACTTTCACACTAGCGTCGTGTGACGGACGTCGCAATGCGTCGTTTTAGTGAAAAAATGCATCCTGCAAATGTGTCTGCAGGATGCGTTTTTTTCTCCATACACTTGTATTACCGACGCATTGCGACGTATGCGTTGTGTTTTGGCGCACCGTCGGCACAAAAAAAGTTACATGTAACCTTTTTTTGTGTGTCGAGTCCGCCATTTCCGACCGTGCATGCGCGTTCCGGAACTCCGCCCCCTCTTCCCCGGACATTACAATGGGGCAGCGGATGCGTTGTAAAACTGCATCCGTTAGCCACATTGTGCTAGTCAATCACACTGTCCGTCGTTACGTCGGGCCGACGGTTTGCGACGGCCCGTACAGACGGACTAGTGTGAAAGTAGCCTTAAAATAAGGTTATCCAGTGAAAACAAGGTAGATTCCCATTGGAAGTTGCTTACCAGACACAGAAGTGTTGAATCACAAGGTCCTGAAGCGACAGTCCTGGATGTCAGATATGGGACATTCATAACGGTGAGCGATGATAGATGACACAGATATCGGGGAGCGGTGAAGCCTGAGAACTAATCACATAAAATGTATCACACTGAGATAATACAAAATGTAGAGTTGGTGTTCAATACGTTATGCTAATTGCATATCAATTAAGGGCCATTTACGCTACAAGACTATGCTCATTTCCTAATAATCTTGCAGTCTAAACAGTCTGTCAACCACCCCGACAAACGAGCAAGACGCTTGTTCGTCAGGTGAAACGATCTTTTGGTCTGTAAAAAAAGAACATCGTTCTCAGCAATGCATCGTCCTGTCCAAACACGTAACTTATCGTGAGTTGTTTAGTGCTGCTGGTAGTGTAATGTAAACCGACTTTGAGTTTTTGAAGTCATAGATATTAAACTACAGGTACGGACTGGGGCTGAATTTCAGCCCTGGCATTTAAAATCACACAGGCCCATGTTGTCCCCATCCCCAAGCGCCAGATGGGATATATTACTAATATTACCCTGGATGGAGGAAAGCAAGATTTACTACAAGACCAATATTTCGAATGATTCCCGTGGCTGCTGGGGTAAGTGCCGGGGTCACTGACTTTGTGCTCTGTCAAAACTTTTAACAGTATGAGTGTCTTGAGATCACTGATTCTGTTAACAACATAGCAGACAAAGTGGCCCACGACTAGACAGGCCCTTCTGGCATTTGCCAGAATTGCCAGATGGCCAGTCCGGCCCTGTTAAACTATATGCTATAAGGACATTGTAGAAGATTTGATCAGTGAGGACTTAGGTACAGAACCCTCACAATCAAGGAACTAAAAAAGTGTTGTGCTTAAGCACTGTGCTTCAATCGGGCAAATGTGTTTTGGTACTCATGTAGTGCATGTGGGTGTGTTCTATACTATATGAACCGATCATCACCATGATAAACACCATTATTACAGTAATACAGCATTACGCATATGGTCAAATTCTCAACACGACATAGAAACTGTGGATATCTTCCTGATGATTGCCAGAGATATCAAAATGAGAATCAAAAATGTGTCCAGGAGGTAAAAAAAACAAAAACAGCAGGCAATGATCACCTAACACTGATTACATACTTTAAAAAAATGTAATTAATAGTGATGAGCGAATATACTCGTTACTCGAGATTTCTCCAGCACGCTCAGGTGTCCTCCGTGTATTCTTTAGTGCTCGGAGATTTAGTTTTTCTTGCCGCAGCTGAATGATTTACATCTGTTAGCCAGCATAAGTACATGTGGGGGTTGCCTTGTGGCTAGGGAATCCCCACATGTACTTATGCTGGCTAACAGATGTAAATCATTCAGCTGCGACAAGAAAAACGAAATCTCCGAGCACTAAAAAATACTCGGGAGGACGCCCGAGCATGCTCGAGAAATCTCGAGTAACGAGAATATTCGCTCATCACTAGTAATTATATTTTTGTTCTCCTGCTTGCCCTGACCACTTGGAGTGCAGAGACGTTACTGTATGCTACAGTCACCTATACCAAGCAGGGAGAGTCACATACATTGGGTCAAATAATCAGAATTTGATCTCATACCCATATGTCTCCTGCACTGAACTCTGGAGCGTGGGAAAATGCCAGTTTATTTTCCCACGCTCCAGAGTTCAGCACGGGTCAGGCTGTGAGGGAGCGCAGCTTCAGCGACGTCAGCACTAGTCACTGAAGCTCCACTCCCAGCATTTCATTCATTCATCAGTGGTTTACAGGGGAGGTGGTCACATCTTGGCACCGTGTTGGTTGTAAACTCTATATACCCCAGATAGATTATGGCGTGGGACACAGTGACGGACAGGTATGGTATATTGTTGCTTTTTTATTTTATGTTAATTACAGGAGATTGAGGGTGTCTCAGGAATTGGGAAACTGTGTTGTGTTTGATTTCATTAAAATACTTTATTCTGGCAGTGTCTTTATTTAACATGTAACAACTATAGCATTAGTAATGGATAGGTGTCTTGTTGACACCTTTCCACTATTAAAGGGAACCTGTCACCCCGTTTTTTCAGTAGGAGATAAAAATACCGTTAAATAGGGCCTGAGCTGTGCTTTACAATAGGGTATTTTTTGTCCCCTGATTCCCTACCTATGCTGCCGAAATACCTTACAAAAGTGTCCTTTTTCGCCTGTCAATCAGTCAGATGGGCGTGGTCACAGCGCTGTTTCTCCCCCACATCTTGCTTATGTTCCCGTTGGTGGCGTAGTGCTTCTCGCATGCGCAAGTGCCGAATGCACTGCGCAGCTGTAGAAAAAGAGCGCGCTCGCCGCTATTCAGCGGTTTCTCGGTGGGCGCGGCCATCTTCCTGAGGCCGCGCGTGCGCAGATGGAGTCTCCTGCTTCCCGGGGCTTCAGGAAAATGGCCGCGGGATGCCGCGCATGCGCAGATGGACATCGCGGCGTCCATTTTCCTGAAGCCGAGTTCGAATCTCGGCTTCAGAAAAATGGCCGCCGCGATGTCCATCTGCGCACGCGCGGCATCCCGCGGCCATTTTCCTGAAGCCCCGTGCAGCAGAGCACTCCATCTGCGCTCGCGCGGCCCCAGGAAGATGGCCGCCCCCACCGATGACAAGGGTAATAGCGCAGATCGCGCGCTGTTTCTTCACGTGCGCGCAGTGGATTCGGCACTTGGACATGCGCACACCACTACGCCACCAACGGAAAGCTGGGGAAGAAACAGCTATGTCACCACGCCCACCTGACCTGACCAGCCTGATTGACAGGCGAAAACGGCGACTTTGGTAATGTATTTCGCATGTATATCGAAGCTACCGCCTCACCAACACCGGAGCTACCGCCTCACCAACACCGGAGCTACCGCCTCACCAACACCGGAGCTCCTGCAACCCTCAACCTACTGTCTCCTTCCCCATAATCCTGTAGAATGTAAGCCCGCAAGGGCAGGGTCCTCGCCCCTCTGTATCAGTCCGTCATTGTTAGTTTGTTTACTGTATGTGATATTTGTAACTTGTATGTAACCCCTTCTCATGTACAGCACCATGGAATCAATGGTGCTATATAAATAAATAATAATAATAATAATAGGTGGGGAATCAGGGTACACTACATACACTATTGTAACGCACAGCGCAGGCCCTATTTAACAGTATTTTTATCTCAATCTGAAAAAACGGGGTGACAGGTTCCCTTTAATTAAATACATGTCCAGTAATTTGCACACACACTTTACTAATTGTATTTGTCACTGACATCTATATATCTACCTATTCTGCATGTATTTACTGTATGCTATCCATCTGTTCGATCCTGTCGGCTCCTGCTGTGATTTTACAGAACCCGACAAATGAATTACGGACTATTCTTCTATCTCTCCATGTATGTAATATAAATACATATATATATATATATATATATATATGTGTATGTGTCACTGACATGTATATATATACATATATACATATATACAGTACATGTATTCTATGTGTATGTATTCTATCTTTTTCTATTATATAAACATAATGACCATAGAGTAATTAAACTACATTCAGTCATGAAGTGTTTAAATACTAATCCAACCTTTATTAACACATAAACAGTACAAAACATTAAAACAGTGCCTCAAAGTCAGATCAAAACTTTAAATTTCAAGATAAGCGAACAGAGCAGCAGGTATATCCCACCTAAATAATTAAAATTCATCCTTTATGGAATACACATTGCACATATCCATATACTGCCTCAGTGGAGCCTGGGACGAGAAATCCCGCCAGCAACCAATGTCACCCAGGCACATGCTACAAAATATTCTGTCCACCGTAGGATAACTTCCCTGTCACATTACAAAAAGGCATTGCACAAGGATAAATAAGCAATCTGTTCAATACATATTACCTTGGTTGAAACCGCTGCTCTCCTGCCTCGTGGCACGCTATATCTTGACTGCCCCGACGCACGCTATATCTTGACTGCCCCGACGCACGCTATATCTTGACTGCCCCCAGGAGGAAGCAGAGGCGAAACGCGCGTCGGGGCAGTCAAGATATAGCGTGCCACGAGGCAGGAGAGCAGCGGTTTCAACCAAGGTAATATGTATTGAACAGATTGCTTATTTATCCTTGTGCAATGCCTTTTTGTAATGTGACAGGGAAGTTATCCTACGGTGGACAGAATATTTTGTAGCATGTGCCTGGGTGACATTGGTTGCTGGCGGGATTTCTCGTCCCAGGCTCCACTGAGGCAGTATATGGATATGTGCAATGTGTATTCCATAAAGGATGAATTTTAATTATTTAGGTGGGATATACCTGCTGCTCTGTTCGCTTATCTTGAAATTTAAAGTTTTGATCTGACTTCGAGGCACTGTTTTAATGTTTTGTACTGTTTATGTGTTAATAAAGGTTGGATTAGTATTTAAACACTTCATGACTGAATGTAGTTTAATTACTCTATGGTCATTATGTTTATATTAATTGTGGAGTGTGGCCCATTCACTACCTGAGGAAATGGGTTGGTGCGTGGTGTTCATCACTTTTTCTATTATAACCTGTCAGAGAGATTTTACAGTAGCCGCATATGAATTACCGGCTTTTCAAAGGATACTAATGAGTAAAAATCGGAGAGCACACGCATGGTGCGAGTGCTGTGCGATTTTTTTCTCGCACCCATTGACTTGTATTGGCGAGTCTCGTCCGAGATACGCAGCAAGCTGCAATTTTTTTTCTCAGTCCAATTTTGACTGAGAAAAAAAATCACAGATGACATGAAACCCATAGAATAACATTGGTCAGAGTGCAATCCGATATATTATCGGATTGCACTTGTCCGTATTTCTCGCAAATGGGTATGAACATTTAGGCCGGGGTCACACTTGCGAGTGTGATGCGAGATACTCACACGAGTCTCTGGCATCAATACCCGGCACTGGCACCGGCACTCGGGACCGAAGCGTGCAGCTGCATGCATTTCTATGTATTTCCAATAGCTGCATGGAATGGCGCGCTCCGTGAGCCAGACACTGTAAACGTCACTGTCAGAAAATGGCAGCTGTAGCGCCAACCAAAAGCCCACTTTGTGTTTGCCATACTTGTCACACCTATGCCAGTACACAATACACCGCAATATTACAGGTTCAAGCCCATTGGGGAGAGAAAAAATAAATATTTACATTGGGGAGAGAAAAAATAAATACATACATATAAATAAATACAGAAGTTCATATTTCCCATTTTTTTTTCCAAGAAATAATTAAAACAATTTAAAAAAAACAAATTGCCATCGTCACAGTAAAATTTCAGAATAAATTCCAATAAATTAAAAAGGACACGTAGAAAAAAAAATATTATATTAAATCACAACACCCCCTTTTTCGCCAGAAAGTTTTAAAATAAAACACATTTGGCAGCGTTGCTTTTTTTTTCTATCTGAATACGGATCACATAACATTAAAAAAAAAAAAAAAAATCTGAATTTTTTGGGTTACTTGCTTTGTCAAAAAAAATGGAATAAAAAGAGAACAGAAGAGCATATGGACCCCAAAGTGGTAAAAAATAAATAAATAAAAAACACCTCATACTCAGCTGAATAATAATAATAAAGAAAAGTCATAGCTGAGGAGAAGGAAAAATTGAAAACAAAGATGGGCACATTGGAAATGGATAGTGTAGATCAATAGCCGACACTGGGGAAAGTGTTTTGCGAATATTTTTGGGGTGAAAATGTATTAAAATTGTGCAAACAGTGGTGCAGTTGCCTCTGGCAACCAATCAACATTTGCCTAATTTTTTTAAATTAACCCCTATAGAAAATTAGCACGGCGACATGACTGGTTGCCAGGGGCAACCGCACAACTTTTTCGTCGCCATTTCCATACCAAAGTCCAAAATAAACAGCGCCGTTTTATTCATAAATTTGCAAAAATCTGTCTGTCTTTTTATTGCCTATATCATATATACCCCAGAGGAAGAGTTAAAGTGCACATACTACACTTCTTGCGCCATTTTTCACAAATGGCGGAAATTTACTCGAGCGCTATAATGACCATGAGCCACTGCTATTTTGCTTGCACTGTTAGCCCCATATGTAATAAAGATTATTATTAATAACTATCATGAGGGACGTGGTGTTTATGTTACCTCAGATACAACACCATGCACTGTGGTGGTGAACACGTCATGCTGAGGGCACTAATGAGTACAGAAAACATGGCACACGGCATTAAACAGCTCAAAGTACCTCAGAATTACTATAAAGCGCGGAGCACAGGACATTGTGCACATTATGACAAAAGACGCGCGGACTGTACGCGATGACAGAAATCCAACCTCATTTTCCCGCCACACGCAGAACCTCCAGGGTGAGGGGAAAGCGCGATCTTGATGCTGATTGGCCTCTATAACACACGTGATACATCCACTTCTGGGAGCTGTAGTCCTGCAGCAGCGTTCTTACCCGGGCATTCACTCTTTTGGAACTACATATCCCACAATGCAACGCAAAGCACAGCGAGAGCGTTCGTCCTGATGATGGCGTCATCTCCACAGTTTATAATGTTACCTAAACATGGCGTCTGACAGGTAACTTTGTGTTACTTCAGTGCTGCTTACTGGGAATGTCAAATAAATGTTGTGTTTATTTATTTACTTCGGTTTGTTCTCTTTCTGCTTTATTCAGTAGTGCCTAGCTCTATCTTTTACCTCACAGTTTGCTTCATACTATTCAGCTGTGGTAATCTGAGGAGAGTTTCCATGGCTGAAGTTGGTCCCTCATAGAAGACATGGAGATACCAGATACTGAGGTGATTTTTTTTTTTAATTATTATTTTTGGTGCACTATTGAACATGACACTATATGTTCCTGGCGTAACGTCACTCCCTCATAGTTGGGGGACAATGGCAGTATACGGCCATCGTTTTGGAGGCACGAGGCATGATAAAGATGACATTAGGTGACATTCGCTCGATGTCGTGTTGTATTCCTATGAAAAATGTGGGAAAACGTCAGTGGAAATTACTTATTTTTAGCCCGAGCGTATTGGTCTCGCTATAGTAGGGAAAACTGCAATGAGAACACAAAAATAAAAAACCTACATGCTGCTTTAAAAAAAAAAAGTAAAAAATTAGTGTACAACCACAAAAAAAAAAAAAATATATACATATATATATATATATATATGTATACCGTGTATATATATATATATATATATATATATATATATATATATATATATATATATATATATATATATATATATATACCTATATATATATATATATATATATATATATATATATATATATATATATATATATATATATATATATATATATATACCGGTATATATTTTTTTATAAATTTCACTTATTTTGCCAATTCTTTAAAATGCTGTGTCTTTTGGCACGGAAAAATTGTCAATGTCAAACATAATAATATTTTTATTATATAGTGTAAACATAAATACAAAAATCTAAAAACGACTGGACACCAAGTCAAAGAGTCCAGGTACACTCTAACACAATATTATCCCACACAAAAAACCACCACCCAGCCGCAATATACAGCTAGGCAGACTAGCCTTTTGTATTTATGTTTATACTATATAATAAAAATATTATTATGTTTGGATTATACTCTATTTGGTCTTTTTTTGTACCAGTTTTTTGTTGTTAGTTTATCTTACACATGATGCAAAAAAAAAAAGCTGCGTGTGCATGCGTTTCAATGCGTTTGCTTTGTTTATACTCATGATGGAGGTGGTGAAATCATTTCCTGGACATGCGCAGTCTGAAGTATGCATGCGCATTGAACGTATGCATATGCATGTCCTTGCGTACCAATTAGTTCCCATAGACAGTATTGCGCTGTTTTGACGCATTCGTGCCTGTGCATGATTGACGCCTCAAAAAATGCAACACGTTGCGTTCGCCGCACACCGCGAAACGACGCATGCATGCGCATGCGTACTGATGCAAACGCATGTCCCTGCATACACAATGTTAAATATATGTACGCAAGACGCATGCAGATCGGTATGCAGGTATACGCTGCGAACACATATGCTAATGTGAACCTGGCTTGGTTATGTTCACACAGAGTTTTTTTTGCCTGCTTTGAAAAATACTACTAATTTCTACTGGACAACGAAAACTTGTAATTCTTACATTTAGGCTTTTTTTTTTCACTTTTCCAAAAATGGCAAGAGGTTCAGAGAAGCCATTCTTCAGATGGTTTTCTCTAGAGAGAT
Source organism: Ranitomeya imitator (assembly GCF_032444005.1). Lineage (NCBI taxonomy): Eukaryota > Metazoa > Chordata > Amphibia > Anura > Dendrobatidae > Ranitomeya > Ranitomeya imitator. The sequence goes on from NC_091290.1 coordinate 144,821,686, forward strand.
GCATAACATAAGTCAATTGGAAACCTAAAAAAAAATACAAACTGAGCAATTTGTGTGTTTGAAAAAAAATATATATTTTTTTAGTTATTTAACCCCTTCATGAACCCAGCTTTTTTGGTTTTGCGTTTAAGTTTTTCACTCCCCTCCTTCCCAGAGCCATAACTTTTTTTATTTTTTCATCAATATGCCCATGTGAGGGCTTATTTTTTGCGGGACAAGTTGTACTTTTGAACGACATCATTGATTTTTGCATATCATGTACTAGAAAACGCGAAAAAAAATAACAAGTGCGGTGCAATCCCACACTTGTTTTTTGTTTGGCTTTTTTTGCTAGTTTCTCTAAATGCTAAAACAGACATAATTCTGGCGTTTCTAATTTTTTTTATCGCTACGCCGTTTAGGGATCAGGTTAATCCTTTTTTTCATTGTTAGATCGGGCGATTCTGAACACAGCGATACCAAATATGTGAATATTTGAGTTTTTTTTTTATGGGGCGAAAAGGGGGTGATATAAACTTTTTTTTAAATTATTTTCATATTTTTTTTTAAAACTTTTTTTTTAACTTTTGCTATGCTTCAATAGCCTACATGGGAGGCTAGAAGCTGGCAAAACTCGATCGGCTCTGCTACATAGGAGCGATGCTCAGATCGCTCCTATGTAGCTGAATTACTGCATTGCTGTGAGCGCCGACCACAGAATGGCTCTCACAGCAATCAGGCATCAACAACCATAGAGGTCTTCAATAGGGATGAGTGAGTGAACTCATTGCTCGGGTGACATCCGAGTATTCTTTAGTGCTCGGAGATTTAGTTTTCATCGCGGCAGCTGAATGATTTACAGCTACTAGCCTGCTTGATTACATGTGGGGATTCCCTAGCAACCAGGCAACCCCCACATGTACTCAGCCTGGCTACTAGCTGTAAATCATACAGCTGCCGCGATGAAAATTAAATCTCCGAGCAGTCATAAATACTCGGAGGTCATCCGAGCATGCTCGGGAAAACCCGATCAATGAGTACACTCGCTCATCACTAGTCTTCAATAGACCTCTGGTTGTCATGCCGACGCATCGATGACCTCTGATCACGTGACGGGGGTCAGCTATGCGCTCATTTCCAGCCCGATGGCCGGAAGCGCTGGTTAAATGTCGCTTTCAGCGTTTGACATTTAACTAGTTAATAGCGGCGTATGGATCGATTAAGAAAAAAACATTTTAGTACATATTATATAAAATCTGTGTTTGGCAATGTGGATCAAGATCTCTAAAATATTAGGCCTTCTTCACAAGTCCTTATAAAACACCTATGTGAAAAATCAATACTGGTGTCATCAGTGTTTTTCATCAGTGTGTCTGATTTATCAATGGCATTTGTTTTTCTGGTATTGTTACGGTAATTAAATAAATTCCATGCCATCAGTGTTATTTATTTTTCTGGTATTGATAAATAAATTCCAAAGGTTTTAAACATTGCAATATTAAACAGGGACAGCACACGGATGTCATTTGTGTGCTGAACGTGTTTTTCATGGACCCATAGACTTGTATTGTCCCTTGTCATTTGTACTGCTGGAAATAAATGTACATGTCTTTGTGTGTTTTGCATGGACATGTGGTCCATGTAAAAACAAGGACATGTGCATAGCACCATAGGTTATAATAAGTACATGTGGTACAAGTGAAAAAAAAAAATGAATGCCACCCGTACTGGAAAGTTGGACAGGTGAAGAAGGCCAATGGGTACATGCCCACGATCAGGAATTCCTGCGGTTTTGACGCTGGGTATTTATGCAGCATCAATACTGCAGCAGCCAGATGTTACATCGCTGCTACTTCTGGATTGTGGGCACATAGCCTTAGATAGGATTTGCAGGATCGGTAGTCCGTACCTGCCAGATCAGAACCGTGCAAATCTCATCTTTAGGCCCCTTTCACACATCAGTTTTTTGCCATCAGTCTCAATCCACCACCCCCGGGTTAGCCCCCCCTTATTGAGAATTTGGGTAAAAAATGATTCCATTCGTTAGATCTTTGTTAGATCCGGTTTGATCAACCAAAACTAACGTTAGATCTCCCCTACAAAATTAGATATTTACGATCTATTTCAGGGGGGCTAACCCGTAGCTAACCCCCCCTACTTTGAAATTTGCCATTTTTTGGATGGATTCTAATAGATATTCGTTAGATCCGGTTTGATCAGCAAAAATTAATGTTAGATCTCCTTTCATTCCCGAGATATTGGGGGTGTCAGGTGGGGGGTTAGCTACAGGTTAGCCCCCCCTACTTTGAAATTTGCCATTTTTTGGATCGATTCTGATAGATATTCGTTAGATCTGGTTTGATCAGCAAAAATTAACGTTAGATCTCCTTTTATTCCCGAGCTATTGGGGTTGTCAAGTGGGGGGTTAGCTACGGGTTAGCCCCCCCTACTTTTAAATTTGCCATTTTTTGGATGGATTCTAATAGATATTCATTAGATCCGATTTGATCAGCAAAAATTAACGTTAGATCTCCTTTCGTTCCCGAGATATTGGGGGTGTCAGGTGGGGGGTTCACAATCCGTCGAATTTTGAAAAAAATGGATCCGGCGAATGATGACGCCGGATCCGTTTTTTCTCATAGACTTGTTTTAGCGACCGATGGCCTCACGTTTCATCCGTCGTTCGCCGGATCCATCGAAAATTGTTTATCCGGCAGCCGGAGACAACGGACTAAGTAACGTTTTTTGTCTCCGGCGAAAAATCGGACGACGGATCCGGCGCTGTCCGTCGTTTGCTAGAATGGAAGCCTATAGGCGCCGGATAGGTCAAATGACAGAATCCGGCGCCAGATTCCGTTTTTTTTAACTGCGCATGCTCCGATTTAATTAGGATAAAATTGGCCAGTCCCCAATTAGGAAAGGTATATGAAGCCTGCCAGGTAGGGCTTCACTCATCCATTTACCAGCAAGCAAGCAAGACAGCCCAAGACCAGCCAGCCTGAGACCAGCCAGTCACAGAGCAAAAACCTGCCAGCCACAGAGCCTACCAGGCCAACCAGCCACAGCCTACCAGGTCAGCCAGCCAGCCACTGCCTATACCAAGCCAGCCAGCCACAGCCTACCAAGCCAGCCAGCCACAGCCTACCAGGCCAGCCAGCCACAGCCTACTGTCTTGCTGTCCTAATGTCTTCTGGGAGCCCTCCCTCGCATCGTCAGCGCAGCGAGGTAAATATCGTTTTTCTTTTTCTATCAGAGGTGCTTTCAGAAGGAGACGGACGGGGTGGAGAAATACCCGGAGTGAACTCACATTTTGTAAGTTTCTTACATGCCACATAAAACCCAGATCATTACAGACATCACGGTACATACAACACATAAGCCTACATCCAGGCACGTAATGTTACCTTTTTTTTTTTTATTTTTTTTTTAGTCTTCCGATTCTGGGGCTCGACGTAGAGGTCCTCAAAGCACCTCCCAGGGTCGTCGGGGCGGTCACCATCGAGTAAGTACTTTTTTTTAATTTTTTTTATTTTTCCACTTCATGTTGATGATTTGAATGTAATGTTTTTGTCTTTTTTTTAACAGGCTTCACAGCGTGCTCCCGACTCTGACGGTGAGGAGGTCAGTCTAGATATCGACCTCCTCATCGATCTAGTCCGAGAGCGGGAGCCGCTGTGGAATATGGGGGAGGGGACCGCAGCCACACTAATCTTGGTGTGACCAGTCAGCTCTGGGAGGAAGTTGTGGAACATTATGAGGACCTTGAGGTTCGGGTCCAGAATCAAAGGCGTAAGTATTCACAGTTCAGTAACTTATGTTGCTGGATGTAATGTGTTGTATACTAACCAATTTGTGCTTTCACTTTACAGGGAAAAGAGTTATCAAGTAGTGGCAGTCACTCGGGGATCGCTTCGAGAAGGAGTTTAACAAGGAGATGCAGGCCCCGAGTTGATCGTGAGGTCGCAGGAGCAAGTACAAGTATGCTAGAGCCTTGTCTTTCCTCCGGTCCACTAAGGTTAGCAGAAGGTAAATATTCCCCACCCCATTTACGAAATAAAAATGTTTACATGTGTAACCTTCTTTTTTTTTTTTTTTTGGTTTCTGCCAGGGCCAAGCAATAACAATATATTTAATTACATTTTTTTTTCTTTGTTTCACAGCACCGTCTGCAGCACTCGGGAGCCTGCAGAGTTGAACCCTTCTGAAGCGATTCCACAGGAGTCCGCCACCGGGGACCACTTCGACAGACCCGACCCATCTGTACCTTCCCTGCCTTCCCTCACATCTGGTCCCTCGGTCCCATCCACCAGCGCTGGAGCGTCGAGGCAGACTTTGTTACATGAAGCTGCTGGTGAGGATGTAGCTTTTCCTTTACCCCACCCCTCTGACACTGCTGCCACCTATAGAACACCTTTGGGTTCTGGGCGGCAGCGCCAGAGGGGTCAGGAAAAGAGTTATGCGCCCGAGTTCTTGCATCTAAATGCTTCCATCCAGAACTCGCTCAAACTCTTCAAAGGGAACAAAAAAAATCCAAACAAATGTGGCGCTAAGCACCTTCGGATTTTTCGAATGCATCCACTTCCAGTGAAAAATGTTAATAAAAATTAATTTATTTTCTCAAAATAAAATATATTTGTAAAATATTTTTAAAATAGTACAACGCGTTTCGGCTGCTATTATTACAGTGCAGCCTTCATCAGGTAGCAAAAAAAACAAAAATAACAGACCTACAATAAGCACTATAAAGTTTATAGTGCTTATTGTATGTCCTTTTTTTTTTTTTTGCTATTTGATGAAGTGGTTGCATTCGAAAAATCCGTAGGTGCTTAGCGCCACATTTGCTTGGAGTTTTTTTTTTTCCCTTTGAAGTCGCCACCTATGTGGATCCGAAGCAGGATCAACACATAGTTCTCCAAAGTGAGCTGCACACCTTATTGGATTATACAACATACGGAGAAGAGTTGCCTAAAGAATTGATTCCTTGAGAATCTCAACGTGCATTTCTTACCGATAAAAGGTGAGCATAACCACAATTTAAATATTTTCTTTAACTGTTGGTAAAAACGTATTACGCTCAGAGGAAACGCCGCACTTGTCTCTCTTTTTTTTTTTTTTCTCTCTTTCACTATCAGACGCTCCGCCGGTGAAACTGAGAAGCTGGAAATACGTGTCAATTCTCCGGATGATGTGTCCAATCCGTTCTACCAAAAAATCAAAGTTCTCCGCTTTCATGCGAACGTAGTTACCAAACATATACAATGTAGAATACACCCCACGTGTCATTCTCTGTGCAGTACTTGGGTGGATCCAAATACGACGCTGGTGCAGACGCATGATGCGCTGTCTTTCTCGCTCCTTTTCGAGAACAATCGCTGCCAAACGATTCACCTCTAAAGTGAAATCCACATAAATCTTCATAATGTTTACCATGTGCTCTACTACTTGTCAAAGATGGGCTGCAGAAACACTGTATGTATAGGTTTTCATTAGCCAATAAAGTTTGGGAGCTTCCCATGGGCGTTTTTAAAAAGATGGATCCATCGTAAAATGGATGAAAAACTGATGCGACGGATCCGTTGCATCAGTTTTTCATAATTTTCGACGGATCCGGCGATCCAATGGGTTGTGACTGATGGCAAAAAACTGATGTGTGAAAGGCGCCTTAGGCCCCTTTCACACGCCAGTTTTTTGCAGTCAGTCGCAATCCGTCGAATTTTGAAAGAAAACAGATCCGGCGACTGATGCCGCCGGAACCGTTTTTTTCTCATAGACTTGTATTAGCGACGGATGGCCTCACGTTTCATCTGTCGTTTGCCGGATCCATCAAAAATTGTTTGTCCGGCGGCCAGAGACAACGTACTAAGTAACGTTTTTTTGTGTATGTCGAAAAAAACATACAGCGACGGATCAGTCGCCATCCGTCTTTTGCTAGAATGGAAGCCTATGGCGCCAGATCCGTCAAACGACGGAATCTGGCTACGGATTCAGTTTTTTTTTTAACTGAGCATGCTCCGATCCAATTAGCCAGATCCGCTAGTTGGATCCATCCAAAAAACAGATCTGTCGCATCAGTTTTTCACAATCTGCGACAGGTCTGTCGAGCCAATGGATTGTGATTGACGGGAAAAAACTGATATGTGAAAGGGGCCTTACCGCCTTCATCTCTAGTTGCTCTGCTGGCTAGTAGGCCTGGCAAAACATCAGGCGTATACCACAATGCAGCAGTAACATAAGGTTGAGCCTACTAACCACAGATTCAGATAGGAGTAGAAACTCTGACATGTCCTGCAAATCCTTTGCTCATCTGTATTAATAATTTTTCAATTTTCAGTGTGTCATCTCGTGTATTTTTTTCCTATATGAACAGTACAATTAGGGTCCTTCAGACTTTAAGTCCTTGGCTACAGTCACACTATTAGTATTTGATCAGTATTAGATTTTCTCTCAGTATTTTTAAGCCAAAACCAAGTGAGGAACAATCGGAGGAAAAGTCTGATAGAAACATATGCACCACTTCTGCATTTGTCACCCACTCCTGGTTTTGGCTTACAAATACTGATCAAATACTGATAGTGTGACCGTAGCCTTTATCTCTCAATACATTTGCACTTTTCGGCTCAATCACCAAGCACTGTAAAACTCTGCAATGCAACATATCTAGGAAAAGCGTGATGGAGGTAGCTGCGGATTGCTAGCTAGTCCGGAACCTGTCCCCAGAGATGCTCCCTCAATCGTAATCCTCACAAGCCACATCCATATCTATCAGAAGCTGCCTAATTATAGAGCTCTGAGATTTTAATGGCTCACTGAAATTTACATGCAGTTGGAAGTATGAATATTCCTAAGCTCCCAGTGAAAATATCAAATGATTGGCTTTAGAATCGATGAATTATAATGTTGCATTTCATTTGCAGAGGTTGGCGCCCCAGAACGCTCAGCGCACATCATTACTTATGGAATGAACGCCGTTTGTCATTAAGCATTTTGCATTTTACGATTCGTTATCGCTTAGACGTCACTCAATCTTTACATGTACCTCTATACGGAACTGCAGAAAAACACATCCAAACAAATATAAAAATGTATCCTGTGGAGGAAATGACCACCTCTTTATGTCATGTTGAAGCTTTTCACATTTCATTTCTCTACACTTTGCACGTCCTGTTGATATTTTTCACTGGGTACTTTACGCAGTATTTTTTTTCCTATCGTCTTCGTCTTCTTGTTTTAATATATATGTTTCTCTAGCCTCTTGGAAAGATCCTTATATCTAGGTGCTGAAGATAAGGAGCTGTTGGAACTGCGAAGCAAGCAGCCCTCAAAAACAGAGGGGCCCGTTATAAATCCCGCTTTATTTTATGAACAAATAAATGCTCAGATAAAATATTCGAGGATCGTTGCTTGAATACTTGCCATAGGAGCGCTACTGTTATAGCCACGGTGACATTAATTTACTGCAATGTGCCGTAGGAAGAAGAAGGAAGGAGGGAGAAAGACATTAAAAGAGAAAAATTACTATCCCTCGGATTTATTGGGATTGGCCTTCCTCATTTTCAGCCATCATTAGTTGATTAGGTGCTGATGACAGTATGGACGAACGCGCTAGGATAGTTGGCTACAAAGGGCCCTGAAGGTACTCCGTTAATTGAGATGATGTTCATATTCCTAGTTACTGAACATAAACCGCAGTGAAATGTCTAAAACAAAAAAGAAAAGAAAATACTCCTGTGTAACAAACCACCTGAACTTTTGTCTTGTTTCTGAGCAGAACCAGAAATTTGAGTACCTAAGGACAAGGGCCATAAAAACATCTTCAGTTTCCTTTTTTTCTTTTTAATTAGGCTAAGTTAATAATATGGCTAAGAATATCATGCTTTTTTTCTTTACATGAAATTTATCTCTAAAGATTACATTGCGTAAAATAGACTTCTTACAACATTCTTAAAGAAGCTCTCCAAGCCAATTTCTTTTATCCCCTAATCTTTTTTATATGTGTCTATAATATAGTGTAGTGCATTAAAAATACTTATCGCTTGCCATCGTTTCCAGTCCTCTATTGGGTTTTGTGGCTGCTCCTCATCATTGCCGGCTCACACAGGGAATTCTGTATGGTCCATGCTTCTGTCAGTGAAGTTAACTCCATAGACTTACATTGTGAAAGCAACTTCTGGTCCTGACATAAACCACTGTGATCTAGCTAATCTGGTTTGAAGTCATGTTATTCAATATAAGACCGGAGCAGCACAGGAAATAGTGGAAGATTGCGATTGCCGAGTATTTTAATGCAATTCTGCTACATTGCACACCCTGAAAAAGGATTAGGGGCTAAAAACTTTACAGGGACTGCTTCTTAGACTGAGTCAGTCATCTCTGAATATCCATATCAAACTAAGCACAAAACTTGTAGAAAAAAAATACCTTTCTTTTAAAGATCCGCACGATAATTTTTAACAAAGTTTTTCTTTCATCAATATGCTATCTTGGTGCTTGGAGCACCATGGGATGGCCATGTCATCTGGAGCAGGCAGATTTTGTCAGCTATGTCCGCTGCATTGAGTGACAATGCTGGCTTCACTTAAGCCAGGGCTGTCATTTTTTTAAATCTCACATGTGCGTTGACACAGACAGAAGAGGTCTCCTGCACAAGAACAGTATATTGGCCCTTTGCAGTCTAATAGCTCATCATAATGCACAATTGCACCTGTTTTAGAGGTGAAAATCGTCCCCCTAACCGCTTTGTCACCTGTACAGCTGCACAGGTTGCACAAAATGTATGTCCACCGTACATAGAGACAGCAAGTGCCCAGCGAAAGACTGTTGTGCACATGCGCCGAGAATGTGATGTTTTTTGCTCAAAGTTCCCTACAAGAATATGTATGGTACTTACTGTATTTTAAAGAAAAAATGGCATGTCCACTGTACTGTAGGATGTGACCGCTATCCTGATGTTGCCTTTACATGTTCTTTCATTTTTTGAGTCTGGACAACAAATGAAGGGGGGAGGACAGCAATTAAAACTATATGGGACGGCTCATAAGAATCACTTTGTACAGAGACATTTGTGTTCCCATGCTATAGGTTTTCTACATCTCTACCATCATACTTTTCTCATGATATGCCTTCACCACTTCACTTCTAGTTCTGTTTCAGTTCCTTGCTGCTTCTCTTTCTTTTATGTTGCCTTTTTACATCACATTTACCTTTTATGGTTGGTGTATGCATATTGTACATATATTTGTATGACTTCTGATCTTGTAGGAATGCACTACTTGCACTTACTACCTTTTTTTTCACTGTGTAGGTATGCCTACCAGTTTGATGGACGCTAGAAGGACACTTTTTTGGTCTCGATTAAGTTGATGAGGACCCAAAGTTACGGTGGGTTTGTACTAGTTTATGTCATTGAATGACAACCAACGATCAGTGATTTGTAAGCCAATTGCATTTCCATGCTCACAGAATTACCATCTGTATGCATAGGAAGCACATCTACTGTATATACGCAGGACAATAGGCTGCAGCGAGCATAAGAAAAATTTCACCCTTCGAACGAGTATTTTGGCGATTGGCTTAGACGGGCAGATAGAAAGGAAATGAGTGTTGCTTAGAAAGCTTTTTTTCCGATAGTTTTCCATTGTAATGCACCTTGATGTCTGAAGCATGAACCAAGAGCTTTCCTGGCTCGTAATGCAAAGTTGCACTGGAACTATATAACAGAATCTTATGAATTAAACTAATACCAGAGTTTTACATAGTTGTATTTGGTAAAATATGCCTCTTGTGATGACCGATACCTTATTCTTGTTTAATGTACAGATTATTTGCATTCACTGGGTACAGAATCTGGAATTGTAGTTTTAAATTACTTTGAATGGTTCCCGTGCAGAATTGGATCTCCGGTGAGTACTCTCATTTCATTGTATTTTTGTATTTTGAAGCATTTTGCATTAAAGGCTTATGGTATCTATCCTCAGGGTAGGTCATAAATACCACATGGGTGAGGGTCCAGCATCTGGCAGCCAGTCCAATGGGCTGTAATCAGCTCTTTGGGCAAAAGTGTGTAAACCGTGAAAGGAGCTGAAGAACATTTAGCGACCATTGCTGAGGACTGGAGATCAGCTCCTATTTAAATGAATAGGATAATATATTTTTCCTTGTTGCCCCAATTAACTGTACAGTAGGTTAGGTGCACTAGAGTCTGTGGCCAGTGTTGATCGTATCTACTCAATTGGTTTACTCCCAATGATGGTGACAGCCTGGATGGAGCATCCATCCATCATAGGGACCCAATGCAAAAAATGTTAATCACAAGGTTTCCCTTTTTTAACTTTGCATAGGAAAACTTTCGTTTTCAAGCATCCTGATTTTTACGCTACTGAAAAAAACAGTACCAGTGTTATCCATGTATGCGTGTGTCATTCGTGTGCCATCGATGTTTTCGTGTGTGTCATCCGCCTGCTGTCCATGTGACATGTACCGGAATAGAATGCGGATTTGTGAAAAAACAAAAACAGCTGGCATCAAGACCTAGTGTTAGTAATGGAGAGGAGTCTGTCAGACTCCTAACCTAGTAAAATAATTTTACACTCCCCGACACTTTCCCTGGTTCACCAAATTATTTACACAAAAACAAAAAAACACGCAGGTCCGACGTAGGCCTTGGAATCTGACATAGTCCACAAATGGATACCTGATGAAAAGAGAGACATAAAAACAAAACACTGTCCCTCGTTAGTCAATTTATTAGAAAAAATTTTTCCCACGCAGGTCCAATGTAGTTTGTAGTTCCCCGAATCTGGTGACTGTGAATAGCAGTGACGTTACTGCTATTCACAGTCGCCGGGTACTGATGTCACCGCTCATGAGTTGCAGGTTCATGCTATGACCCTGCGGCTGTGAATAGAGGTGGCAACAGTGAATAACAATAACGTTAGTGCTGTTCACAGTCGCTGGGGCCGTATTTGGAGAACGTTGGACTACTTCGGACCAGCGTGGTAAAAATCTTTTCTAACGAATTGATGACTATGGGACAGTGTCTTGTTTTGTTTCTCTATTTTTATGTTTTTTCGGTTTCCATTTGTGGACTACTTCAAACCTGCATGTTTTTTTTAAACATATTGGTGAACCAGAGAATGTGTCAGGGAGAGTTTAGTCAAGCAAAATATTTTTTGGTATGGGTGTATTTGTTTTTTTTGATTACTGGGTTAATAATGGGGGCGTCTGATAGACACCTCTCCATTATCAACACTATGGCTTGATGCCAGCAATGATTTTTGACAAGTCACAGCTGATATCAACCCCAAGCCCCATTACCCCAATTCCCAAAGCATCAGGTCAATAGGAAAGTGCCGAGGCAAAGCACCAGAATTGGCACAACTAACATGATGCACCTTTTCTGGGGCGGCTGTGGACTGGTATATTTAAACTGGGAAGGGCGGAATAACCATAGACCTTCCCATAATGTTAATATATGCCCACAGCTGTTTGCTTTACCTGCTGCTTATCAAAAATTGGGAGGACCCCATGTCATTTTTTCATTTATTAGCTTAATACATGTACACTAAACTATACACGCAAGGCACTAATTATGTATCTCACAGATATCTATCTAACTAACTGTCTACCCTATATCTATCTATCTATCATCTATTTACCACATATCTATCTCTGTCTTTGCACATCTTTAACACCCAAACATCTGAATTTCTGTTCTGCATTCTATTACAGTACATGTCACACGGACGACACGGGGATGTCACATATTATGTAATCCAGGTGTGGGACGTATTGACATCCGTAAAAAAGGGACATGTATACGTGTGGGTCAGCCTCATGGATTATAATAGTGAATGAAAAATGACACTACACGTACTGGAAACACTGACGTGCGAAGGAGGCTTTACCTAAAGGTGTGCAACTCGAGATTTTGTACACTCAACTCTACAAATTACACCTTCATTCTTTTTAGTTGATGAATTACAAAATCACCTGACTTTATATTTGGTGCAAATGTTTATCTTATTGACCCAAAATGCTTAAGTTGGAGTGACAATCTGCAAGGCATTGATATTGCTCATTCATTTACTATTAGGAGCAATAATACACCCAAGTAGGAATTACTGTTCATAAAGAAGACCCTTCACGAGCCCGTGTTAAAGTGCTTCCATTATATACCCTGAAAGTCAGGAAAGCCTGAGTTATAGTTTCCGCTAATAAATGAGTAATTACATATGTAAACTTTTTCAAAGTGCTGCGTTGCCGTGTTGTGAAGTCATTGTCTCCGAAATAGCCGTGTAATAAATTAACTTGTCAAGAAGATACGACATGTAATAATGGTATTCTGCCTGTCCAATATGCAAATAAACTTCGGATTTACACAACTATTCAATTTTCCCTTTGCCTAAACCTCCAATTAAAACTGACAAAGATTAGCTCTTTAACCCTTTATTATCCCGAAAGCGGATTACAGCCGTTCGCAGGCCTTTAAACATCGCAGCGACGTGAGGTAAGGAATGGGTTAATGCATATTTCATACCGCAGCATTGTACTTGTTTACATGAACGTAACTCTTAAGTCTATTGGGGAAAATGACCATCTGAAATCATTGGAGCGGCAAAGCTGAGCTGGAATTCATCTCAAAATAAGAAACAAAGGCGTGCATATTTAGAGTCGTCCGCATGTTTTGCACATTCACTTTTATATGATTCATATACTGTAGTTAGCACAGCCTTTGTGATCATTGATCTATGGCATGTAGCTGCATCTTTATCCTAATGCATTGTTTTAAAATAAAGGTATTTTAATGATTATTGATGAATACTGCAGCATTCAGATGGACAGACATCATGGGAGCAGCTGTCTGACAGATGGTTAGATTTCCAGCTGGTTTTGGCGTAATCCTTGATTCTTATTATCCAACACCTGACATTCTTCTTTCATCAGTCCAGCAGCTTTGCTTCTATGGTGTTGCACATACTGACCATTGGCGTTGAGAAGAACGATTTGCAGGGCCCTGGTTCAGCGGCCATGACTATATTCAGCGGACATCTTTCAAGATCCCCATGAAGCTCTTTCTACCTGCTGGCATCACCATGCCTCTTCTGATTAGAAGTCCTACCACGATGATGTTACATGTGCCCAGCTGATCGATTTATGATCTGCTTATTTTGTTGGCTAATTGAAAATAAGTGGCAATCAGCTAAAGGCCTTGTTCACACAGCTGTATTTTGCAATATGTATATGCAACGCTATGCCCAAATTAACCAAGATGTTCAGCCTCATAAGCATATGTAACTAATGGAAATGGAGGCACAGATTTTGCAGTGTACATTCATTTATTGCATTTTTGTGGAACCACAGTACTAAGACCCCTCAAGCAGGGTCGGATTGGAATGCCAGAGGGACGCAGGTGCTACCTCCAGTTAGACCCAAGACACGTGGAAGCTGACCCAATGGAGCAGGTGGACTGGCTGGTATTGCAGGTAGCTAAGCAATCGTCAGGCGGAAGAGTCAGGTAGCGGGCTGCAGCGGGTATGAACTGGTGCCGGAAGTTCAGGCACACTGAGAAGACAAGCGGAATTAGTAGAATACTGGTTGAATGTGGACACCAAGGTACGGGGAACCTGGGAATAGCAGCAGGAAGCACTTGTTGCTCAGGCACCTCCCTAGGGGCAAAGGTGTCTGAAATAATACAAAACACTCAGCCATTGGCTGAAAGCTATTTTGAAAATGGCACGCTGTCTCTTTAAGAGGCCGGGAGTGTGTGCGCACCCTTAAAGACGTGCCCGGAGACCTGCGGGGCGCTTGCAGAGTTCAGGAAGCAACAGCAGAGGCAGACAGCACGGGAGATAAGACGGAAGCCCAAGGAGGACTTCCTCCCCGCCGGGTACCACGCAGAAGCCGTGATCCCGATGCAACAGGTAAGGACCGGGGAGCAGAACGGAACGGACGTGCTACAGCATATATGAGCTTGTATGTTTAGATCATAAAGCCGGTGTTTAGTATGGCTATTGTAGTTTGTATTCAGGTAGGCATCTAAATATCGAACTCCCCTTTCCATTAAACCTGTTAGGAAATCAGGGTCCTCAGCTTGGAACCCTTTTCATCTGGTGCAAAGCATCAATGCAACTATGAATTACCCAGAGTCTCCGGTTTTTAAAAGGAAATCGTTTAACCCTATATTTTCTCTACTACTTCCACCGCAGTGAAAAACATGAGATAATAATTGCCTATTTTTCTAAAAATGGTTATCCACTTGGAATCATTATGCAGGCTCATTGGAAAGAGCTTACAACGTCCATTCAATATACTCACCCCCTTTTCTCGTTTTATTGTTTAAAGGAGTTTTACATTATCATTATTTTTTTATTCTATGGGAAATGGAAGGTTAAAAGCAAAAAAAAAAGCTGTATGTACCCGCTGCTGCTTTTACAACACCAGCCTAGGACGGCAGCTATCAAAACCAGTGCAGAAACTGGGCTTAGCAGTCATGGCGATGTCGACTGCACAAGAAAATAGTAAATATCTGTTTTGCATTATTGCTACCTTATTTGGACTCTTCTTCGCAACCAAACTCCTCCAAGACAACAATACCTTTTTAAGAGGGGAAGAAAGCCTTCCATAGCAATAGTATTTGTATTTCTTTTTTTTATGAAAACATCTCAAAGCTGTAGTGTTGAGGACACTATGTAAAAAAATAACAACTAACACTTCCTGTGTTGACCTGTTAACAAATGCTGAAGATTCTGATTACTATCAGATAGACAATGAAATGACTTCATGTAATGGCGACAGACCATACCTCATTTCTGCCTATTTAGATGAATTGCCCTTATGCACTAGGATGAGCAAGGTCATTTTTTTTTCTTCCTTTTGTTGGGACTGGACAAAACAAACAAGATTTTAAGTGAATGACAGACTTTCCTATAGCTCCATCGGGGTTATTCTTAATTGTCATAATGAACTGCAAAACACTGTGACCTTCGGAGGCGTCCGGTGAAGAGGGAAAAAAAAAGAAAAAACACTCCATATATTTAAAGGTAACAAATGATTCATGGCAGCTTAGCAGAAAGGCCTGTGGGTCTTCTCTTCCTGTGCGAATATTTTTTTTTTCTGCATTACAAACCCTAACATTAAATTGTGATAAATGGAGAGCGGAGGCTATTCATACAAATCAATGGCTTTAGTGTATGTGTCATTAGCTTGAGAGATGCAGGCAGCGGTCAGTACTATTAATCATGCGATGATCCGCTGTCTTCAACTGGATGCAAGTAGATGCTTAAGGAAGGTTGAGGAATTAAATTATCTGTGTGTTTTGTTTTATATATTCACCTGGTAATGGTGCAGGAAGATGGGACTCAGTATGCAGGAGAGCATCCCCCCACCACCTTTTCTGACTTTGTGTGTGAAAGTTATTATTAATTTTGCTTTTTTTTAATAATAAAATAAAAACATTATATCCCGTTGTAAATGCGTCTGTAGCTTCTGTAAGGACACAATGGACAATGACATGCACACCGCGGTATTGCACATCAGGATGCAATAAAATAAATATTGCAGCAGTGATATCAGTTATATTTCTTTATATTTATCCATAAAACACAGAGGGCTCTTTTTATTTCATCTTTATTGAGTCTAGGGCTACATAGAGCTGACGCGATCAGGAGTAATACTGTGCCTTACAGTATTCCTCCCTCACATCCTATAAATCTAGTGTTCACTAACCCATGACCATGTTCTTCATTCCGGTAACTCGCCGTTGTATGGGGTATGATTACAATTTAATATATTACCGATAGAGTTCATTTTTGGCACTATGACAGGGATACGTGAAAGAATTAGAGGTGTTTTGGAGGGGGAGGACTGAGTCTTGAAATCGCCAAACTAAAATGTGCAAATGTTGCTCGTGTTGTATGGATTTATCATAATACCACACAGCGAGAAACAGGTTTTCAGCTTGGCAGCATATATCTTCATTTTACGGGGTTGGTAGAAGCTTTGGGGTAGATTAATATTCCAGAGTCGGACTGTTCCTCCTGGAAGTTATATATCAGAAATAACTCAACATGTTTAGCACTGGAGGCAGCCATTTTGTTGAAGCCATTTTTGTTTTGAAAGGTTGTGTGTCATTGCCATTTAAGTGGATGAGAGAAAAAATGCAGTACTTGGCAGTGGGCACTAAACAATGTGAACTGCCTTACATTTATGTGTCACCAGAGCAGATGTCAACTGATTATTGGGGGTGCCACATGTGAAACTTCCTACCAATCTTATATTATTGACCCATTGTACAGATAGGTCATCAACGTTTTAGTCCCGGACAGCCCCCTTAAATTATGCAATATAACATTCAGTTAGTAGTAGTAGACTACGTCTCAGTGTCTTCCTCCAGTAGGCGTACCCTCCCGAAAATTTTGCATGTCAGAGCACGCGTTCAGACTGCTGGCACAATTACAGTGTATGGCCCCGTCGGTGCTTACTTCCGGATCCCATTTAGCTTGGAGTTATTATTATTATTATACATTTTTATAGCGCCATTTATTCCATGGCGCTTTACATGTGAATACGGGGCAAATATAGACAAATACATTAAACATGAGCAGATAACAAGGCATACGAGTACATAAGGAGGGAGGACCCTGCCCACGAGGGCTCACAGTCTGCAGGGGGTGGGTGAGGATACACTAGGAGAGGGAAGAGCTGGCTGTGCGGCTGTTCAGTAGGTTGAGGATCACTGCAGGCTGTAGGCTTGTCGGAAGAGATGAGTTTGGACGTATGCTCCAACTGGA
Organism: Ranitomeya imitator; assembly: GCF_032444005.1. Classification (NCBI taxonomy): domain Eukaryota; kingdom Metazoa; phylum Chordata; class Amphibia; order Anura; family Dendrobatidae; genus Ranitomeya; species Ranitomeya imitator. The sequence continues at coordinate 144,838,452 of NC_091290.1, forward strand.
CCAGCGAACGTGACCCTAGATGCAATATGAAAGCACCCTAATGCTCATAGATTTTCATCTTGGCTCAGTCGGATTTCCTTGGCTATTTGGTCTTATCTAGTCAACCATTAGCCAGGTAGAATGGAAATTGTTGATTTTTCTTTCAACAATCGCTGCAGTGAAGAGACTAGGCCTGGCCTGATATTGACATATTGTGGGATTGGCATCTCTAAAGTGATTGCTTAAAGGAAGGAGCAAACGTCTTATTTCCTGTCATCATCTCATTAATGCTCCGCTCAGAAATAAGCCAGTTCCTTCGCACAGAAGAACCTTGACAAGTTTTATGAACAGAGGTTGAAAGAAACATTAAACTAATTTGACCGCACATGAGCCGCATAGTTCGGCTTGTTAGAAGAAATGCATATTTCCCAGACTGGCTAAATGTATTTACAGATATGTACAGAGCCAAATCCTGGCCTCTCAGTTTCAGCTTATAATTTTCTTCTGATAATAAAAGTAGGCAAGAAATAGGATGAAATGTGTGTTCAGTACATCATGTAGTCTGAGGATCTGCATTTCTATGTACATGTTATTAAAGCAATCCTTTATGTGGTGGGGTATATCACGTACCACGATCAGAGGGTCTCTTCAATGGGGTTTCCCACATGATAGAGGTGGTAAATGACTGATCCCTGGAACCGCACAAATCATGGGAATATGGGTTCTGACTATATAGCAGTCAGTGTTAAATGGATTGGGATGGTCACATGACCAGTGCAGCTTTTATGGTTCTATTAGGGATGGCCAAATACAGTACTATTCTAGTTCCATAGAAATTAATGAATCAGGAGTGTCCATTTGAAAACATGAAAGCTCTGAGTGACAACCGCTAATGGCAGCCATTGCAGTGCCTATAGGTAGCCTGAAGGTCATTATATTAATAGGTTAAATAGCAGTAGGAGGCGATCACCACAGCAGAGGCACAGAATAGTTCTCTCATGTTATGTGCTAATTGTTGAACTTTGTGTAATGGCCACTAGAGATAACAGTAGGGACATAATTTACTTCTATCATGTTCTCAATATTTTATTGCTTGTGTAACGTGATTTTATTTTTTTACTGTAAGGGTAATGTGACCACAAATATAAATTTATGGTTGTATTTACAGTGATTTATTCTTATGATAGATTTGTGCAGTTTCTATAACCTTTTAGATTATGTAGTCTTTGCAAAAAGTATATCGGAACTTAATGTCAAAGGTCTTTAGTAAAAGAAGTTTTCCATATGTGGGGCTGTACCAGGAACTGCCACTCTGTCCCATTTTATAAGAATGGAAGCAGTGTTTTTCAGGAGCCAATGACAGCACCACGAGAGGGGAATCCGCCCTTCAGGGACAGGAAACCTACAGACATAAAAAGGGCGGCACCTCTCTCCCGAATCAGTTGGATTACAGAGCATGAGAGGGCCTCCCTGGTTAGTAGCACATAATCAACTTTAAATATGGTAAAATTCACCATGTGAGTAAACTTAGAACTTAAAGGAAAGGCAAGTGTTGACCCATACGAGAAAGGGGAGGGAATATAAGGGTGCTGTCATGGGCTCCTGAAAAACACCGCTACCGGTAATTAGCTTCCGTATTTATTCAGTCGCAATGACAGCACAAGAGACTTTCAGAGAAGTAAAATAGATTAGGGAGGGACAACTGCTTCAAGCACCCTTCTCCCAAACGTGAGATCGGAGGAGCTACCCAGATCCAGACTATAGTGTTAAAAGAAAGTAGATGGAGAAGACCATGTGGCTGCCTTACAAATGTCTTTAATCGACACCTCTGACCTCTCCACCCAGGATGTTGCCATGGCTCGAGTGGAGTGAGCTTTTATACCGTCCGGGATCTCCATGCCACCTGCTGTATAAGCTAAAGAGATCGCCTCCCTGATCCATCTAGCTAGCGTGTTTTTGGACACTCTAAGCCCCTTCCTAACTCCCTGAAAGGATATAAATAAGGAACTGTCTTTCTTCTAAGTGTTTGTAGCTGAAATATACCTAAGAAGACTCCTTCTTACATCTAAAGAATGGAATTAATGTTCCTTATCATTTGTGGGATTAAAACAGAACGAAGGTAGAACAACTTCCTGCAATCTATGAAATTTTGAAACTACTTTTGGAAGGTAAAGAGGATCAGGCTTCATAATAACTCTATCCTCTCTAAACTGTATGTACGGAGGTTGTCTAGATAGAGCTTATAGATCACTAACCCTCCTTGCGGATGTGAGCGCAACTAAAAAGGCTGTTTTTAAAGACAGGATTTTTATTGGGGAAGAATTAATAGATTCAAATGGAGCTTCCGTTAAAGCTGAGAGCACAAGATTTAGATCCCATGGAACTAATTTTTGTTTAATAATTGGCCTGGACCTACTTGCTGCCTTGAAGAACCTAGCTATCCAGTGATTGCGGGCTAAATTACTATTGTATAGTGCCCCTAGAGCCGACAATTGAACCCTGAGATTGCTTGTAGCTAGACCCATTTCTAACCCTTTCTGCAAGAATTCCAAAATTTGGTTAATACAGACTTTCTGGTTAATCTGTTCTCCCGAGACTGCTAAGAATTTTTTCCAAATTCTGACAAATGTTCGTTGTAGAAACCTTCCTACTCCTTAGTAATGTATTTACAAGGTCTCGAGAAAACCATTTCCCCCTTAGTAATGACCTCTCAAATTCCACGCCGCTAGATGTAAATTGGCCACTCATGGATGGAGAATTGGACCCTGGGAGAGGAGATCTGGTATTTCTGGGAGAATCCAAGGCTGGAAAATAGACATCTTCCTCAGCCAGGGAAACCATGATCTTCTGGGCCAGAACGGGGCTACCAGGATTACCCGGGTCCTGTCCTCGCGTACCTTCCTCAGAACTATCGGAATTAAGTTTAGAGGGGGGAAAGGCATAAGCGAGACTGAAGTGCCATGAGATTAAGAGAGCGTCCACCACATACAGATTCTCTCTGGGATTTAGGGAGCAGAATCGATGTAGTTTTCTGTTTTCTCGGTTGGCAAAAAGATCTATGTCTGGGCACCCCCACAATTGCACGATCTGATTGAAGATGGTCTGATTTAGTGTCCAATCTCCCTGTCCGAGTTTGTTGCAGGTTATATAGTTGGCCATAATATTGAGCTTTGCTTTTATATGAAGAGCCGTAAGAGATAGTAGATGATTTTCGGCCATCTGAAAAAAAAAACATCCGCGACCTCCATTAACGAACCGGACCGAGTACCTCCTTGATGGTTAATGTAGGCTACGGTTACCTGGTTGTCTGAGAAAAGCCTGACGTGACAACCCTGTAGGGGTATAAGGAAACTACTTATAGCTCGTTCTACCGCTAATAATTCTTTTAGGTTGAATGATGAATTCTGTTCGGATTGAGACCATAGTCCCTGGACCCAACTACTCTCCATGTGTGCCCCCCAGCCCCTGGGGCTGGCATCTGTAGTTATTATTCGAGATATATGGTTTATTCAGGGAACACCTATACGTAGTTTTGGTATATGTGTCCACCAATGTAAAGACTGTATAGATTCAGTGGATAGAGAAAATCTACTGTCAAGATGGGCTCTTAAGCGATGAGTATTATATAGAACATCCCACTGTAGTGTTCTGATGTGATATTGAGCCCAGAGAACTGCCGGAATACATGACGTGAGTGAGCCTAGTAGTGACATTGCCCCTCTTACAGTGACTGATGGATTATTAATCACCCTGAACGCCAGCCGTTGAATACTATCCACTTTTGAATCTGGTAGGCGACATTCCTGCCATCTAGTGTCTGACAAGACCCAGAAACTCCTGTACCTCCAAGGGCTGTAAACGGGATTTTTTGAAATTAATGATTTTTGTAACGCCGATGTCACCTTCCCCAATTGGTCCGTGCAATGTGACTCTGAGTGCCCCACAATCAATAATTCATCGGTGTAGGGAATTATTAATATGTTTTGTTCATGTAGGTGTGCCATGACTTCTACCATTATTTTAGTAAAGACTCGGGATGCCACCGCGACACCAAAGGGGAGTGCTCGGAATTGGAAGTGCTCTACTGTACCATTAAGTAAAACTGCCACTCTAAGAAATTGTTGGTGGTCTGCGTGTATTAAGACATGATAATAGGCATCTTTTCAGATCTAGGACTACCATGAAGCAATTGTTAAACAGAAGTTTTATTGCTGTCTTTACAGACTCCATTTTGAAGGAATGAAGCAGCAGCAGAGGCCCTTTAAATTAATGATGGTACAAAAGGAGCCGTCAGATTTTTTAATCAGAAAGAGGGGGGAGTAGAACCCCTTACCTCTCTATACCGTGGGCACCTTAATAAGAACTCCTTTTTGTTGAAGTTCCTGGACTTCCGACTCCAGTGCCAATTGCTCTGCAGAAGAACGAATGGGTGTTAAATGGAATTTGTCTTGAGGTATCCTCTGGAACGCAAACTTTAGACCAGTTTCAATAATACTGAGAATCCATGGGCTATTGGAAATTTTCAACCAGGCAGGATAAAAGGCTGAAAGACTGCCCGCCCCCCCCATCTGGTCCGGCAGTCATTGTGGTTTTCTATAGTCCCGAGAGGTAGTAAACATATACCCTCTACCTTTCTTCCTATTACTGTCTTATCTGGATCTCTCTCTGTTTGACCTTCTGGGTTAAACAATCATCTATTATAATCCCGTCTATATGAGGGTCTTCCTAGGAAAGGGAATTTTTTTTATCTCCCACCTTTTCCAATAGTTCATCAAGTATTGGCCCAAACAAATGCACCCCCTCACAGGGAATGCCATATAGCTTTGACTGGGCCTACATATCTCCTGGCCAACATTTTATCCATAAGGCTTTATGGGCTGCGTTAGAAAGGGCTGAAGACCTGGCTGCCAATTTAACAGAATCTGCTGATGCATCTGAAAGAAAAGCTGCCACCTCCTGAATTATAGGCAGGGAGGATAGGCTCTCATTCCTAGGGACTTTGTTTTAGAGCTGATTCTCTAGGTGATCAAGCCACACCATTTGTGATTGTGCCATGCAAGTGGCTGCAATTGCCGGCCTTAGGGATCCTGCCGATGTTTCCCAAACACCCTTAAGAAAAACGTCAGCCTTTCTGTCTAGTGGGTCTTTCAAATTTCCTAAATCCTCAAATGGAAGAGAGGTTCTTTTGAATGCTTTGGCTACTGCCGTGTCCAGCTTTGGGGCTTTATCCCATGAGGATGATGCTTCTTCCTCGAATGGGTACCTTCTCTTAAATGCTGGTGGGAGAGAATACTTTGTTAGCGACACCTCTTCTACTCACCTCCGGCGCTCAGCTCCAGGGTCCCGGCGCGCTCCTCCTGCTTCTGCGGCAGTTCATCCTGCTCGTTCCTGCCACTCAGCTCCAGGGTCCCGGCGCACTGTCCTCTGTGCTTCTGCAGCGGCGCCGGCTCTTCCTGCTTCCAGTTCCCAGCGTGCTCCTCTCCTCGGTGCTCCTCAGCTTCCTGTTTCTGGCTCTGCTACAGGGATCCGTCTCCTGCGCAAGCGTCCTAGCTTCTCTAGAGGGTGCACGCGCTACAATCATTCTGCTGTTGGATACCTGAATCCGGAGATCTCCTACAGCCAATCCGGGTGAGGTATCTGGTATATCATGCCGTCTCACCTGCATGGTGGTGCCTGATCGTCATTTGCTTTTCGCTTATGTCTCTGGCCCCTCTGATCTTCAGTGTCTGGCATCCCCGTGCTATTCATGTTGTCCGGCGTTATCCTGTGTCTGTGCTCTCCTATGCCTCTGTTAGCATTTCCTATCATTCGTTTCCCCTAATCCTCTCTATATCTCTCCCTACAGATCCATCTTCATTCCAGCTTCCCTGTTTTCCTGTACCTTTGAGCATGTGTTTTCCATTGCAGTTGTTCCAGTCATCCTGGTTCCCGTATTACCGTCCCCAGTACTTTCTTTTGTTTTTTGTCTCATTCCCTTCCCTCCTTCTGAGCCGTCCCTCTCGGTATTAGCTTCTGTTGTCTGGTGACCTCTGGGCCTGCTCCTGACGGTCCCTGTATAAGGGTCGGTCCCACTAGGCAAGCTCGCCCACGGGTAGGTCTTTTCCACGGTCCAGAGGATCCACTCTAGGTCCACCTCCTTGGTAGCGTCACACCCTTTCTCTCGGGCTTTTTATCGATCCTGTTTATTTTATTGATCACAGGGAAGGATCTTCGGGATTTCTGATCTAACCCCTTGAACATTATGTCCTGCATGGACCACTCTGACTGGGGTTCCGTAATCCCCATTGTGTTGTTTACCGCCTTGACAAGCCGGTTAACTGTATCCAGCAGTAAACAGGAATGACCTGACTCCGCGTTTATGGACATAGAAGATGATGGGAACGAGTCTAAGCTTAGTTCACCCGAGTCCGATCCCAAATCCGAAACTGGGGATCTGATTTATTTCCCTTTTTTAAAATCTGTTTTCTGGGATATGGATTTAATAGAACCCCTGATTTCTTGTCTGACCATATCTGTCAAGCTGGAAGTAATGTCAGGGGTCTCCTCGTGCTGTATGCAAGGTTTGCACAACCTTCTTTCGTGACCATCTGGGAGTGGTTCCCCACACTCGGCACACTCCCTGTGTTTAGCTTTAGCAGAACATTTTCTCCCATAATAAGGAGAGAGGGAACATAAGGAGGAACAGTACATCACCAAGTGAACTTTCACGTAGATCACTTATCCATGACGTGCAGTGAGTGGTACCGTAATTAGTGGGGGGTCCTTTCTAGCCGGCGATGCTTTACGGCTTGTGGACTTGTTTGGTCTTGACTTCTGAGTTCTTTTAACTCCACCAACACAACTACTGCCACTAGACCATCACTGGGAGATAGCATGAGGCTCCTCTGTGGGCTGAAACTGCTGCCGCTTCTCAGGCTGCGGTGCTCCTTGCTCCGGTGATTCCATCTTGAAAATGGGTCGGAAGCATCAACCAGCCACCGTATTCTCATTAAATATACCCCCAAGGTACCGCCCCCAGATGGGGCTCAGCAGGTTTTCCAGGTGACCTGCCTGGTACCATGATTCATGTTGGAAGGCCTATCCCTTCAAGAGCGCGCTCTTGGCTGACAATAGGGACCCCCCCAAAGGCCTGGCCGCACACCCCATTATCACCGGCTCTCAGCGCACACACGGCCCGAATCACCTGGACTTTGGTGCTTAGGGGGACGTCATCAGCTGACGCGGCTCTACTGTGCACACCGGCCACGCCGTCGGCCATGTCATCAGGAACCGCCACTTTAGGTCACGGCCTCACGCCACGAACAGACGCGCCACTGAGCATGGCGGCCGCCACCCGGACCAACACGCACACCACCGCCATGATGCGACCAGCCCCCAGAAGGCCCTGCCAGGCACCTGCGACGATGGGTCACTAAGAAGCAAGCACCTCCCCTGAAGGCTGCTTTTCTCTGCTGACACCTACACTAGCAGTTCCCCTGCCGTGTGGTGCTTCCAACATCCTGGACAGACCGAGGTAGCGGACCCCCGCTACCTGAACTGGCCTGCCAGGACTGGGCTATCTTCTTTTCTTCGACCTGCTTCATAAGGTACGTCTGAAGAGGTTCCCCTGTCAGGGACAGGAAACCAACTGATGCCGGAGAGAGGTGCCGCCCTTTTTATATCTGTAGGTTTCCTGTCCCTGAAGGGTGGATCCCCTCTCTCGTGGTGCTGACATGGCGACTGAGTAAAACATTAATTTTGCCATCCAGAGACTGCCCCAACCCCTTCCAGTGATCTAACCTTGTGATCTATTATAATGATAGGACATCAGAGTGTCAGTCCCAGAAAATGTTTAAACAGAAACCATATACAACATAAATTGATATTTTGGTACCGATTTAGCTGGAATAATGTATGTAAATACTTAAATATAAAAATACTTAAACTGAGAGAGTTAAAACTTCAGTGGCTATGCGATAAATCGCATCCAAAATGGCAAATTTCAACCATACATGAGGATTGATGGCTGTTTCAGACAATTGTTTGTTTCGACTGATGCCCGACTGACAAACGATGATTATTGTTAAAACACCGATTGGGCATGTTGACACTGAGTGAATTCCTGTCTGAAAGAAAATCCAGCACAGGCCATGCTGTATAAAATGTGTTGTTGTTTTTTTCATTAACTAATGAACGACCATTTTTCTGACCGCCCGAATGATCATTTTATAGATTTTATAAAATCTATCATTATTAAAGGAGTGTCTAGCATCAGCAAATAAAGTTTTATTTTTTCATTAATATGACAGAAATCAGGAAAAAATGACTATCACGTGGTCTTTATAGTAAAATATAATAATTCTTTATTAGATACCAAGTAAAAACAGGTGGGGGAAAGGACATGGATGTGCAACATATACAAAATGTGCAAGGGGCACAACAGGCAGTGGATAATATTATGTAACTTATTCAAGATTCCAGATTAGATGGAAAAGTACAATATACATATCCCTAACACAATACAAAAATAATTAGCCATGTAGTAGTACCATATAGTATGGTGTGCAGATACATAAGTATAGATAAAGTACTGCTAAAGATGAGACTTAGTGCAATAGCACAATGTGCAATGGCAAACTCCAGTTACGGGTATTGTAGCCCAAATGAGACACAATAGCATTACAGAGAAAATATTACCTGTATATTGCACACCAGAGAAAGGACAGGGGCTCACACGGACCTGTCCTTTTTCTGGTGTGTGAGCCCCTGTCCTTTCTCTAGTGTGCAATATACAGGTAATATTTTTTCTGTAATGCTATTTTAGGTGTGTCATTTGGGCTATAATGCCCTTATTTGGAGGTTACCCTTTGTACAGTAGTGGGGCCAACCTGCATTCCAACCTTTCATCAATTTTTCTCTGCCGTCCACATCATGGACATTAGCTATTGGCTGTAAACTGTTTGATTATGTTGCTCAGTGTAGACAAAGGAACATCAAGGAGGTCTTTGGACATGGACTTGTAACCTTGAGATTGTTGGTATTTTTCAACAAGTTTGATTCTAAAATCCTCAGTTCTTTTTGTGTTCACCATACTTAGTGTGGTACACACAGGCACACAATGCAAAGATTGTCAACTTCTCTCCTTTTCATCTGGTTTCAGCTGTGATTTTAATATTGCCCACACCTGTTACTCACCACACGTGAGTTTGAACAAGCATCACATGCGTGAAGCAAAGTTTTTTCCCTCAATTTTGAAAAGGTGTCAACAATTTTGTTCCACCCATTTGTCACGACTTTGTTGTCGGGTGTCCCAAAACCAGGGGCTCCTTCCCTGTTACTAACGCTAGGGGCGCCTAGCTCGCCCTGCTCTCCGGATTACTTCTGATAGTGAAGACGCCGGAACTGCGTACCTTGCCTTAGCTCCTGAATCTGCCCTCAGTCTGTAACCTTTCCCCACCCAGGGAAGAGGAGAGTAGTAGTGTACTGTAATACACCAACCAGACTTAACAAGGTAATATAAACAGGGGAAACGGAAAATAATGAACATACAAATATACACACGTATAACAGAGGTATGTATCGGGAAGTGGAGGATGGGGTTAAACCAAAGTAGGAGAAGAAAAGGAATTATCACACACTCAAAAACAAGCAACAGTCACAGATAAATCCACCAACCGCCTACTCAAGCAACCACCAACAACCTCCAAGCCATGCAGCAAAAGCTAGCTCTGACAATGTGCTTACTTGGAGATGGGAGTGGCTAACACTGCTCAGCTGAGAGCCTTAGCTCCAGGAGCTCTCAACAGACCAGATCAACCCCTGCACTGCCCAAAGAAATGTACACTGTTTAGTAAGAAGGTAAAGTGTTTTTAATCTATGCAGGAGTAGGAGAAATCAGACGCTGTGGTCTTCTGGCTCTTCTCTGTCGCGGTAAACCCCATAACATAATTTTTGGGGTTTTGTGTGAAATTAGGTCCAAATTGTTTGTTTTTCAGTTTTGTTTTGTTTTTTCGTTGTTCCACACACAGGAAATAAACGTGTATAACAAAACGTGTACTTGCATTAATTTTGTGGGAGAAATACTTCATTTTCGGAAACCCATTTCATGGCTGTGAACACTTTCGGCCATGACTATATGTACTTATACCACCTGGAAGTAAATGACGTGTGAATTAGGTTAATTTTAGAGTTGGGCAAAAAGATTTGCAGGACCCTGATCTAGTGGCCACGTCAGCAGTTAGTGATGACGCCATGTCTAATAATTAGAAGAAGCGACAGGATACTGACAGGCTCAGATTCGTGGGGCTCTGGCACTGACATGGCTGCTGGACCAGGGTCCTGATAATCTTTTTGCTCAACTCTAGTCATTGGGAATAGGTTTTTGCACTCAATAACATTTTTTTCTCATTTTTGAATCCAGGAAGTAGCAAAGTTACTGTTTTGCTGGGAAGGAGACTTTAGTCAGAAAATCGGAGGCATTTTGTAGAAATGCAGATTATTATCTTCCGTCTTCCATTCTTAGCTTGGCTACTTTTTTATCCTAACCCTGTATCTTAGGGAAAGTCTGTTGTGTATTACTAGTAGCAGCGATATGTATGAGATTTTAAGAAATGTGCATACCACAGATCTCATTAGGCAAAGGTGCAGCTTACCCACACCACTTTTGCAATGATTTCTACAGTAATATTTGCAGATGCCCCATGTAACATACCATTATAGTGAATTTAGTGGGCCGTTTTATCTATGCAACTTTAAAAATCAAACAAACCTAAAGAACTTCATGAAAGAATGACAAGATCCAATCCAAAATAAGCACCTTCTGCAGGAATATCTTGTTTCTAAGTTTGCAGTCTGAGCAGCAATACTTTTGATTCTTTCCTATTGTCGCGCTCCCAATGATCGAGTAACAAGCCGTGTAACCTGGTAAATGTGATGCGCTGTCATCACTGCCTTTGTTTTCTATCGCCCATATGTTTATTTTACATTGTTTTATATTTACCCAGCTCCGAAGATAAAATAAACACTCGTGACACCTGCACGTTTTAATATGCAAAGTAATTCCTTCCAATCATTACACCAATTACCATCGCAGGAGCAGAATTTAGTTTAGGAAACTGATCACCTGTAAAATTGTTGCTTATTATTTTAACTTCTTCAAAAATAACTTCCAATTTAGAAAGCAGTCGCGGAGAAAGAGCTGCAAAGAATAGATATTTCCTGGCTTAAAGTGAACAAGGACGTAATTGTATATGTCTAGCAACCCAGTTATTATAATGAGCTGAAAGTTCTATATCTTAAGGTTTGTTTATCTTTGTACTATTGTTTTTTTTTTTAATCCATGACTCCTTTATAAGCTGAAGTTACTTGTCACACAGCTGCTTGTTCAGCTAATTTTCCCCAAAAAGTTAAAGAGATTCTGTCCGAGAGATTGACCTGCATATATGGGCATGCAGGTCATTAAAAGCTAAATCCTTCTACACATTTATATCTTCTATCTGTTGTTGCATTCCTGAGAAATCAGCATTTTAAGTAATATGCAAATGGGGCATTAAATGATCTGGGTATGACAGAGCACGTCCCAAGTCTTCCTCTCAAGGTTGTTTCCCCACTTTGCACCAGCTTCTTTAGCTTGATTGATGGATTATTGTCTGATTTCCTTGCCTTGCACTACATAGACAGACAAAATACTCTTGTGCTAAGACAGAAATGAACCTTGGAAAACAAAGGTTTGGAAAGAGCTCTGTGGTGCCCAAAACACTGAGAAACTTAATTGCGTATCAATTAAAACCTTGATATCTTGGCAATGCAGCAACAAATAGAATATATAAAAGGGTTGATGGAATTAGCTTTCAAAGACTTGCATGCCCTCATATGGGACTGATGCAAATAACCGAGTGCCGCTCTCCTTTATCGTCAGTTTCATAGACAAAAAATGCGACTGTAGAACTCATGCACTGCGTCTCTCCATTCAGTTAGGGGACTTAGATGGGACCCACATCAGTCACACACATCGCACTTATTCTGTAGAAAATGTTTTTTTTCTGTAGTACTTTATCTTTGCTTATGTTTTATAGCAGGGGTGTCAAACTGCATTCCTCAAGGGCCACAAACAGGTCATGTTTTCAGGATTTCCTTGTATTGCACAGGTGATAATTTAATCACCTGCACAGAATGATTCCAGCACCTTGTGTAATGCAAAGGAAATCTTGAAAACACGCATGGTCTGAGGCCCTCGAGGAATGCAGTTTGACACCCCTGTTTTATAGAAAAAGTCTTACTAAAAATGCATTAAAAAAATCTACATAGCCAGAACATGCTACAATTGGGAAAAAGTGGCATTGCACAAATAAAACAAAACAAATGCAAGGTTTCTGGTGCATTCCATGTTTTCCTACTCAGTAGTGTCTATTATCTGCTTTCAGATTTTTTTTTTATTTTTACAAAATATGCCAGGAAAAAAAAAACACTTTGTAAAATCCAGCGTTTTTTTTTCCTGAAAAACACACTAAAAATTTGAAGACAACAGTAGGAATTGATCGTAAAAGGGGGTGACGGAGCATATTGAAAATATTCTACTTGTTATTATTATTTTTCACCTTAGGTTTTTTTATGTTTGTTTTCCATAGCAGAAACTAGAATATTCTCTTTAATGTCTTTGTATACAAGTTTCCTATCTTAAACATAAAAATTTGGTTTTGTCAGTATAGGTCCTCTTTAGTGTGTATGATATAGGAAAATTACGGTAGATTGTGAGTCCAGCAATTGAATATTTTATGAGAAGGTATATTGTGGCATTACAGCATAGACGCCCATCCACCTACGTAGACCGTTTTACAACAGTCTGTGTCTGTATAGATTACTTATTATAGATGGGCACCAAAGGGATTGGTGTTTCCTATTCCCTAAATTATATCGGAAAATGTTATTGTCTAATATACCGGTTATTTACTAAAAAATATAACCTTTACATTCCCTTAAAGTCCCAAGAATATTATTAGACAATGTCGGAAGGTCTGGATATCCACTGCAGGACAGCTTTTAAAACCTCAGGAATTGCTGTGTCCCAATTACAACACAAAACGCTACAACTCCGGGTCACCGATGAAATGGATTAAATGTTGAGACACACACTGGTGCTTACAGCTATTTAACTGGGGCATTAAAAGCTTATATGCTTCCCAAAGCACTGTCTACCTGCTCCATTCTTTCTTTCTCAGTGTTTCAGAGTTTCTCCTTTTTATCCTTTTAGTCTGTAAGAAGCCTAATTAAAAGCATGAGCAGGGCTCTCTCTCTCTGCCCTTAAATCAGTAATTGGGTTCAGCGCAGAGACTGTCAGGAAATTAACACATCACATCATGACAGCTGTTAATTTTTTTTCCCTTATTTGTCGTATGAATCACGGCTGATTTGCTGTAGTGCATAACAAATTAGTGGTCTCTAATCAGACCCCTCTCTGTGTAGCCCTTACGTGGTATTTACAGTGTACGCATGTGTGTACTGTATGTGTGTGTATGTACGGTGTGTATATATATATATATATATATATACAGTATATACATGTATATTATAATGAAGTCCATTACGACAGTGCTGCAGAGCTGTCTTTTCACTAGGTGTGTCATCGTCAATAAATCAGTGTACGCAGAGGCTGAGAGCTTAAGAAGCTGATTAAAGTTTGATGAAAGCTTTTAGTTACATTTTTAAACTTTCACATCCAACATTATTTTTTCAAATTGACATTCCCCGGCATAATATCATGTCAAGTGTCTGATGCAGTTGGAAACTCCTGCATATTTTGCAAAATGGGATTATGAAAAGGGTTTGCACAAATTGAAATGGTTTAAATGCACGAGCTCAACAATTGGTATTCACCCGCGACCATTTTTTTTTTTCAGCTATTTCCACTCAAAATGGTTTTTGGGGACAGGTTGATTTTAAAATAATACGTTGGTATGCGCTTCTTAAGTAGTATGTTGGGATACTATTTTCGTTTCTTTCACATACTACCTTTGCAATTGTCTCCATCTGGAACTTCTGTGCCATATTATCATGATAAATGGGATCCCATCACTGGGACCTGCATGTATCTGTAAGAATGGTGGACTGTACTATTGTGTTCCTTAAGATACCAATTGCGCTTTGCAGTATATTCTAATGTGAATAGTGTCATGCGGTTTTAGATATATTCTGTAATGTATAGAGTGTGATGATGATGTGTGCAAAACTGTAAAGCGCTGCGGAATATATTAGTGCTATATAAAAATAAAGATTATTATTATAAAGTGTTTTAGTATAACAGGCATTATGTATAGCGCACCTGTAGGGAATATACAGTATAATATAAGTGATCTAATGCATAGATTCAGTTTGAGGACATAAGGTAATAGCCATAGGATAAGCTAGACTTTTGAAAGCAGTATAAATGTACCATGTTCAATGTATACAAATGCCATGCATAGTGTTTGTAAAGGTAAATCTGTCAGGTACAGGTATAGGGACAAACATAGTTAAGGTTCAGGACTAGCCCATAGTGGGAAGGGAAAGCTCTAGTAAAAAAGGGACTATTTCCTGATAGCAGATCAAATATGGAAGTACAGTAACCAAGTTCAAGTTTCAGTGGGCAAGCATCTATCATTTGGACAGTGGGAATCCTTACTAGAATCCCTTGCAGACATTCCTGCAACGTCCTGAACTCAAGACTCAGTACAAGTACTATGAAGGGTGCCCTTTCCTCTGGCATACAGGGGATGATGAACATGGAACCACGTGAAGGGAAGGTTACAGATCCCGGGTGCAATGCTGGACTGTACAACAGATCCCTTGGGCTGTCAGGAGCAGAAAATATAGGGATAGTCCAAGAGGAACGAATAGTGATGCTGAGGATGGTGAACTAAGAAGTGTTGTGCCCAATACTGCACGTTACAATCTGATGAACTTGAACTGTCCGATAAACTTTTGCTTGTTAAAACAAACTGCGTGTCCCCTGAGTTATGTGCTGCTGCTCCTGAAGATGGAGGCCTGGAGAAAGCGGAGGCCTGCGGCCTACATGTGAATGTGCTGCACCACACAACTGGTAGCACATTGGGACTGGGATATGATTTTCTGTAAAGTCCCAGGGTGTCATGGAGCAGCAGCTCATCCATAGCTACTGCTCTCTGTCACTTTACATGTGTCTAGAATTGGATCCTGTTATGCACTTTTGTGTTCCCCGATCAGTGCACTCTGCTGTATTCTGACCTTCCCTAGTATTGAATTAAGAGCTCCACACATGCCAGGGCATTTTCTGTCCGTATATCCATTGCACTAGTTGGAGAATGGGATTATAAGATCCCTATCCTGGAGAAAGGCATGAGCTCTAGTTTTGTGACCTACATTTAACAGACATTTATTGCATATCCTGTTAACCTGTTTTAAATGTCCCAGATGTAAATACCCCTATCATTTATTGTGTGTATGGATATTTTGTGAAAAGAGGTTGTCTGATAATCCTTTGCAGGAACTGTCCAAACTTTCAAGCAGGTGAGCCTGCCCTCGGAAAGCAGGATACCCTGATGCGCGCCTTCTTGATTGACAGTTCAAACAAGCACTATTTTTACTCCGCCGGCCAAGACCGTGCGCTCTCCAATGTTGTTATATGAGGCAGCTTTGCTCCTGCAGCATCAGAGGAGAGAAGTTGCAGTGAAGCCGATAGTGGGTGCTGATAGTGCGCTGCATCGATGTAGTCAACTTCAGAGCTTGTAAGCATTGTGCATGTTTAGCCACCACTGC
The DNA here is from genome assembly GCF_032444005.1 of Ranitomeya imitator. Classification (NCBI taxonomy): domain Eukaryota; kingdom Metazoa; phylum Chordata; class Amphibia; order Anura; family Dendrobatidae; genus Ranitomeya; species Ranitomeya imitator. The sequence continues at coordinate 144,854,178 of NC_091290.1, forward strand.
TAGACGGCGGTATTCACCAGTATGTTAGGTAATAAGCTGTAAGCAAAATTAAATATCCCCCACTCTTAAGAGCAGAGAGGAATTTTAATATCAAGAAAATGTCAAAATTACTTGTTTTTACAAGCAGTTTGCAATTTTGACCATTAAGATACATGAGAATAACCTAGTAATGTCAATATTGCCATACTTACTGCCGCCAATTCTTACGAGGACCTGCCAGCACTGTATTTCCTTGTTCCTGGGCTCTATAGGAGTTTGCTAAATCAAGTTCATCTTCGGAATAACAACTGCTACTGATCTCCTGCTTATGTTCTTAGTTTAGGGTGACTGTCAGGGCAGTTTAGTTAAAGGGTCATTTTGTTTTCTTCCGCTTATACCATTTGTACCCAACTAGACAAGGGTTTACCTATTTCAGTGAGTGGTTGCATATAGCTAACTCAATGATCATGGTGGTCTGACCTCCAGAGCCTTAATCCGTATGAAATGATGCTACCCCATTGTTTTTTCCTGTGCAACAGCGCTTCCAGGTCATCCGAATGTGCTGTGAGCTAAAAATGGCAAACGGGGCACAACATGAATCAGTTCTATGGCCCCTTCATTCTCAGAATTGGTGAAGATTCCAGAGGTTTGACTTTTACCAATCATTAAAGGTGTTGACCAGTACTTTTATATTGATGGCATATCTTTAACATAGGTCAGTTAATATCAGATTTTTGGGGGTGCGACACCTAACACCCTTTCCAATCAGCCGTTCCCAGTGCCACCAGCGGCTGAAAGTGATGAGTTGCACTGGATTTGCAGTAACCTTCTGAAAGACACCAGAAACTGCACCCTATTTTCTAAGCCTAGCTTTGGGCAAACTTCATGTCCTAATATTGAAGGTTAGATATATTACAAACCCATTGACAGCCAGATATTCTTTTTTTTTTTTGTAAACAATCTAATTGAAAGCACTATCCCCCATAGTAATAATGCTAAAATGCATCTAAAATGCCAAATCAAAGAACTTTTTAAATCACCATAATGAAAAAATGTCCCACTGTTTTCTGTTTACCGCTACTGTGCAGGCACATGTGTCTCCATGGTTACAGACTACAAACTTTTGTAGTCAGATGCTGCAGTCATACCCTCTGATTCCAATTCTCCCCAAGCTTGTTAACATAGATCTGGTTAGTTGTCAAAAAGAAGGAGCTGCATTAGTGTGATTACAAGATCAAAAGACACAAGGGTTTCTTTTTGGAGAACGATAACTTTGCAGATCTGCAAACACTCAGCAGTCGATAAGTATTAATCAAGACTCAGTACAAAGATGCATTATATTTTGAATATTATCGGTAACAACATTTTTCGGCTTTGTTACACAGTGAACAATACTACTGAAACTTTGCTGTATATTTTTTTAAAAAGCCAGTCCCTGTAGAAGGCAATATCTGTGTGATTCATTGATACTTGTCTGTTACCTGTGTCCTTGTTCAAGCGTATGAAATGCTGCTTCAAACCAGTGGAGGATGGCATCCTAGTCAGTATCTGAAATGGTCGCAGGGACGCTGGGGAGGTGGGAGGGATAACAATACGAAAACATGTCATGAAAAAGCTACATATGAAGCAGCCTCAAATAAGTAAAATAACCGCGTGTACAATCAAGAAACACAACCGTTGTCTGCTTTGTGAGTCTTCAGGTGGAAATGTAATTCATTAGGGGATGGAGTTTGTGAATGTTCTTTCGGAGTTTGTAAAGCGATACTTGCCCAGTTACTGTCTGGGTTTATTGATGGCTTCAGCAATTGAACATCGCTGTCATTCACAAGGGAGATGGGAAGGATTTTTCAGGAGGGAAAATATAACCCAGATGCGGTAAATATTTTAAACATGTAATAGCATTAAAGGCAAACTATTAAAGATATTTTGCTTTACAGCCTTGTAAAGAAAGTGTGATTCATTTTGAGTACAGCCCCTATTGGCGACAATATGTGCTGACAATTTAATGCCGTCTTTGCGCAAGGAATGTCTGTAGCCACCGTAGCTAATAATCAGGTACGTTCAATAGTCTAAGTAAAGATAATAAGACCAAGTGGAAAACATAGAAAAGAAACAAGATGCTTGAAATACAAAATAAATGATAGCACCATGTAGGAGAACAAATAATAAACCCAAAAGGGAAGCCGAATATGCATGAATTGTGCTCCGCAGTAAGGCAGAATGCACAAACGTACTGGGAATTTTAACTTTGTGCTTTTTAAATCATCTGTTTATTCCTAAATTAATGAAGATCTTTCTTTAGTTTTGCACTTAGTTTTTTTTTTCCTGTCTCCATTATTTAATTGGTTTAATTTCTGAGTTTGGGGAGGATTTTTATTTTTGGCCACATATTGGTTTACTAGTCATTCACGTGAGCACAGCTGTGGAGTCCAGTTGTATTTTACAGGCGTCTTTATACGCTGATCTCTCCAGATCAAAAGGCATCTGATTTAATTTTGGCATGGGCTTTGACCATGAGGATACAGTAGAAAAATTATATATTTATTAAAGTCCCAACCCAGCGTACTTCCTATTCCCCACAGCGGTGCACAATTTACAATATGTCTGAAGAAAGTCTCTTCTACCAAAATGTACTGTTTTTGGATTGCTTTGCTAATAAATTTGATATTATTTTTCTGCAACTCGAGTGCTGGATTCTTTCTTCACAGAATATATGGAGTGGTATCCTATCCTGGCACTGTATTTTTATAGAGAGTGACTTGCCTTCTTTCTATAAAAAAAAAACTTGTAGTGTCATCAGGAAAGATTTTAAGACTTTAGTGGAGTTTTTTTATTTTAAAATTTGGGCAAATATACAATATTACTGTACTTATTTCAATGACCTTAACATGCAATTGCACAATTTCCATTTAAATGTGAAGGTGAAAAAACGTAATCAATCATTTGCATTTGTCACATGATGTATTTATTTTACTCATGTATATAGCATCATTAATGGCAGAGCTCTTTACAGAAGTAGTATTATATTGCCCTTTATTACTATATCCCAGATAAGGTAACATTGCCATGCTACATAATCAGCGTTTTCTCTGAAAACATAGGGTATTCCAGATGCTGTAGAAAAAGATGTTAGTTTTCCCCAGAGAGCATAGATTAGTAGTACTAACGGGAGAGTACTGGAGGGTAATTGTTCCTGTATTTCCTGAAATGTCACTACAAAGTGGAGCCCAGTATAGATTGGTGACCTTGCCGAACTCCAGTAGCCTATTAATTGTCATGCTGGAAGGGAAAGGGCTGTGTGACAATCTTCTGTAGGAATCATGCAACAAAGATCCAACCTGTGCTGAACTGTACTGGTGCTTACAACACAGGTAACCACTGACTCTTGCCATATTCTTGCATTTTTTTTCCCCCTGAAATAAATGGAATTATACTTAAGAGTCAAAGCATTACGGCTTTGTTCCTACTATTTATGAAATTTTTCTATACATATGTCGGTAAAACTGGATACACATTTGCCATACCTTATGTTGGATCTGATATAAGCTATGCTTACACCAACATGCTTGGAAATTCCAAAGATGATCTCGAGGCTCGTGAAACTTTTTCATTCTCACATATGGTAATCAATGTGGTAGGTTAGCCTAAAGGTACCGTCACACTCAGCGACGCTGCAGCGATATAGACAACGAGCCGATCGCTGGAGCGTCGCTGTTTAGGTCGCTGTAGAGACGTCAAACACAGCAACTCCAGAACGATGCAGGAGCGATCCAGTGACGTAACGGCGACTCACTTATCGTTCTCGCTGGTTGTTAGCTCTATGTAAAACGTTGCTGGCATCGTTGCTTTTGATGTCAAACATGACGATACACGCCGACCTGACGACGAAATAAAGTTCTGGACTTCTAGCTCCGACCAGCGATATCACAGCGGGATACAGATCGCTCCTGCGTGTCAAACAAAACGAGATCGCTATCCAGGACGCTGCAACGTCACGGATCATTGTCGTTCTCGTTGCAAAGTTGCTGAATGTGAAGGTACCTTTAGACTACGTTCACACGCTCGGTATTTTATACTAGTATTTGTAAGCCAAAGTCAGAAATGGAGCAATCAGACGAAAAGTATAATAGAAACACGTCACCACTTCTGCATTTTTCACCCACACCTGGTTTTGGCTTACAAATACTGATGTAAATTAGTGACCAAATACTAAAATTGTGAATGTGGTTTGATGCTGGGGAAAGCCAGTAATCTGGGTTTGGACTTTAATCCCTTCATCCCCGAGCCTGTTTTCACCTTCATGATCAAGCCAAATTTTGCTACTTTCACCTGTGTCAATTTATGTGGTAATAACACTGGAACGCTTCAACTGACCCCAGTAATTCTGAGATAGTTTTTTTTTTTTTCGTGACAAATTGTCCTTCATGATAGTGGTCAAATTTGTTCAATATGACTTGCGTTTATTTGTGTGAATATCAAATATTTGGCAAAAAAATTGAACATTTCACAATTTTCAAACTTTAAATTCTTATGCCCTTAAACCAGAGAGTTATGTCACTTAAAATAGTTAATAAATAACATTTACCACATGACTACTTTACATCAGCATCATTTTTGAAACATTATTTTTTTTGTTAGAAGGAAAGAAAAACAGCAAATGGATCCTATCAATAAAGTTGAAACTAGACATTTTCATACACTATATAAAAAGACACATCTGCATGTTTTTCTCAATATCTGACATGAAAATAGAATAAACCTTTCCCATTTTAGGTCAATTAGGATTACCATAATTATTAATATTTGCCAAATGCCAGAATAATAGAGGGAGAGAATTTTTTAAGACCTTTTTATTACTTACTACAAAGTAAAAAGTTTCCATACATTTCATTAGTACTTGGTACCATTGTCCTTAAACTGAATGACTTGGGTCAATCGTTTGGGATCTCCTTCCACAAGTTTCTCACAATAGTTGATCGGAATTTGGGCCCATTCCTCCTGAGAAAACTGGTGCAACTGATCCAGGTTTGTAGGTCGCCTTGCTCACGCCGGCCTTTTCCGCTTTGCTCTTAAATTGTCAGTAGGCTTGAAATGAGGGCTTTGTGATGGCCACTCCAAAACAATGACTTTGTTATCCTTAAGCCACTTTGTTACCATTTTGACAGTATGATGTGGGTCATTGTCAATTTGGAATACTTATTCCCACCCAAGCTTTAACTTCCTGGCTGATGTCTTGAGATGTTGCTTCAGTATTGCCACATAACCTTCTTTTCTCATGATACCATCTATTTTGTGAAATGCACCTGTCCCTTCTGCAGCAAAACAACCCCACAACATGATGCTGCCACCCCCATGTTTCACAGTTGGGATGGTGTTCTTAGGCTTCCAAGCTTCTCCCTTTTTCCTCCAAACATAACGATGATCATTATGCCCAAAGAGTTCAATTTTAGTTTAATTTTGACCACAGGACATGTCTCCAAAAATTAAGGTCTTTGTTCTTTTGTGCATTTGCAAGCATTAATCTGGCTTTTTTATGTTTTCAGCAATTTTGTCCTATTTGTTGTTTGCATCACAATATAAAGAAAACCAAATGTGCACAGTTGTCGGCATGTTCTTTACATGAACTGAGGCAAACCATTAAAAAAAAAAAAAACCCAGTGAAATTGAAATTGCAACGAATATATAAAAACCCGAGGCGCTGGAGTTAATCTCGGATCTTTGCAGCAAATAAAAGGACAATACCACCCTTTTTGTCCAATTTTAAATTGATATGTGTAAAAGATTTATATTTGCGCTAAGAGACTGGATTTTACAAAGTCCCAAGAGAGTATATGAATGAGTGGGATATACAAATTGGCAAGGATAATACACCACCACAGAAATAAGTATTAGATTACCTGTACATGCGAGGATAACACAGGGGTAATGGTGCCAAGTAGAGAAGGTCCTTGCGGTATGCAGATGTGGTTGCTTGTGCGTGGTTGATTAATGAGATATGGCTTTTTCGCCAGGCAATTCCACAGACCAAAGTAAATTCCTTAGTAGTGGGGCGCCGTCCCGGCCGGTGACAGCCGCCCCTGTTAATTTGTGTCAAGATGCCACGTGCAAGCAGTATCGGTGAAAAACCGGCATACAGCCAGCAAGTTGCAGAGGGCTGCAGGACCTTGTGTGATGTCACGGTCACGTGATGCTTCACGTGACTGGCCATGGAGTGCAAGAAGGACCATAATCCAATGCGTTTCGGAATACCCTGATTAATTCGTCAGGGATTGGTCTGGTGGGCGTTATGGGCGCTTATATATCATACTAAAGATTGTTAATCCTGCATTATATATTAAAAGCAAATAGTTCAATTTCGCTTTTTAGTCCATTGGGTATTAGAGTGTTCATTTGGAAAATCCACCCGCTCTCTTCATGAGACATCTGGTGGATAAAATTTCCTTTCCTCCAACTTTTTTTTAACAATTTTGATTTGAAACTTTAATGTCCTTAAGTGAACTCCCGGAAATGAGAGCCGTGCGCACCACTATTAAAGGTACCAGTGTAGTTTCCCACACCATTAGTAACAATAATAATTATTATTCTTAAGTAAACCCCCATGAGGCTTTAAAAAATGGTGGGATAGAGGATGACCCATAAATGTGTTGCTAATATTGTGTAGATGTTTCCCAATTCTTATATTCATTGGGTGTATAGTGCGCCCTATATACAATTACCCACAAGGGCATGTTATGCCATAAATCACCCCCTGGGTGGTTCTAGTAATAAGGTATTTGATGTTAACTTCTATTGACTGATTAACAATATTAAATTGTTTTTTCATGCCTAGTTTTTTCCATGGTAGGCACTTTCTACATGGAAAGAAACCGGAGGGAGGCTGTTGTAGAAAAGAGGCCCTTATACTAAGTGGTTTAGAGATCGTGGGGGCTATCATGTTACCCAAATTATTTGCCTTCCTGTAAATAAATCTAGGACGTTCTGCTAATAATCCACCAATAACTTTGTCTTTCTTCAAAATGTTCTAATGCTTGGATACAATTTTTTTTTTTTTAAATTACAGGTTGTGAGGTAGCAAAACACAAAAAATGTCAAGGGGTGAATACTTTTTCAGCCACTGTATATGTGTGGTGTGCACATTGAACCCCCAGGTGCTTCACAAAAATGTTCACATCATGCTGCTCTCTTTCTGATGTAGCAAAAACCTATTGACAGATTCTCTTATAGCCGGGGTGAGGAATATTTTTTCTGCCAAGGGCTATTTAAATATTTATGCCATACTTCAGGAGCTGTACAAATTGCGCTCTAACTCCGCCCATAAAGTATGTACTGACGCTGTCACTGGTGTCAGAACATAATCTTATTGAACATGCCTCAGTGTTCATTAGTGAACATTGTGCGAGTGTGCTCATAGAGTAAGAAGAAATGATAGAGAGGGTGGTCGTCAAAAGCTACTTACCCAAAAACTATGGTTTCCTAAAATCTGCCTCGGGGCCTGATAAAAGGTCATCGAGGGCCGTTTTGGCCTTTGGGCCTGAGATTCCCCCACCCTTGCTTTGTAGTATTGATTCAGTTGAAGTTAAATTTTGGGTCTTTTGGCCACATCAGCACCACCCTATTAGACAATATGCTTATGTCATGCTGTGACAGTCTTCGGTAACTAAGAAGGGCCTCAAACTGTCCCTGGAACTGGGACCCTAGCTATCTCTGTCCCAAGAGTGGAGGTGGAGAGGACTGAGTCTCCTTACTTACTATGCTCTTGTTAAAGGGAACCTGTCACCCCCAAAATGGAAGGTGAGCTAAGCCCACCAGCATCAGGGGCTTATCTACAGCATTCTGTAATGCTGTAGATAAGCCCCCGATGTATCCTAAAAGATGAGAAAAAGTGGTTAGAATATACTCACCCAGGGGCGGTCCCTCTGCGGTGGGCGTCGTGGTCCGGTCCAGGGACTCCCATCTTCTTAAGATGACGTCCTCTAATTGTCTTCACGCTGCAGCTCCGGCGCAGGAGTACTTTGTCTGCCCTGTTGAGGGCAGAGCAAAGTACTGCAGTGCGCAGGCGCCTGGAAAGGTCAGAGAGGCCCAGCGCCTGCGCACTGCAGTACTTTGCTCTGCCCTCAACAGGGCAGACAAAGTACGCCTGCACTGGAGCCGCAGCGTGAGGACAAGAAGAGGACGTCATCTGATGAAGATAGGAGGCACCGGACTGCGACCGGGACCACCCCTGGGTGAGTATAATCTAACCCATTGTTCCCCAACTCCGGTCCTCAAGAGCCACCAACAGGTCATGCTTTCAGAATTTCCTTAGTATTGCACAGGTGATAATTGTATCACCTGGACAAGCAAGAATTCAATCACCTGTGCAATACTAAGGAAATCCTGAAAGCATGACCTGTTGGTGGCTCTTGAGGACCGGAGTTGGGGAACACTGATCTAACCTATTTTTCTCATCTTTTAGGATACATTGGTGTCTTACCTGCAGCATTACAGAATGCTGTAGATAAGCCGCTGATGCTGGTGGGTTTACCTCACCTTCCATTTTGGGGGTGACAGGTTCCCTTAAACCCTAATCTGTCCTCTCCCCCACTCCATGAGGCATGGGACAGAAATGTTAAGTAACACAAAGACAAAACAGGGATAACAGAAAATCTATCGTGCAAAAGCACTAACCAACAATAGGGAGGAGGGTAGGGACAGGGAGGAATAAACTAAATGGGAACAGGGACCAGGAGATAAACGCACAAGTACTACAGCAAACCACAGATAACTACTCTGCTCTATTTACCATCTCTAAAGAAGAACTGCGATTCATTACCCAACATGACCATCTAACTCCTGGTTTTCCAGGGGGATGTGACACCTTAGGACTGCTTTTTATGGATACCAGTCTATCAAATTTTTTACATTAATATACTGTACATAGAAAATACTCTACGCACAGTGAACATATTTAGAAACATTTTTTTAATCAAATATATAAATTGCCTTGCATACCATTTTCTCATTATATGATCCTATGAACAACAAAAGATTAGTTTATGCTTTCTTGTATTTGTTAGATATAAGGCTGCATACTATATAATTAACTAGATGGATAATCCTTATGACCTCAAGAGAAACAGGAATTTGTTTTAATCAGAATGACTCAAGTGTTGGATTATGGCATTTCTCTTCAATTGTCAGATTGCTAAGGGGGAAGTATCAAATTAATTGTCGTCCACACAACAGACATAGCAGATGATTATTTTCCACACAAAAAAAAAGAAATAAAGGTTAATAAGATTACCGAGGACATGCTAGAACTACCTGATACCTCTAAACTGGCACAAAAGAGTACTTTGTAGCTGCAAAATTACAGAAGAAGATTAATAAGCGCTTTGGAAAGAATTGTGTCATTACAAATGCAGCTGGATGGAGACTTCATAAAATAAGCTGTATTTCTTTGACAGAATTATATATTTCTTTTTTTTCCTCTTTTGCTTTTTTGTGTATTTACCATCGTTATTACCAAGCTTTAATTTAATTTTAATTATTTTTCATCTACCCTTAAGGGTGTGTTCACACGTACCTGGTTGTTTAGTTTGTGGAGTAGATCCTCTCCAAAATCATTCACAGGGTTTGTGCACAATGAGTTTTTTTTTCTCCGTTTTCAGACCATAAATTGAAAGATCCAAATTTTTGATTTTTTTGAGTATTTGCAGAGGTCCACTCAATTGCAAAAACTCTTCTTCATTTCTATGGGAAATTCACTTTCCTGTTTATATAATTAGGTTTTTTTAAGCTTTTTTTCCTGTAGAAATATTGCAAAATGTTTGGTGGCAAAAAAACAATGCATGTTTCTTCTTTGAAACAGATCCTAAAGCAATCCTCTCCAAACTAGGCACTGTAAATGATAAAACTCTTTAAAGTACTTCTGGAAACCTTTTAGGGAAAAAATACCGGTACTTCAAAAATAAAGCGCATTACCTCGAGTGTTTTCTGCAGTTTTCTGCATATAACATTTTTGCTTTTTTGATAACCTCGATGTGAACATAACCTAGAGATACATTTCCATGTGAGATATTTGCTACAGAAACTGAGTAACAAATTCACCGCAGAAATATCTAAACTAAATTGGGCTGATATCACTGTGGTTTCCAATACGCAAATGCTGCTGATATAATGCAGACATCCTTCTATGCTTTGGAAATTGTGAAATTTGTGGTAACATATAGACCTTGATTAAGTAGTCAAATTTGGAGCATGTTTTTTCAAGCAGAGATCCCCTAATAATTTACTTTTTTTTTCCGCCTTTAAAGGAAAACTGCACACTGTGCACTATAGACGTGTTTTCCTATGAAATCAGAAGGAAGCTGATTCAAAGAGGTTTGACAAAGTTTGAACATTGTAGATTTCTCTGAAGCTTATGTCCAAATTTTGCAGATTCTTTTGTGGATTCCCAACTGATATCACCCTTTTCATTGTTGATGTATAGTTTTGGCTAGCATTTTGGCACAGATCCTGCTTTAAAATCCACATTAAAAAAAACTTCAAATACTCTTTGAATAATGCTCTGATTTAGGCCACGTCCACATGCTCAGTATTTGGTCAGTATTTTACATCAATATTTGTAAGCCAAAATAAGGACTGGAGCAGTCAGGAAAAATTTAAGGCTGGAGTCACACTACCGTATGGCATCCGATGCGAGATGCTAATGATACTCGGCTCAAGCTTTGCTGCGAGCGGGAGCCGTGTGTCAGTGCTCTGTGCTCCGATCCTCTCAGCACAGCTGCGGAGGAGACAGAGAAATTAATTTCTCCATCCTCCATTGCCGTCGTCCATGAGAATCTCCATGCACTCTGGTGATATCCGAGAGCAATGTGATGTTTCATACTCGCCCACAGACCTATATCTCAAATGCAATTGCAGCATGCTACGATTGTTTTTGCACGCGAGTAGACATGACAAAATAATCACAGATGTGAGCTGCCCCCATTGTTTAACGTTGGGATAAGTGTAATATGATTTTTTTTTTATCGGATTGCATTCGTCAAGTGTGAGCGAGCCCTAATAGAAACATGTGTACCACTTCTGCATTTTTCACCCACTCCTGGTTTTGTCTTACAAACACTGATGTAAAATACTGACAAAATACTGAATATGTGAACATAACCTAAATGTGTAACATACCTCTATATCTGATTTGTCTACTGAATCAACTAGAAGCAGGTACAAAAAGCCCAAAACAGAAAAATAACAAAAAATAACAAAAACCCTGCTTTTGTATACTGCAGATTTTTCTGTAGAAACAAAACCTGTTCACAACATATCTCTAGTTTTGACAGAAACGACCCAGTCAGCTTATTCCCTAGCACCTCCACTGTAATGTTGCATGAAGAACCTTCAGAATTATTGAGGTAAGGGCCTTTTCAACAAGCAAATGCGTAAAAAAAATTGTTATGAAAAACCAAGAATTTTGACCAAAAAAACATCTGATAATATCAGCGCTATAAGCATCGTCTGTCCTGGCAATTCAGTCAATAAAGCTCAGGTGCAGTTGATGATGCGCTGATTGATGTAAATACCATACAAGCCCTTGTTCCTGGGGATATTAATCAATTACAGCGAGCATCAGATACAGAGCTAAGCATTTGAGTCCCAGCAGATTAAACACCTTGCCAAAAGCCATAGTGCATGAATGGGTAAGACGAGAAATCGTTTCAACATAGAAGAGCCTAGAAAGTGCGCTCAAACCTCCCAACTAAGAGACCAGCATTATTCCAATGAAGATACAAAATTGCGCTTGCAGGGGTTCTTAGAAGAGATACATAATTCACTTACTGCTCATTGCTTACTGCTCATTATTGGATCTAGTATTGGAATTAAGTTTATAGTTTACACATTACAAGGCATCAGTGTATAGTGTAATTTTAGAATCCAATCTGTTATTTTACCATAGATTTGTGCTATTACTAAAGAGTAAAAGTTAACTTCGATATGTATTTTCACAATACGAACTGCTATTATTATAATAGATAAGTAGTTGGGAAAATTTGTGTTGAAGACATATGTAGTGTGACATACTGGTCACTCAAACTACTGTAGGGAAAATAAGTATTGGATATACTGCCGATTTTGCAAGTTTTCTCTCCTGCAAAGAATGGAGAGGTCTGTAATTTTTATCGTAGGTACACTTCAACCATGAGAGACAGAATCTTAAAAAAAATAAATCCAGAAAGTCACATTGTATGATTTTTACATAATTAATTTGCATTTTTATTGCATGAAATAAGTATTTGATACGATACAAAAGCTGAAATTGATATTTGCTACAGAATCCTATGTTTGCAATTATAGAGGTCAGACGTTTCCTGTAGTTTTTGACCAAGTTTGCACACACTGCAGCAGGGATTTTGGCCCCTCCTCCATACAGATCTTCTTCAGATGTTTAAGGTTTCAGGGCTGTTGATGGGCAACATTGAGTTTCACCTCAAAGATTTTCTATTGGGTTCAGGTCTGGAGATTGGTTAGGCCACTTCAGGAACTTGAAATGCTTCTTACAGAGCCGCTCCTTAGTTGCCCTTGTTGTGTCTTTCAGATCATTGTCATGCTGGAAGTCCCAGCCACGACCCATCTTCAATGCTCTTACTGAGGGAAGGAGGTTGTTGGCCAAAATCTTATGATACATGACCCCATCCATCCTCCCTTCACTACAGTGGAGTCGTCCTGTCCCCTTTGTAGAAAAGCATCCCCAAAGTATGATGTTTCCCCCCACCATTCTTCAAGGTTGGAACAGTGTTCTTGGGGGTGTACTCATCCTTTTTCCTCCAAACACGGAGAGTAAAGTTGATATTAAAAAGTTCTTTTAATCTCATCTGACCACATGACCTTCTCCCATGCCTCTGTTTGATCATCTAGATGGTCATTGGTGGACTTCAAACGAGCCTGGACATGTGATGGTATGATCTGGAGGACCTTGAGTGCCCTGCAGGATTTTAATCCATGACAGCGTAGTGTATTTCTAACTGTAATGTTTGAGACTGTGGTCATAGCTCTCTTCAGGTCATTGACCAGGTTCTACTGTGTAGTTCTGAGCTGATTGCTGACATTTCTCAGAATCATCCTTGCCCTTTCTCATAATCATCCTTGCCCCATGAGGCGAGATCTTGAACGTAGCTTCAGACCGAGGAATATTGTGTTTCTTCCATGTTCTAATAATTGTTCCAAAAGTGGTTGCCTTCTCACCAATCTTCTTGCCTATTGTCCTGTAGCCCATTCTACCCTTGTGCAGGTCTACAATTTTATCCCTGGTGTCCCTAGACAACCCATTGCTCTTGGCCATGATGGAGAGATTGGAGTATGATTGAGTGTGTAGACAGGTGTTTTTTAAACAGGTAACAAGCTCAAACAGGAGCAATTAATCCATGTAATGAGTGCAGAGTAGGAGGGTTTTTTAAAGAAAAACTAACAAGTCTGTGAGAGCAAGAATTCCTGCTGGTTGGTCAGTGATCAAACATTTATTTAATGCAATAAAATGCTATTCAATTATTTAAAATTTGTACAATATGATTTTGTGGGTTTTATTTTTAGATTTTGTCTCACAGTTGAAGTGTACCTACGATAAAAATTACAGATCTCTCCATTATTTGTAGATGGGAAAACTTGCAAAATTGGCAGTGTATCAAGTATTTATTTCCCCCACTGTATGTAACCTGGTGACCATTTACATAATCAACCATGTATGGAGTGGTTTAGGTTAAACCTAGTAAGATTTGCTTTTTTTTAGGCTCTGTTGACATCTTCATGGCATGCAGCGCTTCTATTCTTTTTACTTGTCCAGCTCATATGATAGTTTTGAACAGTAGAACCAACCTAACATAGCTATAAAGGAAACCATTGTCTTTCTTCACCGGCTTTAAGAGAGGTATTTTATATCAGAGCATAATCTATTTATATGTCAGGAAGAAGACTGCCCCTTAAAAAAAAAAAATCCGATGTAATTCTTTCTTTCCTTTGCTGTATCAATTTTAATAATTATTATTAGGACCACCCCGTGATGATGACTAACTTAAAGGGTTTGCCCCAAGTCTATTAATTTTGCACTCTTCATAGGAAATGGGATAATCTATTGCTCATTGGGGGTTTGGCAGCTGGATCCTACACCATTTTCAGGAATGGCCTTTGCAAATCCCCATCTGAATGAAGTGCTGTGCCTGTCCCATAGAGCAGCGGTGCACATGCTCAATCTCCATTCAGATGAGGATCCTTGGAGCACCATTCTTGGGATCGGTGCGAGTCCAAGTGGAGAACTGTTCTCAGGATTGGTGAGGGTCCCAGTAGAGAACTGTTCTTGGGATTGGTTAGCGAAGCACCGTTCTCGGGATGAGGGTCCCAGTGGAGCACTGTTCTCCAGATTGGTGAGGGTCCCAGTGGAGAACTGTTTTTGGGATTGGTTAGCGAAGCACCGTTCACGGGATGAGGGTCCCAGTGGAGCCCTGTTCTCAGGATTGGTGAGGGACCCAGTGGAGAACTGTTCTTGGGATTGGTTAGCGAAGCACCGTTCTCGGGATGAGGGTCCCAGTGGAGCACTGTTCTCCGGATTGGTGAGGGTCGCAGTGGAGAACTGTTTTTGGGATTGGTTAGTGAAGCACCGTTCTCGGGATGTGGGTCCCAGTAGAGGACCGTTCTCAGGATTGGTGAGGGACCCAGTGGAGAACTGTTTTTGGGATTGGTTAGTGAAGCACCGTTCTCGGGATGTGGGTCCCAGTAGAGCACCGTTCTCAGGATTGGTGAGGGTCCCAGTGGAGAATTGTTTTTGGGATTGGTTAGTGAAGCACCGTTCTCGGGATGAGAGTCCCAGTGGTCAAATTTCCGTAATCAATTTAACAATACAGACTCATTAAAAAGACGTGTTCCACAAACCCAGTCTCCATTAGTATTACTATGGCTTACAAATATTGTATTCCTAAAGCACCCTCTTTCCATTAAAATGCATTTATCTGTACAGAGCTGTACAACCACTCAAAAATAATTATTACAAAACTAAATTACACACAGGAAAAAAAAAATCTTAAAAGATTAATTGCCGAGACAAATGAAAGTTTCTGGCTGGACACTAGAACGCTCAGGAAATCTGCAAACAGATGTTCCAATAGTGAAAATCAGGTCTCTACAATCAGCACAATGTTATGGTTCTTGGGAATAACTGATTTTATTTTGCACATTATGGCATTTTTTTCCTCATTCTCCTCAAGCACAAATGAGATATACTTGCTGAAATCACACAAGTCCTTTTCAGCAAATCTACCAAAGTGTGTACTATAGAATGAAACAAGCATCGGCCATAAATCACCGGAAAATAAAGTCTATTGTTACAATCACAATCGGTAACAAACAAGAGAGAGAAGATGTTTTGTTATCAAGTCCTTTAAAATTAAAGTAGTATATAAAAAAAGATATAATCATTTTTAAGTTCTCTTTTACCTGGCATCGGAGGAATCTATATCTTCTATTAGAGAGCTTTGATCAAACTGTCAGAGAAGACGTTTAGGGCTTTTGTTTTCGGAAGTCCGCTACTAGTTGATGATCCGAGTTGCACGCTCATTAATTTAAAACTATCTGGAAGGAAATGTGTCAATTGGAAGAAAGATCTATGATTTATGTCCATTTCTGGAGAGGTTTCATCTGTTTCAATGATGGGTGAGGTAGCTGCTCAGTAGCTTTGATTTTAGTCTGGATTGTTTCAGTCTTGTGTTGTGAAGTCTTAAATCTTCCCTAACATCGCACAATGATTTTAAAGGATTATCTGTTTTGCTGAGTTGTTTTTCCTAATGATACTTCTACTTTTTTTTTCTTTTCTCCCTTTCATTACTAAAATTCAATATGCAAGAACTGCTTTTTGTCAATATAATGCACAACTGTTATCATGAGCAAACCTTCACTTTTCTCCCCGTGTATCTTGCTTCCATTACACACCACAGATACAGCCTGTGTTCTTTTGTTAAGACATGTTCTACCTACTTAACTGGAAAAAAAAATATTTTTCATTTATGCTTTTTTTTTAATCAGTATGTTTTCTGGGTTGCAGTATTGATTAAAAAAAAAGTTGGATCCCGTTCATAGAAGAAAATTCTCACAAAGCAGCCAGATATAAACTATTTCAGCCAACTGTAGCTTGCAGTGGGAAAGACAACAAATCTTTCAAGTTGGGATTTATTATGTCATTGCCAGCTGAAAGGAAACATATTTGACATAATTAGCTGTTCGTTCACTATTTTGCACAAGCAGATTACGCTTTTTTTAATATTTAATTGACATGGCGTGTCAGTAATTGGATGATCGGATGATTCGTGGAAGTGATTTATCATACAAATGACTATTTGCATTCTCACCTCTCCTAATACTTTGGTAGACAATCCTAAAGCCAACTATTCAAAATGTCAGGCACCAGAAAACCCAATAAAAACGGCATACGTTCCAGTATTGCTATATTTCAGGTTATGCATTTTACAAGCGGTCACTCTTTTTGAAAATGTCCAAAGTCCGGAGATCACATTGGTCTGGATTTGTAAATTGTCTGTATTAACACTTTAGTAACTTGTGATAGACAAAATATTTCACCGCCATTTGCAAATGCAAGTAAAAAATATGGTACCTTTGATTATTCATCCATTAAAGAGAATCATTCCTTTTTAAGGGGATTATAGAGCAGTAGCCCTAGCCCTACCTTTTATAGTGTTTATTATCTGTAATAGACAACCCATTGAAGACAAGTCATTGGTCAGGGAATGTGTATTTGTTCTGTCTATCATCTGTATTTGAAGGTTTCTCTACACTGTTGCTTGCAGCAAGGCTGGGTTCAGTTTTGTTTATACTTTTTGAACTTTTTTATCATGTGGCATATATATATCTTTTGTACTATGACCAGACCCTCTCTTCGTGCAGAAAAAAATCTATGGAAATAGTGATTTAAAGTTCACAAATGGATTAAAAATCAACATATGGTGTATTATCAAAAGTTGCAACCCAAATCATAGAATCATAGAATGTTAGAGTTGGAAGGAACCTCCTCGGTCATCTGGTCCAACCCGCTGCTCAAAGCGGGATTCACTAAATCATCCAGACAGATGTCTCTCTAGCCTCCGTTTGATGACTTTCATTGAATCATTCGTAGTTAAAATTCAAAGGAGGCTACCCACCTTAATTGGAAAAAAGATACGCAATTCACGCAATCCCCCCATGATCTAAGGCTAGGTTCACATTGCGTTAGTGCAGTCCATTTTCATTTTTGATAGGTCTTTTTATCTGCAGACCTCGGGGGTGGCTGTTATGAAAGGCAATTCAGTACTACAATGGACATAGCGGTCAGAGCACATACAGTGATCTGACAATAACCCAAAATCATAGAACGAGCTCTGAGACGTGGGAACTCTGCAGACCGCAATCCCTAATCCTCTCCAAACAACACTAGAGGCAGCCGTGGATTGCGCCTAACTCTGCCTAGGCAACTCGGCACAGCCTGAGAAACTAACTAGCCTGAAGATAGAAAATAAGCCTACCTTGCCTCAGAGAAATACCCCAAAGGAAAAGGCAGCCCCCCACATATAATGACTGTGAGTTAAGATGAAAAGACAAACGTGGAGATGAAATAGATTCAGCAAAGTGAGGCCCAACTTTCTTAACAGATCAAGGATAGAAAAGGTAACTTTGCGGTCTACACAAAACCCTAAAGAAAACCACGCAAAGGGGGCAAAAAGACCCTCCGTACTGAACTAACGGCACGGAGGTACACCCTTTGCGTCCCAGAGCTTCCAGCAACAAATTAGACAAGCTGGACAGAAAAAATAGCAAACAAATAGCAAAGAAGAACTTAGCTATGCAGAGCAGCAGGCCACAGGAATGATCCAGGGAAAAGCAAGTCCAACACTGGAACATTGACAGGAAGCCAGGATCAAAGCATTAGGTGGAGTTAAGTAGAGAAGCACCTAACGACCTCACCAGATCACCTGAGGGAGGAAACTCAGAAGCCGCAGTACCACTTCCCTCCACCAACAGAAGCTCACAGAGAGAATCAGCCGAAGTACCACTTGTGACCACAGGAGGGAGCTCTGCCACAGAATTCACAACAGGTGGCCATGGGGGCGCGTTGTGCCCCGGCTGTCGCCAACCTGTTTTTAGGTTGGTGGGAAGCCACCATGGTCTACCCCCTAGAGGAGTTCAAGCGCCATGTCCGGTATTGGAGTCGATATATCGACGATTTATTTTTTGTTTGGTCTGGTGGCTATGATGAGTGTCTCAATTTCATTGATGTGCTGACTCATTTCCTCTCTCCCTCTACAGTGACCTTTTTGGATCTGCAGGTTATGGCTACGGATGGGGTACTTACTACCAAGTTGTTCCGGAAGCCCACTGCGACGAACAGTCTTCTGGATTACAGGAGCTTCCATCCTGTGCATACTAAGAACGGGGTACCTGTTGGACAGTTCTTAAGAATTAGGAGGAACTGTACTTCGGATTTGGATTTCTATCAAGAGGCTCGTATATTAACCAATAGGTTTAAGCAGCGGCATTATCCACGGAGGAGCATTGCTACAGCCTTCCAGCGGGCTAATGCCCATACGCAGGAGTCTTTGCTGCTGCCACAAAAAAAGGTACGGGACAACAAATTGAGATTTGTTACCGGTTTTAACAGTGACTGGTCACAAATTAGAGATATTCTTCAGAGGCATTGGGGTATTCTTACCACCGACTTATCTACATCTAAGGTGGTTACCGATCAACCACAGCTTACTGCTAGGAGAGCGCCCAACTTCAGGGATCTCCTGACCAATAGTCACTATAGGCGGCAGACAGTCAGGTTGCATCGGGGTATTGAGCTCCATGGTTCCTTTGCATGTGGCAACTGCAATATTTGTTCTTACATGTGTCCAACGAAGAATTTTTTTGTGAATCCTACGGACCGGAGTAGACACAGGTTACGATCCTATATTAATTGTAGAACCACTCTTGTCATTTATGCCATCATTTGCCCCTGCCAACGTGTGTATGTCGGCCAGACATCTCAGGAGCTTAGGCGCCGCATACAAAAACACTTTTCTACCATTAATTTGGCACGAAGTGACTCCCTGAAGGGTAAAGTGCTCACCCCGGTGGCGTCCCATTTTCTGTCCCAACATGGAGGTCAGGTCACCAACACTAGGGTCATTGGTTTAGATAGGATTCATATGTCTAATAGAGGTGGGGAGTATAGACAACTTCTTTTACGGATGGAATCTAAATGGATTTTTAACCTTGGTTCTATCACCCCTGCAGGCCTCAATGAAGACCTGCTATTCACTGGATTCCTCGGTTGACTTCCTGCTTTCGGGATTAGCACATTTTGGCTGGAGCCGTGTTCCCCGCTTAGGACAAGTGGTCATTGGGTCACTCTTTACAGCTTGGTTGACGTCCGCTGTCGGTGGCATCTTTATTGTTATCATGTGCTTACACATTTCTTTTGTTCCATTTGGATATGTGCCTTTACTCCTAGTTGTTTGCCTTTTATAGAGGGATTTTTTCCCTTATATTTTGGTTTCCACCTACACCTAGGTCTGGCTCAAGGGGTGCGCTCATTAGACTTTATAAAGTTCATTGGCTCATGGGTTGTATTTTTATTTATTTATTTCTTACATATATACCTTTTCAGTCCTTATATTGTCTTATTGTCTCTATTATTTTTGAATGTGTTATCATATAATATGGTCGGTTTTTTGTATTATTTATCCACCTTTATTATTCTCTAATAAACTTATATTCTGGATTCCGTTCTATGCGCAAATATTTGATGTCTGTATGCGTTATTTTCATGCACAAATATTTTATATTTGCAATGCGTTGTCTCATTTTTGGATTTGTTTGGATGTATGTGAGATGTGCTTATGGTTGCCCCTGGGGGATGTCTGGGTCTGAATGGCTCTACGTGTGCGTTATTTGTGTTCCTTTATTTATTTATTTTTTTTAATTTTTTTTTTTAATTTATTTATTTTTTTATATATATATATATTTTTTTTTAAATCTTTTTGCAGCCCACATATATATATATTGTTTCGTAGCCCATATGCCTTTTTTCCCCATCCTCTTTGTGAGGGTGGGTTTTATTATGAGCCCCTTTTTGTATACTGGCACTTATATATACATCGTTGCCACGGACGCATTAGTCCTCACGTCCCTATTCTAGTATATGGCATGTTGCCATATCTGCTATTCCTTTGTGGTCTTTGCGCATGTGTGGTCTATTCTGGGTCGCTATTCATCGGCGCAGGCGCCATGCGCCTTGGTTATTTTTCCTCTGTTATCCCTTTGGGGCTCTTTGCGCACGCGCGGCTCACTCCGGCTCGCTAGTCATCGCCGCAGGCGCTTTGCGCCTTGGTTACCATCACTTGGACGCTTGCTGACGTTATGCGCTGTGGCGCTCTATGTGAGTCATTTCTGCGGCTTGTTTCCTATGTGCTTATGTTTACCTGCTAATTGCACGCCTGCTGATGTTGGGTGTTGGCGCTCTATCCTTACCTCTCCTGCAACTTGTTTCCCAGTTGTTTATGGTCCTCCTACCTCATGTCGCCGGCCCACACTGGAACTGGATTAGGTTAATCTGTTAATAGTATTTAAGGCTGATAGACAGCTCAATTGGCACCTTCCCTGACGAAGCCTGGTCTGCCAGGCGATACGCGTGGGGACATCGTACCACCAGGTTGTATTACTATGGGGGGTTTCCTCCTATTTATGCTTTAAATATCTAGTGATATTATTGTATATTGGTGGCTTCTCAGCCCTTTCTTTGGCTCATATCTTGCCTATTTTTATTGTTATGGATTAAATCCTTGTGCCTTATTTTTTTTTTTTTGTTTTGATTGGTTCTTTAGAGACCTATATGGCACGATTTTTTGATTTTTTTCTAGGCATTACTAGCGCATATACCCCATGAGCCAATTGGTCTGTGTTTAGTCGCCTTATTACATCTAGGTATGGTCTTTATCACCTGTGTTGTTGTGATGTTGTCTACTTGTTTTTAATTGTGTTTTTATCGTTTTGTAGTGTGTTTTTTTGATCTGTTAATAAAATCAGTCTATTTATCTTATTTATTTTATTTGTATTCTTTGATGGAGTGCGTATTTTTGCAGTAATGCTTTTCTTTTTTGTTACATAGTTTGTTTATTGCTGCTTCCGCACCCTCATAGTTTTGTATCTATTGGCATTTGTTATTAGCAGTGCGCTCGACTCTTTTGCTTATTGACTAGTGCAGTCCATTTAGCGCATACGCTAACGGACTGTGTTAACGCAATGTCCAAAAAGGGATCACGTTTAGCAATCGCGCTAGCGCAGATGCCCGATCTGCGCTAGTGAGAATGGACCCAAAAACGCTGCAGACAGCGTTCGAGGTCCATCACAAAATAACGGAACATCGCTAACGCATGTCAAAAATGGCATGCGTTAGGGATGCGCTACATACATTGCGGTCAATGGGTGCGCTAACGGATCCGTTACATTGCATTAGTGGCGCTATGTAACGGATTCCGTTAGCGGATACCCACTAACGCAATGTGAACCTAGCCTTACACTGACACTCCGCAGGGATCAGTCTTTGTTTACATCCAGCTGCCACATGAGTTGCCGCAGCTGTCACGTGCTGTACTACTGGCAACACCAGTCTGCAAATGGAGCCATGATTATAGTAGTGCTGCACATGATCACTGCAGGCACTGATTGGTTGCAGCAGTCACATGCTGTCTTCCAATATTGGAATACCGCTACAGGGTGATTGCTGTATCGTTGAGGGAAAGGGTAGGTAAGTAGTGGGGTTTTTTTTTTTCGAAACATTTTTATGAATTGGATTATCCACTTCAGGCTGCAGTCAGGTGGCTGTAGATTCTCCCATTTGAGAGAATCGGGCCGGTTATGCTCTTGACACTCGGCTGAAACTGTTAGATTGAATTCTCTCGCATAAGAGAATCGGAGCACAGGTATGGAGAACTTTAATTTCTCCATTTTCTTCATAGTCAAACTGCACTTGGATGACATTCGATTACAGTCCAATGTTTAACACTTACTCATAGACTTATATGGTTGCGCATGGTCTGATTGTCAGATGCACTCGCAACGCTAGTTGGCACTGCCCCATAGCATAACATTGTGGCAAGTTTTATTTGACAAAACATCGGATAGTTTTCGGCCGTGTTATACGCTCTGTGTGAGAGCGCTCTAATAGTCTTGCCTGCCTTTCTGGATTGAAAAGTTGAACACGTTTGGACTATAACTGTATGGGTGGTTCCTCTCTATCATGGATTTACCACTTGGTAACATAAAGTTGAGTTTGAAGTATCCAGGAAATATATGGGCATAATATTCTATTGATTACCCTTTCCATGTAATATCTATTACTTTTAATATAATATACACTCTGCCGGTATTTGTATCACAATTCTTTTGCATGTCACATTAATAAAAATAGGGGAACATTGATATTTAGAGCAAAACAAATATGTGAGATCAGCTTCGTCGGCACAATCCCTATTTGGATCAAAGCTAATAGGGATGCAAGAACGCAATATAATTTTTTTTCCTAATTTACACACATGTAATCAACGGCAGCTCTAATGTTTATGAACAAAGTTTTTAAATTAATTTCCTGAATGCATTTGCAAACATTTTTACCTAAGTTCTATGAATCTAGACAAATACTGTTTTTATTGCACTATCATTTTGCTCGGTCTCACTGCCAGAACCCCCCACCGCAAAGAAGGAGATGCATGATACCTGGACTTCCCCTGATGAATAGTTTTAATTAAAAAATGCTGTACTATAAGTATTTTAATGTTATAGACATTCCAAAGCTATGCGGCCATAAATTACGCCCGGTGTTTACACGGGTGTACAACAATAGCAGCTCACTGACAACGAATTGTAAGCCGGAGCGCTCACTATACATGGTTAATTGTCACAATTATATATAAAAATAGGCCTGTCGCTATGCCGCGGCTCCAAAATAATAAAAGAAGCCGTGCGCAATAATAACCAGGAAATATCAATACTAATTAAGCTCTTGACAAAAATACTGATTTTCTTCATGTAATTTTTAATTGGAAAAAGATACAGCTAAGGAATTCAAGGATTTGGTTCCTTCTTTAATAATAAAAGCCATATAGACAGGGCAATTAACGACCAATTTAAAAAAAAAAAATTGCTTAGTTTTAATGAGTTATTGTTGCATAAGGCAAAATATAATTTACACATAACAGGCAACTATCATTGTACAAATGTCAAAATGAGAGACAATCTTCGACATCGAGGTGCGGTTCCTAGTGGCCAACAATTAATTTGTGCCTATATGTAGCACAAATGCAGTAGAAATGTATATATCCTTTGTGAGAATCCTGTATTGCTCCTCCCTACTTTTATTCTTATGATAAAAGCCGTGTTTTGCTAATTAGATGTTCTTTTTGTCTGCTCTTTAGGAATTTGGTATGGTATGTAGTCATCGCTGTCATTACTGGCTTTCCAAGTATCAAACCAAAGCATATTATTTTTTTTTTCCGCTAATTATATCCTCATTTACGGACAGTTGCTTTCTCTGATTGGCTCTTCCACCAGTTGCTATGACTTCATTAACAGTGTCTTCTGACCCTGTTATTTCTTCTGACAAGATTTGCTCCACGTGTCCTGTGGCATTGTATCCTAGGGTCACTTCTCTCTAGGGTTAGTATGGTGTCAAACGCGAGAGATTTACGGCACAAAAATCACATTCCAAGTTGCTAATTACTACATGCAGAGATCCTACAAATTAAAGCTTCTAGCATCTCTTTTTTTTCTGCCTCTGTTAAAAAAAATGAATGTTTTAAAGGTGTCATTAGCAGGTTAGTTTCATTTATAAACGTGGCAGGAGAAAGTGACAGAAGTGTAATGTAATTCTGCCTCAAAGAAGGAGAAAATGTTTGATAATTTTTTCAATATTATTTTTTTTTTGTTAGTACTCAATGAAACGCATAAAAATAAAATTATGAACTGCCCATAAAGGGTGCAAATATTTAAATGCACAAAAAAAAATTAGCCGTGATAATGTCACCTTCTCGGACACTGTTATATTGTGATACGAAACGGACCCCAGAATCTGGCGTTGTCTTTGCCATTATCATTTTTTTTGTTTTGAATTTGTAATATTTTCTTGTTTTCTGAAGTTTTTCTTCCCGCTCTGTGCATATATTTCTCTTAAACAATGCCTGTCTAAAAAAAAAATGTGCGAATATTATGAATTAGTAAACATATATTAAAGAGAAGTTGCTGTACAGCTAGTTGTTTGCAAAATTACTTTTGTTGATTAAAAGCCACTTCAGAACTTCCGGCTGGTGAAAGGGTTTTAAATTGTTTAATGCTGATTGTGATTGCTATGCAGAAAAAAAGGCATTGCAAAGCACACCATTATATCACTGAATCTTTGTTAAGCAGGCCTTGAAAGTGCTTGACAGCATAATTAATCTTGTGATATGAACAAAGAAACTAGCTCAATACTATTGAAGATGCTTATTAAAAATACTAAATACCTTTTTCCACTTAAAATCTTTTCGAATACTGCGGGGTGGTACATTTCATATATATATATATATATATATATATATATATATATATATATATATATATATATTTCTCTTTAGTCTGAAATTGATACGAGGAGCAGAATGGAATTTGTAACTAAGATGACAATAAAGAATTAAAGAAAAAAAAGTGTTAGTGAAGAAGGAAAGTCTAGCTAATAACCTTTAGACATAAAATTGTGCTCCAAAAGCTTTTAGTGATAAAAAAAAAGTTGTTTTTTTTAATTCCCAAATAAAATCATGGATACGAGCAACACATTTAAAAAGATAAATCTGTATAATATCTTTAAAGTGCATTTATTAACATTACATCGTAAAGCATTAGTCTTAATTGTGGTTGCTGCTTTTTTTTTTCATGCAGACTTTTTGTGGCTCTCATCCCATTGAGCATAATATTTTTCATAACTGTTGACCATTTATCAGCATGGGGGGATGTAACAGTTCATCACAGAATGTGGTCCAATTCAATGGGAGGTGCAAAAAAGTCCCTGGAATGGTTGCTCCTTTCTATTAGATTCTGCAATATGCTAATGTCCTCAAAAAAATCCAACATTTCCTATATATGCCACATTATCTATAAATACATTAAGTTTATAGAAGTTTTCCTGTAGATTGCACCTTTTTCGGTTATTTTTCTTTTGATTACAAACTTTAAATTTATGTTCTGCGCCTGCAATAGCTGATACGTCTTAGCATCAAGGCTCTCTCAGGCTGGAGATAATGCATCATTAAACACAATGCTGGATTGTGGCTATTTTATGAATATTTTTTTCCTATTGTTCTATTATTCACACATTTGATTCTTTGTAGAATCCCTACTACTCAGCTTAAAGAGAAGAGCTTGTAAAGATTTAATAGATCTCAGCTAAAGAAACATTGTAATAGCATCAATTAATGATAGCATTTTAGTTAGCGATTTCACAAGATGATCGTACTTTGTCAGCTATGGGTGTATGCGAAGCTTCCCAGTTACTACAAATAGAATCTGTTTTTATTTACCAGGTATTTTTTCCTTTTGTAGATATTCTTTGTCCTTTACATATATGAAGAGATACTGTCCCTACCATTTACTAAAAAGGGTAGTCCGGTGATTACAAATAGATTGGTGGGGGTCCGACCACTGGGACCCATAGTGGCTGGCAGAACAGCAAAATTTTATCCCCGTCAAGGAACCTTTACATCCATTAAAAAGGAATGGCAGGTCCAATTCCCAACTGCTACTGTACTGTTTCTCTATAGGGCTGCTGAAAAAAGCTGAGCGCCACGTTCAGCGGCGCTATAGATATCGAATAGAGCCGCGCTCGGACATGTGCACTGCTGCTCCATTCTAACAGTGATAAAAGTGGCCTGTTTTGCCATTTGGTGTGAGTTCCAGCAGTTGGACATCCACTGATTAATGAGTTATCAGCACCTATCATTTAGATAGATGGTAACTTGTGTTCACCAAAAAATCCTTTAATGCATCTTTTTTTGAGTACAGAGAATCATCACGATATGTTAAGGGTAGAGTTCCTTGGTGCAGATACTGCCTGGTTCCCTCTTACCATGTCCTCAAGGGTCGAATGAACACTAAGTTTGCCAGTAATACTTTATTGTTATCATAAGCTCTTGCACTCATTCACTCACACGCATGGGTGCTGCTTTTGGCCATCGAACAGCAGTCAAATTGTTCTTAGTAAATGAACCTGTCATTTAATTCATGCTGCCCAAACTATGGACAGCATGAATCCGAGTCTGGCTGCATGATTGCATCCGGGTATATACCTATCTTTCTCTGAAGCGCTTTAACATTTGAGAGAGAATTTTGTTCAACCCCTTAATGACCGGAGCTTTTTTTGGTTTTGCGTTTTTGTTTTTCTCTCCCCTCCTTCCCAGAGCCATAACTTTTTAATTTTTCCTTCAATATGGCCATATGAGGGCTTATGTTTTGTGGGATGAGTTGTACTTTTGAACGACACCATTGATTTTACCATGTCGTGTACTAGAAAGTGGGAAAAAAAAAATCCAAGTGTGGAATGTTCAAAAAAGTGCAATCCCACACTTGTTTTTTGTTTGGCTTTTTTGCTAGGTTTACTAAATGCTAAAACTGACCTGCCACAATGATTCTCCAGGTCATTACGAGTTCATAGACACTAAACATGTCTAGGTTCTTTTTCATTTACGGTAAGTGTTAAAAAAAAATCTAAACTTTGCCAAAAAAAAAAAAAAAAAAAAGTACAATTTTCCGAGACCTGTAGCGTCTCCATTTTTCGTGATCACGGGTCGGGTGAGGGATTATTTTTTGCGTGCCGAGCTGACGTTTTTAATGACACCATTTTGGCGCAATTAGTTTCTTTTGATCGCCCGTTATTGCATTTTAATGCAATGTCGCGGCAACAAAAAAAACCTAATTCTGGTGTTTTCAATTTTTTTCTCGCGATGCCGTTTGGCGATCAGGTTAATCCTTTTTTTATCGATAGATCGGGCGATTTTGAATCTGGCAATACCAAATATGTGTATGTTTGATTTTTTTTTATTTTATTTTGAATGTGACAAATGGGGGGTGATTTGAACTTTTATATTTTTTTATTTTTTTCATATTTTTTAAAACATTTTTTTTTTACTTTTGTCATGCGTCAGTAGCCTCCATGGGAGGCTAGAAGCTGGCATAGCCTGATCGGCTCTGCTACATAGGAGCGATGCTCAGATCGCTCCTATTTAGCTGAATTACAGCATTGCTATGAGTGCCGACAACAGGGTGGTGCTCACAGCAATCTGGCATCAACAAACATAGAGGTCTTCAGGAGACCTCTGGTTGTCATGCCGACGCATCGCTGACACCCGATCACGTGACTGGGTCAGCATTGTGCGCATTTCCAGCCCGATAGCTGGAAGCGGTTGTTAAATGCTGCTGTCAGAGTTTGACAGTGGCATTTAACTAGTTAATAGACACGGGCAGATCGCGATTCAGCCCGCACCTATTGTGGGCATATGTCAGCTGTTCAAAACAGCTGACATGTCCCGGCTTTGATGCGGGCTCACCGCCGAAGCTACGTACTATTCCATCCGATGGCAGGAAGGGGGTAAAGAGGACCTTTCACCAGTTTAAGAATGCTAAACTAAACAAATAATGAAATTGTAGCTACACAGCTGGGTAAAATGTAGTTTATATTTTTTTAATTTCTCCACTCGAGGAGATATTCAGTTATATAATTTACTTTATAATTTTTGTTAAGTTCAACTAGACTTTACCAGAGACTTGTCTCTGGGGGTGTGTACTTATTCCCCGACATGATGTTAACCAATCATATGAAGGGTAGCAACACAGAGGGGAATAAGAACAGACTCTCATCACTGATCTTTGCAGCGTCTGTGTAGAGATATAAAAGAGCTGAATTTTGTATTATTACAAACACTTCCAAATCGCATCTCACAGCAGTACATTACTCAGATCTTCTGTACACAGTAGCTGCAGAGATCAGAGAGCAGAAGGGAGTGTGTTCTTTTTCCCCTGTGTCTTGCTGCCCTGCATATGATTGGTCAACCTCACTCAGGGGAAGAAATACCTGCCCCCAGAAACAAATCTCTGTTAACACCCAGTTGAATTTAGTATAAATTATAATGTAAACTTAACAAGCAAATATTTTCACAATGGAGACAAAAAAATTACAAAATAAAAATGACTTTTTACTTAGCTGTGTAGCCACTATTCCATGTGAAACTACAGAAAAGTCACCTTTAAAGATCTCGCTTGTGACCAAAGCCAGAGACCAGATTAATCTGGCTTTGCCCTCAGCTAGGCTGTTTCACCAACTACACTTCCTGATCCATGCACAATTTTCTACATCCCATGTGAAGTTCTGTTCTCTACTCACACACTTGTAATATAACTTTACACCTTACTCTACTTTTCTTTCTTTCAATCCTCTTTTTATTGATTTTAATACAACAAGCAAAAGAAGACAAACAATGTAAATATACACAAAGTTACAAGCTATACACTTCCTTGGAACATTCTTCCATTGGTTACTATCACCACCTAAAGATCATATTTCATTTTTTCAAATAAGAATCAATGGAGTAGTCATGTCAATTGGGTCAAATTAGTCCAAAAATCGAGAGTTCCTGAGCAAGTGCGGAAAGTATCCAGTGCACTTGTCCATAATAAATCCAGTTGACAATCTCATACTAACATGACACAATGTCTAGCCACTAGACTCTGTTGTCGTACACTTCTCCTTACGCTACTTTTATGCTATTTATATATCATCCATCCTTCCATCTGTACTTTCACCACCTTTACTGGCGTATTTAAAAGTTTTGACCACATACTTCATGATTATCGTACAAGCAGTGCTAAAAGCCATTCTAAATTATATGAATAAAATGGTTATGGGTTACTTCTATATGGTGAGCTATAAATAGTAGTAATGGATGAGACCTTAAAATGTTGACCCGTTGAAGCGCAAGCACAGCGCGAAACGGCCGTCATCGTCTCCTGTTCACAGAAGCTCCGCATTTCACTTCCCCGGCCATGGGATTTTTATATGAAGATTAATTAAAGATTGGGATTTTCATTATGGTGAGTGCCTTCGCTCTTTTTTTCTTATACATGGCTTTGGAGGTATTTGTTTTTCTAAGAAGAGCACCCGGATTTATGATGTGCGGCTGATTTTTACATGATCTGTGGATCGACACCTGAGTCTCATGTTGGGATTACCCCGATTCTCCCGGTAGTACCATCCTACAAACTTTTTTTCTTTTGTTGGATTTATATGGCTACACCTAAATAAAATGGGAATGGTTGGTGATATCAACTTCCTGTTTGTGGCACAATAGTATATTGGACGGGGGAAACTTTTCAAGATGGGTGGTGACCATGGCGGCCATTTTGAAGTCGGCCATTCTGGATCCAACTTTATTTTTTCCAATGGGAAGAGGGTCATGTGACATCAAACTTATTGAGAGTTTCACAAGAAATTCTTGGTTTTTGTTCTTGGTTTTAACATAACTGTATTCTTTAATGAGTTATTTCAAGTTTATGACCACTTATAAAATGTGTTCCAAGTGCTGCCCATTGTGTTGGATTGTCAATGCAACCCTCCCACTCTTGACACACTGATAGCAATACCACAGAAGAAATCCTAGCACAGCCTTACAGTATCCGTTGTATCAGATGCTGCACATCTCGTATCTTCACAGCATAGACAATTGCCTTGAGATGACCCCAAATATAAAAGTCTTAAGGGGGTCCGATTGGGAGACCTTGGTGGCCAATCAACTGGCCCAAGACGACCAATCTGCTTTCCAGGAAACTGTTCATGTAGGAATTTTCAGACCTGACACCCATAATTATCTTTGTGGTCATCTGAAGGCAATTGTCTATGCTGTGAAGATATGAGATGTGCAGCATCTGAAACAAACGATACTGGAAGCCTGTGCTAGCATTTCTCCTGCGGTATTGCAATAAGTGTGTCAAGAATGGGAGAAGAGGGTTGCATTGACAATCCAACACAATGGGCAGCACTTTGAACACATTTTATACGTGGTCATAAACTTGTAAATAACTCATGAAAGAATAAAGTTACGTTAAAACCAAGCACACCATTGTTTTTCTTGTGAAATTCTCAATAAGTTTGACGTGTCACATGACCCTCTTCCCATTGGAAAAAATAAAGTTGGATCCAAAATGGCCAACTTCAAAATGGCCACCATGATCATCACCCATTTTGAAAAGTTCCCCCCTCCCATATACTAATGTGCCACAAACTTCTCAATATGGGAAAACACCATCAGATCATATTGGTCAAATGGTGTCCTGTACGACACCCCTGTGTACAGAGAAGTAATGGCCCGGCTACAGTTTGAAAGCATTTTGCGATTTTTGCATTTTGCAGAAAATACAAACGGTCCCCCTCCCAATGACCACAGCTATGACTGACTTTATAAAGTCAGGCCCCTAATAAAGTATTTTAACAATACATTTTCCCAGACACATATCCACAAAAAAAATATCTGTGGACGAGTCCCTGGTCCTTTTCAAGGGTAGGCTGCATTTCAAGCACTACATGCTGAATAAAAGGTCCTGATTTGGACTGAAAATATGTAATTTGTGTAAAAGCAACTCTGGATACACACACAGATTCTGGGTGCATGAGGCGAAAACACCCAGATTGTTCCTTACAAATGCTCACCCTCCCTATACCCCTGTTCAGGTTCTTGTCTGCCCAAAAAATGTGGCCTGTGGAAACATACACTGGAACCAAAGGCCATTGACCAAGACCCACCAGGGCTATAAAAACCGTGCACATGCACGCAGCTTCTTTCTCTCCCTACATTGAGTCTCTGAAGCCAGGATGCGTACACCCAACTTCAGAGGGTCAATGTAGTGAGGAAAAGAAGGCCGCGCACATGTGCGAGGATTCTATAGTGCTAGCGATGTCACCAATGTTTGTAAGTCATGTTATCACACCCATAGGGGCATGATAGCATACTAAGTGGGCCAGCTAGTCAAGGGAAAACTAACATTGACTAGCCAAAGGCTTTATTTAGATATCATAAACTGACTTTAGAAATTACTTTTTCTAAAGCTATATTTATGTGTTTAATGTAATACAAGGACTGTTAGAATTTAGATGTGTAACATAGTAACATAGTTATTAAGGTTGAAGGAAGACTTTAAGTCCATCTAGTTCAACCCATAGCCTAACCTAACATGCCTTAACATGTTGATCCAGAGGAAGGCAAAAAAAACGCATGTGGCAAATAGTAAGCTCCACTTTGGGGAAATAAATTCCTTTCCGACTCCACATACGGCAATCAGACTAGTTCCCTGGATCAACGCCCTATCAAGGAATCTAGTATATATACCCTGCAACATTATACTTTTCAAGAAAGGTATCCAATCCCCTCTTAAATTTAAGTAATGAATCACTCATTACAACATCATACGGCAGAGAGTTCCATAGTCTCACTGCTCTTACAGTAAAGAACCCGCGTCTGTTATTATGCTTAAACCTTCTTTCCTTGAGACGTAGAGGATGCCCCCTTGTCTCAGGTCTATGATTACAAAGATCATCAGAAAGGTCTTTGTACTGTCCCCTCATATATTTATACATTAAAATAAGATCACCCCTTAGCCTTCGTTTTTCCAAACTAAATAGCCCCAAGTGTAATAACCTATCTTGGTATTGCAGACCCCCCCCCAGTCCTCTAATAACCTTGGTCGCTCTTCTCTGCACCCGCTCTAGTTCAGCTATGTGTTTCTTATACACCGTAGACCAGAACTGTGCACAGTATTCTAAGGCTACGTTCACATTTGCATTGTTGGACGCAGCGTTGTCGACGCAACGCACAGCGCAGCATTTTTTGACACATGCGTTGTCCTATACAATTGAAGATCAAAAACGCCCCCAAAAATACATTAAGTCAAAAGGCGCATGTGTCAAAAAACGCGGCTCAACGCAGGCACCTACGCCCTATGCGTTTTTCATAGACACTAATGTGTTTTTTTGGCGCATTTACGACGCAGGTGCGTTGCATGCGTTTTTCTTAGGAAATGTGACGCATCAAAACTGCAACCTGTAGCGTCGTCTGCGCCCTGTCTGGTGCGCCAAAAAAACGCATGCGTCATACAACGCATGACAACGCATACCGGCGCTTGTCCATGCGCCCCCCATGTTAAAGATAGGGACGCATGCGTCGGTATCTGTCGCCGACGCTGCGCCCAACAATGCAAATGTGAACGTAGCCTAAGTGTGGTCGAACTAGTGACTTGTATAGAGGTAAAATTATGTTCTCATATGCATCTATGCCTCTTTTAATGCATCCCATTATTTTATTTGTCTGTGTAGCAGCTGCCTGACACTGGCCACTGAACATGAGTTTGTCATCCACCCATACACCCAGGTCTTTTTCATCGACGGTTTTGCCCAGAGTTTTAGAATTAAGCGCATAGTTATACATCTTATTACTTCTACCCAAGTGCATAACCTTACATTTATCCCCATTAAAGCTCATTTGCCATTTACCAGCCCAAGCTTCTAGTTTACATAAATCATCCTGTAATATAAAATTGTCTTCCTCTGTATTGATTACCCTGCAGAGTTTAGTGTCATCTGCAAATATTGAAATTCTGCTCTGTATGCCCCCTACAAGGTCATTAATAAATATGTTAAATAGAAGAGGGCCCAATACTGACCTCTGTGGTACCCCACTGCTAACCGCTACCCAGTCCGAGTGTGCTCCATTAATAACCACCCTTTGTTTCCTATCCCTGAGCCAGCTCTTACCCACTTACACATATTTTCCCCTATCCCCATTCTCATTTTATGTATCAACCTTTTGTGTGGCACCGTATCAAAAGCTTTTGAAAAGACACAACTGCTGGTGGTTCTGGGGACCTGGACACCTCACAGGTTCCATTTAAAGGAGCAATGAAAGTGTTTAGTGGGTTCATTGTTATGAGTCCACTGTATTCAAAAGGCGAGAACTCCCTCCACCCTTCTCTAATATATGGCTGTTTACACATGTACACAGAGCAGCTTCGTATTTATGAGTCCGTTGTATTACTTGATCACTTTTGTTAGCTAATTGACGTAATATTTTTTGTGCTGTTTAGGCTAATAGGACACTGGACCAGAGTCTGCAATATGCTTTTATGAGAGCAATGGCTTTAAAAAAACCACATGAGTGTTCATAAGTGTTTGTTTTAGCTGTGTATTTTTGCTAGTTCAATATACTGGACAACAAGCTGGATTACTTTAAAAGTGGTACCGTCATCAGATTTAATAATTTAACCTGCATACTTTGCTAAATAGTTCCCTTAAACCTGACGCTCAATAGTTCCCTTAAACCTGACGAGGCTAGTGTACTTATAAAATCCACCACAGAATGGCTGTAGAATCCTTTTTGAACTTAGCACTCAATAATATTAAATTAGCATTTAATGAGTCCTTCTCCAGCTGTGTTGGAATAGATAGAAAGACGACAACTGAACATTTTTCACATTTTTTCCCCCCACGGTTTCCCCAATGCGGAAGCGAGCGGAGCCAGAATACCCATTTAAAAGTATTCCGATATTATTTCCAATTAAATACAATAAGGAAGCCTTACCGCTTACACAAATTAGGTGTGGGTTTCTTTAATAGGGATAAAAAGATTATTACAAAAAAAGTTAACGCAAAATCAACAGAAAGTGTAGTTAAGCATTCGCGGATAATACCATCTCCATTTGCATTGAAAATTTGAGATTTGATGTTTATTGAAATATAAGGACTGCGGATGGTTTGTTACGAAGTCATACAGCTGTGTATCTGAGGAGTTTAATTTCTCTTTGGCTGCATGTTTTCCAATTGCATACAAATGCCTGTTTGTGAGAAAAAGTAAGAACATGCAAAGCTTCTTGTAGTGTCCCTGTAATACAGAGAAATATCTAATCATTAGGCACTTGCTCCAGCTTTTATGCATGTCCGTGAATCCTGGTCCTTCCCAGAGATGCAGTTATGCTAATCAGACAGATTCTCAAAAACCTTTATCTTGATTACACAAGGCGCTCCGCAGCATAAATAATCTACTTGCTACAGGGTTGAAAACATATAGATTAAAATAATATTTTAATGCACACTAGGAGAAACTGTTTAGAAGGGACGTGTTACAGTTGCTGAGGGGGCCTCATATATTATGACCTCAGAAGGTTGGTTGGGAGTCGTTTGTAGTGTAGTCGATCAATAAAATAAAGTGGATTGGCTGCACCAAAGAAAGGGAAAATTGGTGTCAGGGGACCCATTTAGCAAGGTTTGTTCTGGCTAGATGCTTTCTTAATCCTCAGAGAATCTGTTTCTTTAGCGGTATCTTGTACCTTGCTAGGTACTGTGCGTTGTTCAGTACATTTCCAGCACTTGATACTGTCAATGAACAAACTCCAGCGACCAGAAATTGTGAATATATAATTTCTTCAGTCTGCTTGTTTGTATACTAAATAATTTTTGAGTTATTAATAGTAAGCCAATGTCGGACCCCACCTGTTAGGTGCGGGTTTCGGCGCTGAGCCCGCATTTTTCCAAACACATGAAAGCTGATATATACAGCTGATATGTGCCCACAACAGCTGTGGATGGAATCGCGGTCCACCCGCCTCTGTTAACTAGTTAAATGCTGCTGTTAATTTCTGACAACGCCCATCGGTGACCTCGTCATTTGATTGCGGATCACAGATAGGTCGAAATGACAACCAGAGGTCTGAAACAGACCTCTATGGTTGTCATTGCCGGATTGCTACGAGAGCCGCATAGTAAGTAAGCATTTCTGCTACACAGGCGATCTGATCATCGCCTGCATGTAGCAAAGGCGATCAGACAACTGCAGCTTCTAATCTCCCATGGAGACTATTGAAGCATGCAAAAAATAAAAAAAAAGTTTTTAAAAATATTAAAAAAATATAAAAGTTCAAATCGCCCCCTTTTTGCCCCATTCAAAATAAAACAATATAAAAAACAAATATACAAATATTTGGTATCTCCATGTTCAGAATCGCCCGATCTATCAATATAAAAAAATAATTAACCTGATCGATAAACGTTGTAATGAGAACAAAATTCAAAACGTCAGAATTACATTTTTTTGGTCGCCGTTACATTGCAATAACTGGCGATCAAAAGATCGTATCTACATCAAAATGGTATCAATAAAAATGTAAGCTCGGCGTGCAAAAAATAAGCCCCCACCCAGCCCCAGATCCTGAAAAATATAAATGCTACAGGTCTTGGAAAATAGCGCCATTTTTTTTTTTTTTTTACCAATTTTGGGATTTTTTTTCACCACTTAAATAAAAAAGAATCTAGACATGTTTTGTGTCTATGAACTCGTAATGACTCGGAGAATCATAATGGCAGGTCAGTTTTAGCATTTAGTGAACATGGTAAAAAACAAACAGCGATTGTGGAATTGCATTTTTTTTTACAATTTCACAGCACTTGGAAATTTTTCTCGTTTTCTAGTACACAATATGTTAAGATCAATGGTGTCGTTCAAAGTACAACTTACTACGCAAAAAACAAGCCCTCACATGGCCATTTTGTCCAACAAATAAAAAAGCAAAAAGCGGAAATACCTCTGGTCGTGAAGGGGTTAAAGAGCATGCCCTAGTAAAGTCCCTGGCATATATGTTATGATAAGATAATTCAGTACCACAATGGACATAGAGGTCAGAGCACATACAGTGACCTGACAATAACCCAAAAACATAGAACGAGCTCTGAGACGTGGGAACTCTGCTGACCGCAATCCCTAATCCTCTCCAACAACACTAGAGGCAGCTGTGGATTGCGCCTAACGCTCCCTATGCAACTCGGCACAGCCTGAGAAACTAGCTAGCCTGAAGATAGAAAATAAGCCTACCTTGCCTCAGAGAAATACCCCAAAGGAAAAGGCAGCCCCCACATATAATGACTGTGAGTTAAGATGAAAAGACAAACGTAGAGATGAAATAGATTTAGCAAAGCAAGGCCCGACTTTCTGAACAGAGCGAGGATAGGAAAGGTAACTTTGCGGTCAACACAAAACCCTACAAAAACCACGCAAAGGGGGCAAAAAGACCTTCCGTACCGAACTAACGGCACGGAGGTACACCCTCTGCGTCCCAGAGCTTCCAGCAAGCAGGAAAAAACAAATAGACAAGCTGGACAGAAAAAACAGCAAACAAAATAGCAAAGCAGAACTTAGCTATGCAGAGCAGCAGGCCACAGGAACGATCCAGGAGGAAACAGGTCCAATACTAGAACATTGACTGGAGGCCAGGATCAAAGCACTAGGTGGAGTTAAATAGAGCAGCACCTAACGACTTCACCACATCACCTGAGGAAGGAAACTCAGAAGACGCAGTACCACTTTCCTCCACCAACGGAAGCTCACAGAGAGAATCAGCCGAAGTACCACTTGTGACCACAGGAGGGAGCTCTGCCACAGAATTCACAACACATATACTGTACTATTTAAATGTTTTAGGCAGATGTGGAAAAAATCCTGCAAAGTAAGAATGCTTTTAAAAATTCAAGTGTTAATAGTTTATCTTTTGTAAATTAGCGAAATGCAAAATGAATGAATAAAAGAAAAATAACATCAAATCAATATTTGGTGTGACCGTCCTTTGTCTGCAAAACAGCATCAATTCTTCTAGGTACGTTTGCCCTTGCACACGTTTTTTAAGGAACGGATGGCTTTTCCCAATATCTTAAACAACTATCCACAGATCTTCTGTGTATAAGGCATCCACAAATCCTTCTTTCTCGTTATGTAATCCCAGACAGACTGGATGTTGCTGAGATCAGGGCTCTTTGGTGATCATCACTTCCAGGATTCCTTATTCTTCTTTATTCCAAAGATAGTTTTTAATAATATTGCCTGGATTTTTGGAATATGGAGCCAATCAGATGCCTCCCAGATGGTATTACATAACGGATAATTATCTGCCTGTATTTCTCAGCATCACACTAGCAGTATTTGGTCAGTATTTTACATCAGTATTTGTAAGCCAAAACCAGGAGTGGGTAATAAATGCAGAAGTGGTAACGTGTTTCTATTATACTTTTCCTCTACTTGTTCCACTCCTGGTTTTAGCTTACAAATACTGATGTAAAATACTGACCAAATACTGCTAGTGTGACGGCAGCCTTAAGTACACCATTAGTCCTGACCAGATCCCCAACTTAATTTGTTGAAATGCAGCCACAAACTTGCAAGTAACATCCTCTCTCTATTGTTCCCGCAGATATTCTACCACTCTACAGTTATTCCTTAAACAATCTGCCTTTTGTTACTGACAAATATTTCACATTTTGACTCATCAGTTCCAGACCACCTGTTGCCATTTTTCTGCACCCCCACTTCCAACGTTTTCATTAATAGTTGAGCATTTTGCTTTGTTTCAATTTTTTCAAGAAGACCACTTGTGTCCAGACTTCTCCAAACAGTACAATGGTCTCACTGATTACTGAGAGCTCTGAGCTAATGGCACTGCTGGGCAACTTCTGATATATATACCGTATTTTTATATATATATATATATATATATATATATATATATATATATATATATAATTTCATTACGCATATATATATACATGTGTGTGTTTGCATACAACCAGTGCTCTGCTTGTATATTTATATTCGATGATAGCAATGTCTCTTTTATCTAGATTCTTGAGGATTAGCACCACAATTACAGGACCATTACTGATTAATGAACAATTCACACTTGCCAGCGAGAAACATAAGCTAGAAGAAAGAAATAATATAAAAAGCCAGCTAATAAAACTCAACCACTCAACTTCACTTCACCCCCCCAAAAAAAGCAGATTGAGCTCAACAATTTATCGGAACAATGGGGAAGGATGGTGAATTTCCATTTATCATAAGCAGCATTTGTAAGGAAGCATTTCTGCATTTTAAATAATCTTATTCACATTTCATGTTCTGTCATGGAAGGACCACTTTAAAGAGCAATTTCTTTTTTTGATAAATATTGTCTCTCCAGGACTTTTTTTTTTAACTATTCAATTTTCACCGAGGCTCCAAATATTCATGGAAGATTGCAGTCACAACAACAAAATCTCTTAATATATTCCTAGTGATACTTCTGAATATTAATAAAAATTAATAATTAATTTTGCCTTTGGCATTGCAAGAAATACTAGTTTTAATTAGTGTAGTGTACTCTTATACAATTAAAAAATAATTGATGTCCACACTTATTGGCGGTTTCTGTGATCTCTTTTCCTGTTGTTGTCAACAAACTGCTTGGAAAACAAGTTCAAGACTGTTTTGCTGTCCAATTGACTTACAGACCTAGTGCATTATACAAATCTACCAAGATTTAACGCAACCATTTTCATTTGATGTTATAAACAAGTATATTGTAAAGAAAACTAAAATTAAAAGACATCCTGCTCATTTAAACATACAAATTACGGGATTTTTTGCTGCATTTCTGCATAATTCATATAGGGCAGTGTGCTTCACTTTAGTTCCTTGAATTTATATGTACTGCAAAAAAAGAGTATAGAGAATATCTCAACAAATTTACACTGAGGGTAGCATAAAGTAGCGTCAGTCACGCTGATTTCAGTGCTCTGTCGTTGTGGAGCTACTCTTCAGCTCTGAGACAGTCATTTTCTGTTGATTGATAACTTTCTTCCTATCATTGTGCATTGGGGTAAAAACTCTCAACCAGCAGCAGAGTAACACCCATTTCATGAATGCATTGGAATCCTGCTTCACAATGCTGGTAATGCACATCAATGATCTATTGGTTAGTTTTCCGAAACTACTACAGCATATTGCTTAGTTCTTCAAAACAACAACTTCACGCTGCCCCATATACCCTTACCAGCCTTAGGCATACTCAGTACGTCTTGGTCGGCTGGCATTTACTGACTTTAGACAAACTGAGTACGTCCAGATGATTTTGCACCCACAAAGACTGCACACGCGATTACCGCCAGGTGTCAGCTGTAAAAAAAAACACAAAAAAATGGAGGAACCTTTTTTTTTTCATCATATCGCTTATAATAAAGTGAAATAAAATGCAATCAAAAAGACAAATGTACACACGTTGTCAATTTTTGGTACCCCTCGTTTAATGACAGAAAAACCCAGAATGGTCACAGAAATAACTTGAATCTGACAAAAGTAATAATAATTAAAAAATCTATGAAAATGAACAAATGAAAGTCAGACATTGCTTTTCAACCATGCTTCCACTGATTAAAAAAAATAAATAAAACTCATGAAATAGGCCTGGACAGAAATGATGGTACTCTTAACTTAAAGGGCCACTGTCACCCCCTCCAGCCGTTATAAACTAAAAGAGCCACCTTGTGCAGCAGTAATGCTGCGCTCTAACAAGGTGGCTCTTTTAGTTTTTGGTGCATGTATTCCCAAAATAAAGCGTTTTATTCTCCAAAATACCTGTCTTTATCTAGGGAGGCAGGTAATCACCCCCCTGCTTGAAACGCCACACTGCCGTCACTCAAATATTCAGGGGCTCCGGGCACCGCCCCCTCCGCCCTGATTTCGCTTGAAATCCGGCGTCTGCGCTGTGTACTACTGTGTACTACTCCTTCCCTTCCAAACCCTGCCATCCGCCCAAACAATGGTTTTCTCCCTCATATGAGGTATTGGTATGCTTAGAAGAAATCGCACAACAAATTTTGGGTTCCATTTTTTCCTGTTATCTTGTGAAAATAAAAAGATTGTGGTCTAAATTGAAAGTTTTGTTTAAAATAATTAAATGTTAATTTTTCCTTCCACATTCCCAAAATTCCTGTGAAGCACCTGAAGGATTAATCATCTTCTTGAATGTGTTTTTGAGCACCTTGAGGGGTGCAGTTTTTAGAATGGTGTCACTGTTGGTTATTTTCTGTCATAATGAATCGTTCCAGAGTTATTACATCATAAAGTGACACAGGTCAGAATTGTAAAATTTAGCCTGGTCATAAAGGTGCGAACAGGCTTGACATGTAAAGGGTTTAAATGTGTTCATTTTCTCTTCTATCAAAGAATATAATTCTGTTTATGGCTTTGTCCTAAAGTATTTTTACCATTTTAAACATTTAAGACATGCACGTGATATACTATGAATGTTTGGTCCCTGTCTTGAGATTGTGGGTCCCCCCCATATCTGCCTGTCACAATGAATGGAGCAGTGGGTTCAGATTCAAATTTCTCCTTAATCACTTCAATAGGAGTTCGAATAATTGCAGAATTTGTTTGTACCTCTGTGACTGTCAACTATCCTGTGGAGAAGTGAAAAATGACAGTGCCCCTTGGTTCTGTACTCCCTTGAGTGGTATCAGCAGACAGATTCATTTTAATTACTTTGAAAATGTTTTGTAATGTAGGTTTAACCCTGTTACACACTAGTCTTGGGTGCAGGCTCTGCTCCCTTCACCAAGTCTGCTAAACTTATTGAGCTCCCATGTGATCATCTATATAGGCCTATATAAGGCCTACCAAGACACACACCTGTGTCTTGGTATTAAGACTCTTAGTTTGCCTGTGCACCATTAGCTGCTCAATACTTGTCTACTACCTGCAGTCTCCAGGACTTCTGTTATCTATCTGTTGTTTCTTGGACCTCTGCTACCTGTATGCAGTCTCCTGAACCTATGCTACTTGTCTGCAGTCTCCAGAACCTTTGCGGTCTCCAGGACATCTTCTACCTGTCTGTGTTGCCCAGGACCTCTTCTACCTGTCTGTGGTGTCCAGGACCTCTTCTACCCGTCTGTTGTCTCCAGGACCTCTGCTACACATCTGTAGTCTCCAAGACTTCTTCCACCTCTTTGTGGTCTCCAGGACATCTGCTATTTGTCTGCTAGCTCCAGGACCACTGATCTCTGTCTGCATTCACTAGGACGTATGCTATCTTTCTGCGGTCTCCAGGAGTACTGCTGCCCGTGTCCTGTGTCCCAGGCCTCTGCCACCTGTCTGCAGTATCCAAGGCCTCTGCTACCTGTCAGCAGTGTCCCAGACCTCTGCTACCTGTTTCCCGCTTGCCTCATTTGTGCCTGCTGCACCAATGCCCTAGTGCCCACCCGGACCTTGGGCTTTGGGGATACACTTTATCTAGTGAGCCTAACAATCCCTTTAATACTCACGCCCACATTCCGCCGTGACTGACAGCATTAGTCTCCGATAAGATGTCAGACATTTGCAGAGAGAAAAACAAGTCACAAAAAATGAAATTTTGATAGTCACTTACCTCTTCTTTAAGCAATCCTTAGACACCGGCTCGAACATACAGATAGACTCCAAAGATATAATATAAAGTGCAGCAAACGGATTAAAAATCCAAGTAAAGGGTCTAAAATGAGTAGGGCATAATTGGGCAGAAAAGTGTTTTTTTTTTTTACCATGGATTCTCAATGAAACGTCAGCAGAAGACTACCCCTTTATTCCAATAAGATTTTTATTTCCGTCATTTAATATGTTTGCCGGTCACCTTCTGTCAAAAGAAAATTTCTGAGGTCATCAACAAGGTTTCAATGTATTGTTCATTAATCTACTATTAAGAACCAATAGGGTAGAACATTTTACATTTTAGAGATTTTAATCATTTTCCTTCTGGCTTAGAAGAATCATCTTGTTATTTTGTTAATTGCCAATCAATTGTAGCACGATTCTTGATCAAGGCTTGCTCTGTTCCTCGGACTATTCTTGTACTGGAGAAGTCCAGTTAAAAAAGCAAATGAGATGCCTTCTTATGCAACAGTGGTCTGCCTTGCTACAAGCAGGATATGCCTATTTTATATACTGTAACAAGAAAACAGAAAGAAATCTGTAAAAGATGAATGTGAACAGAAAACATAGATGCTGTTTTTATTTTGTTTACAGAACCTTAATGCAACAGTCTAATTGGATGGACTTAGCTCATCGGTGGTGTCTGATCCCAGGCAGGCACCTTTGCTGATTTTCAGCATTCTCTGACTGCTACCATTCATGATTAAGGAGCTGATGATTCACGATGTCCTAGCTTTTTCTCCATTTCTCTTACGATTTCCAGATCTCTGTCTGATACACACTAGTAATCTCCAGCCTTGAGAGGTTGTGTGGCATTTCTTTGTATCACTTTGCTTGACATTTCTTTTCATTGTTTTTCATCTACAAGAATTCACCAAAGATTCCTTTTCTCAGACACTCTCAAAGTTCCCCACTGTTACCTTGCAACATGTTCCTAGCTGTGCGAGTAGGGAGAGCTGAAGGACTGCTTTACTTCCACTCTCTCTGATGGAAATGTTCTATCGCATGCTGGGAAGGCGAGGCGAGCCTAGCGCTCTCTACAAAAGCTAGAGGAATACTCTGGTGGCAAGGGAAAGTTTAGAAGCTTGCAAAAAAATCAGAGGAATACTAGAACAAGAAATGTTCTTCATATATCACAAGATTGATTATAACAAGTATTTCCTCGATGCAATGGATTCATGTTCTGCCATTCTCCAAACACGTAACAAAATTTGTCAGATGAAGAAGCTCTTTCATAACTGGTGCAATTTTTATTTGGCCTTTTGATTAAAAAAAAATCAGAATTATAGAGCTGAATACAAATGTTCTTCCAGTCATATCTCATTTTTCTAACCTACAGCAGGTCTTACGGCAAATTTTACAGGCTGTAGGTGGTTCTTTTTTTTTCTTCTCATAGATTGTGCTTTAAAATGTTATGCTTTAAAATGTTATGCTTTACCCATATTTAAAAGCTGTTTGTTTAAAGTTTTTCATTTTACAAAACTACCAAAGTTGTAATAGGGATTTTGGTATGCCATATATATTTACAAATTGTTTAAAATTGCTGTTTTAAAAGGATTGCTTGTTATAACTTATTTGCGCTGTTTTTACTCACGAGGCTCCTAATTTAGGACTTCTCTCTTTTAACCAAAAATTGGAGGGCAAATGCAAAAAATGTCTCCTTGTGGTGGTGCTTTATGCACTTGATCACCGGGGTCTCGGCAGTGTGGACAATCTTTGATTATGTAGAAGTCAACCAATCCATTTTTTTTTTAAATTTTAAAAATTGTCCAAAGTCGACAAAATCCTTAATTTTTCTGGTAGCAAACTTGTGTTTGCTTCCCCGGTTGATAACATTTGATTGCAGAATCGTAATCCTATGCTTTCTTGTCACTAATCTTTTTTGAGGTGTCTCCCTGTTCTTCCACTGTT
The DNA here is from genome assembly GCF_032444005.1 of Ranitomeya imitator. Classification (NCBI taxonomy): domain Eukaryota; kingdom Metazoa; phylum Chordata; class Amphibia; order Anura; family Dendrobatidae; genus Ranitomeya; species Ranitomeya imitator. Next base: position 144,897,440 of record NC_091290.1, read on the forward strand.
TGAACAAAGGGATCTTAATAGAGATTGCTAGATATTTTTTTCACATTTTATAAATACATGTGCCTCGAGAAAAAAAAAATCTTATCCCTGCACTACCATCAAATTCATCAATAGTATCGGCAATTCTTACACCAGAAATATTCCAGTCACCAACTTGAATATCATTTCTGGCGACGCACCCGCCACTAGTAAGTTGCGCTGAATTCATTAAAGCGAACCTGTCTGTGAATTTTGCTCAGTATACTGCAGATACTGTCAGGTTCTGTTAGGTGTCGAGTTCCCGCCGCTGCACAAGGGGAATCTTGAGCCGTGTCTTCTGCGGTCTCCCATTCTGCATCGTCCACAGTGGAGCCTGCTCAGCGGAGACGTCGGTCCCAGTGTCTCATTGGGTCTGATACTGTGCAAAGGGTTACTGCTGCCTCTCCAGGCTCTATTGTACCCTGCACTGGTCTGCGGCGAGCAGGCTTTTCTTGGATTAAGTCCTGCTTTACACACACTGAGCATGCCCAGGGTAAGATCTCTCAGTGGAGGTCTAGAGTCACATGCTAAGGTACTGCAGCGACTTCCATTGGTCCTCCAGGAAGGCCCTGTACCTGATCAAGTTCCGTGGCAGCCTTCCATTGGTCCTTTTTGGAAGGTCCTGTACATGCTGCAGCTATAAAAGGTTCGCATGACCGCACGGCCATGCGCTAGTGTCAATTTATATATGAGCTCAGTGCCAGTGTGGTCGTGTTTGTATGCAGTCAGGGACCTGGCTGAAATAAGCCCCTAGAATGCTGGCACATCCGGTGAGGAGTTCGTGTGTGTATTCAGGGACCCAGCTTAAATAAGCCCCTAGAATGCTGGCACCTCCAGCGAGGAGTTTCATGTGAGTGGATTCAGGGCTGGCATATAGCCATTAGAATTCCGGGTCCACCGGAGAGGAGCTGCGTGTTTGCATTTGACTGCATGACCACTAACTGCTCTACTAAGTAGCTGTGTAAGCTAAACAGGGCACAGCGTTCTCTTCGCTAATAGACTCTGTGAAGTAACAGAGTTTGTTTATAGTACAATATTGTACCGCCATACTTAGCAGCAGGTTCTTTCCTGCACGGTGGATCCCGGGTTGCGAACGTACCTACTACTACTAATAAATATATATATTGTTTGATGAAATCCATCTTGTGGTTGTTGTTTATATCTCTATTTGCAGTTTTCAGTTAATGAGAATCTCGTGCTTCGAGGAGGCCTGTGGGTGGGCTTTATGTGGTGCTCTGCTTACATTTTCATCTGTATGGGCTTATGATAGGTCAGTGATCCTTTAGTGACCTGCCTCCTATTTAAAATAATGCATAGAATACTCTGGGGAGATAGAATTATTTTTTTTTTTAACATTCAACAAAATGGCGCTGGCGGCGGTGTATGCACAGGGTCATGTATCGCAAAATGCATATAATATTTTATTAGCAGCCGCAGGTGTAGGCTGATGGAAGCAGTAGTCCCATCAGCTGAAGCCAGTGACCGGAGGTAAACTTTTTACCTTCGATTGCAGCTGTGGTCTCACCCTGTTATTTGACATCGTGGGAACCGTGGCTCTCTGACCGGCAGTTATGATTTTACTTCTGATCAGAAGCAGTATTTGCCTCACTGTCATGCACATGACAGCATGAGAAACACCCAGTGTTCATGGTTCCGAACCCAAGCAGTAACACGGACTTCCTGGTGAAGTCCATGTTCGGTGTCCGTGTCAGAAGAGTAGGTGTTCGGGACGGACGCCGAACTTTACTGTTCAGATTCACCCATGTCTACACGCAATTCGTAATGAATTTGTTGCAAATTCACAGATGCTTTATTTGTGTTTTTTTTAGTAAAAGTAGCACAACTCTTAATAAAATTTTAAATGTTGCATGTTCATTATCAACTGTGCAAAAAAATAACATTTGTATTAAATTTGCGAACATTTTGATAAATCGCAAATGATAGCTGAAAATACCTGTAATAAAAATACCGCTCACATTGACAAACTTAACAAATGATGACTTAAAAAACTAAGGTAACAATGGGCAAAGAAAGTCAGAATGAATTTGTATCAGATTTGAAATTGCCTAAAACCCAAGCCTTTGGTTAAAAGAAGCACCAAAATACTGATAAATCCGTGATACAGGAAAGCTATATATCTTGGTTTATCTCGGATTTAGATAAATCCGTGGCATAATTACCTTATGTTTCGGATAAATATTGGGAGTGAGCTGTGCAAATATTTAGGATTTTATGCTGAAATTCAAGTGTTAATAAGCTCTCTTAGATAACTCTTCTCGACCCTCTTCAATCTGGTTTCTGCTCTTTATACTCTACTGAAACTGCCCTCACTAAAGTAATGATCTAACAGCTAAATCTAATGGTCACTACTCCATGCTAATTCTCTCGGATCTCTGCAGTTTTCGACACTGGATCATCAGCTCCTCACTATGCTCCACTCCATTGGCCTCAAGGACACCGTTCTCTCCTGGTTCTCCTCCTATCTCTGACCGCCCTTTCACTGTATCCTTTGCTGGTTCCTCCTCTCATCTTCCCCTTACTATCAGGGTTCCTCAAGGATCAGTTCTAGGCCCCCTCCTCTTCTTTGTATACCACCCCTAATGGACAAACAATCAGTAGATTTGGTTTCCAGTACCATCTCTATGCTGATAACACCCAATTATACACTTCTGATATCACGCCTGCATTTTTAGAAAACACCAGTAATTGTCTTACCGCTGTCTCTAACATCATGTCCTCTATCTGAAACTGAACCTGTAAAAAACTGAACTCGTCTTCTTTCCCTCTACTAACCTACCTTTGCCTGACATTGCCATCTCAGTGTGTGCTTCCATCATTACTCCCAATCAACATGCCCTCTGCCTTGGGGTCATACTTGATTTCAAGCTTTCATTCGCCCCCCACATCCGATCACTGGCTCACTCTTGTTATCTGCACCTCCAAAAACATTTCTAGAATTCAACCTTTTCTTACTTTTGACTAGGTTTGAGCGAAACGGATCGTTCATTTTCCAAAGTCGCCGACTTTTGGCAAAGTTGGGTTTCATGAAACCCGACCCGATCCCTGTGTGGGGTCGGCCATGCGGTACGCGACTTTCGCGCCAAAGTCGCGTTTCGTATGACGCGCTTGGCGCCATTTTTTCAGCCAATGAAGGAGTGTGGGCAGAGTGATGACATAGGTCTTAGGGGCGTGGACGCCTATCGTTATCTTGTCGCTTGTGCGCTGTAGCGATTTGAAATGTGTAACACCAGCTTTTCTGTTCAGGGACGGAGGGGAGAGAGAGAGAGAGAGAGAAAAAAATTTCCCATTGACTTTGCATTGGGTTTCGTGTTTCGGTCGATCCCCGACTTTTCGCCATAATCGGCCGATTTCACTCGACTCGACTTTAGAGATAGTCGGGTTTCGCGAAACCTGACTCGACCCTAAAAAAGTAAAAGTCGCTCAACCCTACTTTTGACTTTGCAAAAACGTAGTGTTTCTCTTATTCATTCTCATCTGGACTATTGTAACTCTCTACTAATCAGCCTCTTACCAAACTCTCCCCTCTCTAATCTGTCCTGAATGCTGCAGCCAGGATCATATTCCTCACCAATCATTACACCGATGCCTCTACCTTGTGCCAGTCATTATACTGGTTACCCATCCACTCCAGAATCCAGTAGAAAATTATTACCCTCATCCACAAAGCACTCCATGGCTCAGCACCACCCTACATCTCCTCCCTGGTCTTAGTCTACCACCCTACCTGTGCTATCCATTCTGCTAATGACCTGAGGTTAATATTCTCAATAATCAGAACCTCCCACTCCTGTCTCGAAGACTTTTCACGTGCTGCGCCAATTCTTTGGATTGCACTACCCAGGTTAATATGATTAATCCCCACAGTTTTAAGCGTGCCCTAAAACGCATTTGTTCTGACTGGCCTACGCCTCAACGCATTAACCTAACTATCCCTGTGGGACCCATTCAAATTTTTTTTACCATAACCAGATTCCTCACATCATGTTCTCACATGCTTCATGCATTTAATAGCCCTCTTTGTCTGTACTGTTACATACTTAGGCTGATAACCAGTTCATGCAGCATTACATTAATAGCCGATTCTTACACTATGGCTGGTCCGAACAACAAAAGCAATTGTTACCATCCACCTCTCGTGTCTCCCTTTTTCCTCATAGATTGTAAGCTTGCGAGCAGCAGGGCCCTCACTCCTCTTGGTATCTGTTTTGATCTGTGTTTATTGTTATGCTGTAATGTCTAATGTCTCTACAAGTCCCCTCTATAATGTAAAGTGCTGCGGAATATGTTGGCGCTATATAAATAAAAATTATTATTATTATTATTAGCTCTTAGGTCCTACTTTATCCTAGCTTTGGGAAGATCTTGCAAACATGACAAGGAAAAGATAATACTCATATGTCTTAGTTCATTTGAGAAGATCCTTGGAAAAAGCTATTTTTATGGCTTTGGTGTCTGTGAAATCACTCATTTATGTTATATTGTATTATAAGGAGATGTTTATATTGTCTGTAAATGGTACTAATTGGGTTACAATTTCTGGTGCTAGATCAATTCATTAAACAATAAAATAAGTATTAGTATGCAAATTTTCCTTGTGAAGGCTGCTCATTGAAAAGCAATGTCTATTAGATCCCAGCCTAAATAAAGGTCATTAGACAGTGCTGTGTCCTTAATTTAACTTTTTATTTTCAATACGAGCGAGTATAATGTGTCACAGTTAGAAAATTCAAGGCCGGGATGTTAATCACAACTAAAGTTCTGCCATTTTCCAGAGTCTGCCCTTTTATCTTAAATTAACTAAATATCGGTGGTTGGCAAAAGCATATTTTAACTTGTTAGAGAACTTGTAATACTTTTAATCATGAACTTTGACAGATGTACAGTTTATATGGGGCTTGATAGCTCGTGTAAGGTTAATACTATGAAGAATAGTAGCTACATTGTACGAAAACACATGAAACTTCTCGCATTCTATAAAATGCAGAGTCCAACGACTACATTTTTTGTCAGCCGAAGATCATGATTAAAGAGTTTATCAGAATGATATAGTGTTTATATTCTGTGACACAGAATATCCAGAATTTAATTCAATTGTCTTCACAGCTATAATTAATCAAGAAAAATGTAATTTTAGTTGACAACACAGACTATTTGCGTGAAGGAAAGTTTTATGGCTCTGATGAACGGTGGCCCTCTAAATATCAACTATTAATAGTTATCACAAACTATATTTTATCTTAAAGGGAACCTGTCACCCCGTTTTTTGAGATTGAGCTATAAATACTGTTAAATAGGGCCTGCGCTGTGTGTTCCTATAGTGTATGTAGTGTACCCCGATTCCCCACCTATGCTGAGATATAACTTACCAAAGTCGCCGTTTTCGCCTGTCAATCAGGCTGGTCAGGTCGGGAGGGCGTGGTGACATCGCTGGTTCTTCCTCAGCTTTACGTTGGTGGCGTAGTGGCGTAATGGTGAACAAGCAGCGCGCGATCTGCGCTGTAATCCCTTGCATCGGTGGGGCGGCCATCTTCCTGGGGCCGCGCGTGCGCAGATCGAGTGCTCTGCTGCACGGGGCTTCAGGAAAATGGCCGCGGCATGCCGCGCGTGCGCATTAGAGATCGCGGCGGCCATTTTCCCAAAGCCGAGATGCAAACTCGGCTTTGGGAAAATGGCCGCCGCGATCTCTAATGCGCACGCGTGGCATGCCGCGGCCATTTTCCTGAAGCCCCGTGCAGCAGAGCACTCGATCTGCGCACGCGCGGCCCCAGGAAGATGGCCGCCCCCACCGACGAAAGGGATGACAGCGCAGATCGCGCGCTGTGTCTTCACCACTACGCCACCAACGTAAAGCTGAGGAAGAACCAGCGATGTCACCACGCCCTCCCGACCTGACCAGCCTGATTGACAGGCGAAAACGGCGACTTTGGTAAGTTATATCTCAGCATAGGTGGGGAATCGGGGTACACTACATACACTATAGGAACACACAGCGCAGGCCCTATTTAACAGTATTTATAGCTCAATCTCAAAAAACGGGGGTGACAGGTTCCCTTTAAAGGAATCAGACAAAAAATGATCTATAAATCAGTCATCGCCTCCTTACAAGTAACAGCTTTCAAAAGGACTGTCCTGAGCAATTAACATGTCCTGGTTCAGTTGGTTTTACCATGAAATTAGACAAGATAAACTTTTTTTTTTATCATTGAAGAAACTTATATAGCTATCTGTTTCTCTAAAAATCCTCAACTGGTTATGCATGCCATGATCAGCTTTTCTTCCCAAATGAAGATGGAGGGGTATGGTGGTTAATGAGCAAAACTTAAGAGTTGGGAACAATAGATGAGTAGTCAAAGTTCAGAACAAAAGTTGGGAGCCTTCATGTACAGTCATGGCCGAAAGTGTTGGCAACCTTTAAATTGTTCTGGAAAATAAAGTATTTCTCCCACAAAATTATTGCAATTACACAGGTTTTATTATACACATGTTTATTTCCTTTTTGTGTATTTGAGCAACACAAAAAAACAATAAAAAGGCAAATTGGACATCATTTCACAAAAACCCCAAAAATGAGCAGGACAAAATTGTTGTCAGCCTCAAATTAATATTTGGCTGCACACCCTTTGGAATAAATAACTACACTCAATTGCTTCCGCTTGCTACACACTGGATCGCACAGGAGTAGGCGGCTCCAAATCATGACAAGAAAGGGAGATGAAAGCATGCTCAAACTGACGTGCGTGCAAACGTTTGACTCCTGCAGTTTCAGTGTCAGGATTTCTTCTGTGCAGTGACCACTAGTGGCACTTTACTAAATTGTGCTGCAAATCCACTCCTTATCACTGGAAGCTGTTATTGTGTACTTCTATCTTACTGAGATGTTGAATCTGTAGATGCCATTTTGTTTCCTGTTTGGACCTACCTAAAGCCACATGGAACATTCACTCATTGCTTTAGTTCCAGTCTCCAAGTCCTAGAACTGTTTTACTCAGACCGTTCACTCTGCTGTCTGGATTATCTCCTAAGCTCTTTATTGCTTCAACCAAAAACTAAACTCCAACTGTATTTGCTGTTCCTGCTTGTGTGTCTCCAACCTTCGGATTACAGCCATGTTTCTCCAATATTATAACAGTCGGTATATGCATGCTCTCTCATATTAGCATTAACCACTCCCTACAGTGTGATCCTATGTGCAGTGAGCAGATACTGCAGACAGGAGAGAGATGAGAACTAGTGATGAGCGAGTATGCTTGTTGCTCGGGTTTTCCTGAGTATGCTCAGGTGTACTCTGAGTATTTTGGTGTGCTCAGAGATTTATTTTTTGCTGACGCAGCTGCATGATTTGTGGCTGCTGGACAGCCTGAATACATGTGGGGGTTGCCTGTTTGTTAGGGAATCCTCACATGTATTCAGACTGTCCAGCAGCCACAAAAAAATCAGCTATGTTGACAAAAACGAAATCTCCGAGCACACCAAAATACTCGGAGACCACCTGAGCAACGAGTATAGTCGCTCATCACTAATGAGAACACATCTGCACACACTGCACTGTGTGCCCTCGGCTTCTGCTTTGTTAGTGTGCGCAGGACTGAGGATTCAATTTAAGCAGTGCTATAAAGGCAGTGCTGTCAATCATATGGAAGGTGCTGAGGATTGTAATTGAGAGGGCAGAATGGTCCGCTAAGATCTTGGCCACGCCTACTGTGCGCCAAGGCCCCTTCATTTACATATGTAACAAAACAAATTTTTTTTCTAAAGCAAAGTAAAATCTAATTTACAAGTATGATTTTTATAGTAGCAAAGTCCCCTACATGAAGGTATACATGGTTTAATTTGAGTTTGAGGGGTGACAAACTCCCTTTAAGATGAGGATACTAATTCCCCCGCCTCATATTTTGATCTGTTATGTACACCACACGTTTCCCCCCTTGCAGCTACTCCATACTGTATGGAGTCGATAGAGGAGAAAGAGCCGACATAGCCAGGGCAGTGTGCTGTTCTGTAATAGAAGCAGCAGAACAGCTAGGTATGTGCAGGAGTTGCACAGACTACACAACATTTTAATGAAGATTTTTAATTATTATTAGGTTGCTTAGTTTGGCATTTATTGATCGAGTGAACATTGACACAAATCTGTACAAAGGTGCCCATATCATTTTAAGTGTATTCAGAAGAAGTAGCTGTTATACACATGAACTTGGGAAATTAAAACGTCATTGTGTTATTTCTGTATTTTCTGGGTATGTGGAAATCACAGGTGCTCTGTATAATGGTAAAATATTTGCTATTTAGCAGAAAGTCCACATTCCATTGTCTTTTACAATATACTTCTCAATTGGGATTTGTTACTTGCTTGTGTGACATTTTACAATGAGAAAAATTCAAATGAACTTTCAGTAATAATTATGATGTTTCTTTTCCTTTCTAAAAACTTTTAACTACATGAAAATGTCATGAAAACAACACGGGCAAACAATGAGCTCAAACTGCAACCCGCAAGATGTTTTATGCCAACGTTTTGTGCTTTTGTCTCTGGATACGGCAGGTGAATTCTTCAATATGCATTACTGATACCAAACTGCATAATACTGCTTGAGAAGCAGAAAGTGCCCATTTAATGGGCTGAAGTATGTTTTTAACAGCTCACTGGACAATATTATTTGTCACTGTCAATGGATGAACCTACTATACAGAAGAACAAATAAGGGTGTCTTAGGGATTTAATTTAATGCCAACGCAGCAAAATATATACAAGAAAGCTCTCATCAGTCTTCAGACATTGCTTAGATGAGGATAAGAGATTTAGGAGATTCGTTATTTGCTAATCTCCATCTTTGGTATTGAGCGCCAATCAGTAACTTACACTAAATATCTAAACTCAAAATATAAAGCATGTAATTTTCAAAGAAATTATCTCAATGTAAAAAAGGAAAGTGACTAAAACAAGATAACTCCGATTGTGATAGATTTTTCTTTTTCATGTATATTTCAAATTGAAGGAAATTGACACACGCTGTCAGACCCTACATCCCCTTTTCCATGCGAGTGGTGGTTGTGTGTAGTCCACCTGGTTTCCACATTTTCTCTCCTGTGACGTTCCCACCCTCATCTTGGGAGACTTTATCATCCCCATTGCTTTTCCCCCTCTCCCCATCTGTCACTCACCTTTATCTCTAACCTCCTCCTTCAGCCTTTCACAGCTCACTAACTCTCCTATGCATGAAGCTAGAAACCTCCTCGACCTGGTTTTCTCCCAGCTTTGCTCAGTTTATGATTTTACCAACTCCCCTCTCCCGCTCTTTGATCGCAACCTTCTTTCATTCTCTGTCAAGACCTGTCATCCCACTCAGGACACCCCCACTTTCCACACTTATAGAAATATACGTGCCTTTAATACCCAGAAACTTATGAAGAACTTGCAGTCCTCATTGGCCCAAATCTCCTCCCTCTCTTGTCCTGACTCTGCACTGAAACATTATAACAAAACACTGAAAAGTGCCCAGGATGAAGCTGCACCTCCTATACATAGAACAACTCGGCACAGATGGCGACAACCCTGGCACACTCCTCAAACACGTCTTCTACAGCGGTGCTCCAGCTGTGCCAAACTTTTGTGGAGAAAATCCAATCTGCCCTAAGATTTCATCCATTATAAATTTATATAGGCAGCAGAGTAAAGTATATGGACGGCACTAGGCAATTATGCACAAAATCTTCATAGGAAGGAAATACTGGATCTCCACAGGACTCGTGCAGCAAGCACAAAAGCAGCAATATACCGGGGGTGCTCAACAAAAAGAAAACCAAGTCCAGTCCATAAAAGAAAGAAGAAATTGTGGCACTCACCCCAAAAAGCTGCTGAATTAATGTCCTTTATTCATCATACGATAAACCAAAACACTTATGGAGAGGCGGCTGGAATCGGGTAGCGGTGCGGAGAGTGAGAGGGAGGACCGCTACCCGATTCCAGCCGCCTCTCCATAAGTGTTTTGGTTTATCGTATGATGAATAAAGGACATTAATTCAGCAGCTTTTTGGGGTGAGTGCCACAATTTCTTCTTTCTTTCATTATAAATTTTTGCTTAAAACATACAACTCTGCACTTTACCTCTCCAAACAGACTTATTTCAACACCCACATCACTTTACTATCCAATAATCCTAAACATCTCTTTGACACTCTTCATTCCCTACTCAACCCAAGAGTGCAGGCCCCAACCACGGATCTCCACATTGACGATGTGGCCAATTATTTAAATGAAAAAAATTGACCATATCCGAAAGGAAATTTTCTTCCAATCCCATCATACCATTCGCTGTCCTCCCTCCTCCACTGCATCTAGCTCACTCTCTGACTTTGAACCAGTCACGTAAGAAGTGATAAGGTTCCTTGCATCTTCTCGCCCCTCTATTTGCACCAATGATCTTATTCCCTCACATCTCCTCCAGTCCCTTTCTCCTGCTGTCACCTCTCACCTAACAAAAATATTCAACCTCTCTCTCTCTTCTGGTATCTTTGCCTCCTTAAACATGCCATCTTACATCCATTACTTAAAAAACATCCCTCTACCAAAACTGTGCTTCTAACTATAGACCTGTCTCTAATCTTCCCTTCATCTCTAAACTCCTGGAATGCTTGGTCCACTCCCTTCTAATCCACTGTCTCTCAGATCACTTTTTTTTTTGACCCTCTTCAATCCGTTTCCGATCTTTACACTCTACTGAAACTTCCCTCACTAAAGTTTCTAATGATCTACTAACAGCTAAATCTAATGGTCACTACTCCATACTAATTCTCCTGGATCTCTCTGCAGCATTCGGCCCTGTGGACCATCAGCTCCTCCTGCTGACAGATTCCCATTAAACTCATTGTGCAGCCATCAATTAATAAAGAAATAAACAGACTTAACCCCTTCATGACTATTTTTACCTTAATGACCTGGCCGTTTTTTGCAATTCTGACCAGTGTCCCTTTATGAGGTAATAACTCAGGAACGCTTCAACAGATCCTAGCGGTTCTGAGATTGTTTTTTCGTGACATATTGAGCTTCATGTTAGTGGTAAACTTAGGTTGATAATTTTTGCGTTTATTTGTGAAAAAAAATCAAAATTTGGCTAAAATTTTGAAAATTTAGCAATTTTTAAATTTTGACTTTTTATTCTCTTAACCCCTTTCTGACATGGGACGTACTATCCCATCGAGGTGGGGTGGGCCCCCATGACCACGGACGGGATAGTACGTCCAGCGCGATCGGCGGCGCTCACGGGGGGAGCGCCGCCGATCGCGGCCGGGTGTCAGCTGTTTATCGCAGCTGACATCCGGCACTATGTGCCAGGAGCGGTCACGGACCGCCCCCGGCACATTAACCCCTGGCACACCGCGATCAAAGATGATCGCGATGTGCCGGCGGTATAGGGAAGCTTCCCGCAGGGAGGGGGCTCCCTGCGGGCTTCCCTGAGCCCCCCGCAGCAACGCGATGTGATCGCGTTGCTGCGAGGGTCTCACCTCTCTCCCTGCTTCCTCCAGCCCCGGATCCAAGATGGCCGCAGATCCGGGTCCTGCAGGGAGGGAGGTGGCTTCACAGAGCCTGCTCAGAGCAGGCACTGTGAAGGCTGCAGCGCTGCATGTCAGATCAGTGATCTGACAGAGTGCTGTGCACACTGTCAGATCACTGATCTGTGATGTCCCCCCCTGGGACAATGGAAAAAAAAATTTTTCAAAATGTGTAAAAAAAAAAAAAAATATTCCTAAATAATGAAAAAAAAAAAATATTATTCCCCTAAATACATTTCTTTATCTAAATAAAAAAAAAACAATAAAAGTACACATATTTAGTATCGCCGCGTCCGTAACGACCCGACCTATAAAACTGGCCCACTAGTTAACCCCTTCAGTAAACACCGTAAGAAAAAAAAAAGAGGCAAAAAACAACGCTTTATTATCATACCGCCGAACAAAAAGTGGAATAACACGCGATCAAAAAGACATATAAATAACCATGATACCGCTGAAAGCGTCATCTTGTCCCGCAAAAAACGAGCCGCCATACAGCATCATCAGCAAAAAAAAAAAAAAGTTATAGTCCTGAGAATAAAGCGATGCAAAAATTATTTTTTTTCTATAAAATAGTTTTTATCGTATAAAAGCGACAAAACATAAAAAATGATATAAATGAGGTGTCGCTGTAATCGTACTGACCCGAAGAATAAAACTGCTTTATCAATTTTACCAAACGCGGAACGGTATAAACGCCTCCCCCAAAAGAAATTCATGAATAGCTGGTTTTTGGTCATTCTGCCTCGCAAAAATCGGAATAAAAAGCAATCAAAAAATGTAACGTGCCCGAAAATGTTACCAATAAAAACGTCAACTCGTCCCGCAAAAAACAAGACCTCACATGACTCTGTGAACCAAAATATGGAAAAATTATAGCTCTCAAAATGTGGTAACGCAAAAAATATTTTTTGCAATAAAAAGCGTCTTTCAGTGTGTGACGGCTGCCAATCATAAAAATCCGCTAAAAAACCCGCTATAAAAGTAAATCAAACCCCCCTTCATCACCCCCTTAGTTAGGGAAAAATTAAAAAAATTTATTTCCATTTTTCCATTAGGGTTAGGGCTAGGGTTAGGGCTATGGTTAGGGCTAGGGTTAAGGCTACAGTTAGGGTTGGGGCTAAAGTTAGGGTTAGGGCTATGGTTAGGGCTAGGGTTAGGGCTACAGTTTGGGTTGGGGCTAAAGTTAGGGTTGGGGCTAGGGTTAAGGCTACAGTTAGGGTTGGGGCTAAAGTTACGGTTAGGGTTTAGATTACATTTACAGTTGGGAATAGGGTTGGGATTAGGGTTAGGTGTGTGTCAGGGTTAGAGGTGTGGTTAGGGTTACTGTTGGGATTAGGGTTAGGGGTGTGTTTGGATTAGGGTTTCAGATATAATTGGGGGAGGTTTCCACTGTTTAGGCACATCAGGGGCTCTCCAAACGCGACATGGCGTCCGATCTCAATTCCAGCCAATTCTGCGTTGAAAAAGTAAAACAGTGCTCCTTCCCTTCCGAGCTCTCCCGTGTGCCCAAACAGGGGTTTACCCCAACATATGGGGTATCAGCGTACTCAGGACAAATAGGACAACAACTTTTGGGGTCCAATTTCTCCTGTTACCCTTGGGAAAATACAAAACTGGGGGCTAAAAAATAATTTTTGTGGGAAAAAAAAAGATTTTTTATTTTCACGGCTCTGCGTTATAAACTGTAGTGAAATACTTGGGGGTTCAAAGTTCTCACAACACATCTAGATACGTTCCATGGGGGTCTAGTTTCCAATATGGGGTCACTTGTGGGGGGTTTCTACTGTTTCGGTACATTAGGGGCTCTGCAAACGCAATGTGACACCTGCAGACCATTCCATCTAAGTCTGCATTCAAATGGCACTCCTTCCCTTCCGAGCCCTCACATGCGCCCAAACGGTGGTTCCCCCCAACATATGGGGTATCAGTGTACTCAGGACAAATTGGACAACAACTTTTGGGGTCAAATTTCTCCTCTTACCCTCGGGAAAATACAAAACTGGGGGCTAAAAACTAATTTTTGGGGGAAAGATTTTTTTTTTCAATTTTCACGGCTCTGCGTTACAAACTGTAGTGAAACACTTGGGGGTTCAAAGCTCTCACAACACATCTAGATGAGTTCCTTAGGGGGTCTAGTTTCCAAAATGGTGTCACTTGTGGGGGGTTTCTACTGTTTCGGTACATTAGGGGCTCTGCAAACGCAATGTGACACCTGCAGACCATTCCATCTAAGTCTGCATTCAAATGGCACTCCTTCCCTTCCGAACCCTCCCATGCGCCCAAACAGTGGTTCCCCCCCACATATGGTGTATCATCGCACTCAGGACAAATTGGGCAACAAATTTTGGGGTCCACTTTCTCCTGTTACCCTCGGGAAAATACAAAACTGGGGGCTAAAAAAATAATTTTTGTGGGAAAAATTTTTTGTTTTATTTTTACGGCTCTGCATTATAAACTTCTGTGAAGCACTTGGTGGGTCAAAGTGCTCACCACACATCTAGATAAGTTCCTTAGGGGGTCTACTTTCCAAAATGGTGTCACTTGTGGGGGGTTTCAATGTTTAGGCACATCAGTGGCTCTCCAAATGCAATATGGCGTCCCATCTCAATTCCTGTCAATTTTGCTTTGAAAAGTCAAACGACGCTCCTTCCCTTCCGAGCTCTCCCATCCGCCCAAACAGTGGTTTACCCCCACATATGGGGTATCAGCGTACTCAGGACAAATTGTACAACAACTTTTGGGTACAATTTCTTCTCTTACCCTTGGGAAAATAAAAAATTGGGGGCGGAAAGTTAATTTTTGTGAAAAAATATGATTTTTTATTTTTACGGTTCTACATTATAAACTTCTGTGAAGCACTTGGTGGGTCAAAGTGCTCACCACACATCTAGATAAGTTCCTTAAGGGGTCTACTTTCCAAAATGGTGTCACTTGTGGGGGGTTTCAATGTTTAGGCACATCAGGGGCTCTCCAAACGAAACATGGCGTCCCATCTCAATTCCTGTCAAGTTTGCATTGAAAAGTCAAATGGCGCTCCTTCGCTTCCGAGCTCTGCCATGCGCCCAAACAGTGGTTTACCCCCACATGTGGGGCATTGTCGTGCTCAGGACAAATTGTACAACAATGTTTGGGGTCTATTTTCTCCTGTTACCATTGGTAAAATTAAACAAATTGGAGCTGAATTAAATTTTTTGTGAAAAAAAGTTAAATGTTCATTTTTATTTAAACATTCAAAAAATTCCTGTGAAGCACCAGAAGAGTTAACAAACTTCTTGAATATGGTTTTGAGCACCTTGATGGGTGTAGTTTTTAGAATGGTGTCACACTTGGGTATTTCCTATCATATAGACCCCTCAAAATGACTTCAAATGAGATGTGGTCCCTAAAATAAAATGGTGTTGTAGAAATGAGAAATTGCTGGTCAACTTTTAACCCTTATAACTCCCTAACAAAAAAAAATTTTGGTTCCAAAATTGTGCTGATGTAAAGTAGACATGTGGGAAATGTTACTTATTAAGTATTTTGTGTGACATATCTCTGTGATTTAATTGCATAAAAATTCAAAGTTGGAAAATTGCGAAATTTTCAAAATTTTCGCCATATTTCCGTTTTTTTCACAAATTAACGCAGGTAATATCAAAGAAATTTTACCATTGTCATGAAGTACAATATGTCACGAGAAAATAATGTCTGAATCACTGGGATCCGTTGAAGCGTTCCAGAGTTATAACCTCACAAAGGGACAGTGGTCAGAATTGTAAAAATTGGCCCGGTCATTAAACCACCTTTGGGGGTAAAGGGGTTAAACGAGAGAGTTATGTGACACAAAATTGTTAATAAATAACATTACCCACATGTCTACTTTACATCAGCACAATTTTGGAAACAAATTTTTTTTTTTGCTAGTAAGTTATAAGGGTTAGGCTAGGTTCCCATTGCGTTAATGGGAACGCGCTAACGGACAGCGTTGCACGGCAAAATTAACGCCGTGCAATGCGTCCGTTAGCGCGCCAATTCACGGCAATGGGAACGCGCAGCACTAGCGCGTGCCATGTTCGGCACGCGCTAGCGACGCGCCGGTGTTTCCTGGCGCGCCGCGGACGCTGCTTGCAGCATCCGAGGCGCGCCCGCGGTCCGTTCCCCGCTCTCGCAAATCGGGGATCTACGCGAGTGGGGACGTTACCGCGACCCCGGGACGCGGCCCCGTTAAAAACATTGCGTTAGCGCAATCCGCTAGCGCTAAACGGATTGCACTAACGCAATGTGACCCTAGCCTTAAAATTTGACCAGCGATTTCTCATTTTTACAACGAAATTTACAAAACCATTTTTTTAGAGACCATCTCACATTTTAAGTCAGTTTGAGGGGTCTATATGGCTGAATATACACAAAAGTAAGGCTAGTTTCACATTTGCGGTAGGATCTGCAGCGTTTAATCCGCATCCGCAAGTGCAGGAAAAAAACGCACAGAAACACGTACAAATGCAGCGTTTTTTAGACGCATGTGGGGAAACTAGACCCCCAAAGAACTTATCTAGATAAGTGCTTCACAGACAATTACAACGCAGATCCGTGAAAATAAAAAATCAGTTTTCTTTCCTCAAAAATGATGTTTTAGCAAACAATTTTTTATTTTCACAAGGGTAACAGGAGAAATTGGACCCCAAAAATTGTTGCCCAGTTTGTCCTGAGTATGCTGGTACCCCATATGTGGGGGTAAACCACTGTTTGGGCACACGTCGGGGCTCGGAAGGGAGGGAGCCCCATTTGACTTTTTGAACGCAAGATTGGCTGGAATCAATGGTGGCGCCATGTTGCGTTTGGAGACCCCTGATGTGCCTAAACAGTGGAAACCCCTCAATTCTAACTCCAAAACTAACCCCAGCACACCCCTAACCCTAATCCCAACTCTAGCCATAACCCTAATCACAACCCTAACCCCAACACACCCCTAACCCTAATCTCAACCCTAAACCTAATCCTATCCTTAATCCCAACCCTAACCACAACCCTGACCCCAACACACCCCTAACCATAACCCTAACCAGAAGCCTAATCTTAACCCTATTTCCCACCCTAGCCCTAATTCCAACCCTAACTCTAGTTCCAACCTTAGCCTTAGGGTTATCTGCCCACGTTGCGGATTCGTGTGAGATTTTTCCGCTCCATTTTTTAAAAATCCGCAGGTAAAAGGCACTGCATTTTACATGCGGATTTACCGAGGATTTCCATTGTTTTTTGTGCAGATTTCACAAGCTTTCAAACTATGTTTTCTCTGAAATAGCACATTTTATTACATAATATCCCTGGCTGCAATCACACAGTCATGCTCTGATTTGTAGTGCCTAGACCACGGGCAGCAGAAATTATAGCCTGGCTACATGAATGTTTCGGGGAGAGTATAGTTTGGAGAGCAATCTGGGGACCATAGCAATAGACTAAGCTAGTCAGGTGACACCCTGACCGGCTCTTCTCAACACTACTGCAGGTGATTTCTGTCAGTACCTGACAACTTTCAATGCTGGAATATCCCTTTAATAGAATATCATTTGTGCAATGCCAGAAAGGTTAAGAAGATCAATTCTATTGGATTTGCCTTTTAACTCTCTCAACATACAATAAAATGGAGCACAAACTATATTCATCATTGATTGTTTAGCATTTTTCAGAAACACCAAAGGGAAACCCAACATGTGCTATATTATTTGGTGTCAAAACCTCAGACAATCATGATGGACCCTCAAAGTGTCCTGTTATAAGTCAGTCATTGGATCTGTCAATGCGTTGTGATTTCCATTATAAATTTATACACGGAGCGACTGCAATATATTTCATACTTAAGCTGCCACCCACATCTGTCCAATGATCTCTGCCAACTAGTCCATAACCAGGAACGCTTGGCCTTGTCAAGCATTCCTGCCTTCTCTATGTGAGAGGTGTTGCCAAAATCATTCAGTAGCAGCTTATCTCACCACTAAACAAATGGATCGGGCATTGAAATCCAACTGTTCAATCCGTATGTCTGATGACATAATTGGTCGGGTGCTGATGGCCTTTATCTAATGTGCATGGGGTCCTTTGGAAGATTTACACACATCTCAAGTTCTGTTTGTTTTTCACTTTGATGTTGGTGACTTCACAATCCAAACTGTTAACGTATTGAAATCTCTAATGTGAAACTGACATCTGGTAGCCCGGCAGATGTGTGTAGGACTTTGTGAAGAGCAATTTAGGCTCGCACCTCAATATATTCACAGTACATCATCATCTTCCATTAATGACATCAAGAAGAGGAGCTTTCTTCCCCGTACAATGCGTGTACATATCCTGCAGCAATTCATATCAATTGAGGGAGCCTGTTCTTCCTTTCTGAATCTGCTTCCTTATCTCAATTGACATTTTTAATTGATACATAACCTATTATTTCTCATTAGTGGGCTGAAGAAAATAATTCATGATTAAATTCTGTGCAATTTACTAATTCCACATTACGTCGGCAAGCTATAAAAGTCAATCAACAGGAAACCAGAAATGCAGCTGTTGACAATAGCATTATTTATAGGAAATTGATATTGAGTACAGACCACAGAAAGGAGGGGGCATCATATATATGCTGTATATTAATTATTTAACGTATTTTCCTAAACAAAAGGACTAGTAAAACAACAAGCAGTTACATCTTTTGTTCTTTATTGCAGCTAACAGAGGTGTAGCAATAAAACTTTACTCTATACTTCTGTCTAAACATTGCTGAACTATCATGTAAAGACATGTTTTTCTGTCTAATGCAGTAAGAAAACATGTGAGTTGCCTCACAAAGATCTCCTTGTTTAACTAGAAACCACCCCTGATATCAATTTCCGCTTCCCAAACATTTTTGTTGCAGTAGTTGACAATATAATGCTTGAAGTAGGTGGGTGACACAATACCGCCACTCACTGTGTTCTAGGGATGCAGTGAATGACTGCTCAGCCACCCTATTGATAGCAGTGGCATGCTGGGCTGTCAATCTCCCTGGGGTGGAGATAATGTGGACAACCTCCCACCCGCTTTATGGTTGTCCACAATAAACCCAGCCCTTTAAACTAATTGACTGTTAACCCCTCTCAGCACTTATGTGCTGGAGAAAAACTTCTGGGTTTTTATGTTGCTGAAGCCAATAACCGCAATAATACATCTACCCCTGGAAGAAGGCACGGCACCGAAACGCGCGTTGGGGTGGGTGGCATTGTGGTCCCTCAGGTGACTACATTTACTATTATCATTGGGGTCATGCTCTCTTGTTACTTATAGGCTATGCTATGGCAACCTTGTGAAGAGACTCTATGGTGCTTTTGCATCTCTTACATTTGGTATATATTCATATCCCTATGAGATTTTTGCACAATGCACTGGCACTTTTTTGAGCTATCTGCTTACTATATATTAACTATTGACTGCCTGTTGGGTACTGCTTTGCCACCTTTTTCTGGGGAAGATTCTATGTAGCATAGTGGGATAATGGTACCCTCTAGATAGAATGTTATGGTTTTTTTCTCCTGCTCACAACAAGTAATAGGTAATTTGTGGTAGAGTACGAATGCATTTTGCAAATACTCTTCTGAAATTTGAATACCCAATTCCTTCTCCCAAGCCGCAGTAAAGGGTAGAGGGTCATTGCTGGTGTCCTTTTGTGTTGCTTTGTATATACATGATAGAAGTTTAGTACAAGGACTTACTTCAGTGATTAATGTTTCAAATACAGTAGAGTGAGTAAATCCTTTGTACTAGTCAGAGATATGTGAGAATTTATAAACTACCTGAGCTAGAAATATGCCAGCCAAGATGGATGTCTACCTTGGATAAGAGTCGCCAAGTTCGGTAAAGGAAGGAAAAAAGCCTGATTACATTTTATTTTACTGATATTCCACATCACTTTACAAACATTATTGGCACAGTCCCCATTGGGGCTCACAATCTAGAATCCCTATCAGTATGTCTTTGAAGTGTGGGAGGAAACTGGAGAACCTGGAGGAAACCCACGCAAACATGGGGAGAACATACAAACTCCTTGCAGATGTGCTTGGTGGAATTTGAACCCAGGACCCCAGTGCTGCAAGTCTGTAGTGCTAACCACTGAGCTACATGAGAATGTGTCTCAATCCAACCCAAGCAAATCTGTCGCAGATTAGAAATTAATTCGTACCTGAAGCAGGGGGAAATGTGGGTTGTCAAATAAGAACGTTAATGGACCCAACCAACGTGATATAAATGGTGAGATTAAGACTTACTCACATGTTTGCAAAAAGTGTTGAGTGAGTTGAGTTTGTACATGTATTTTGTCGATCCAAGGTAGAGATGTGAGTATCCAGGAAGAGATTCCCCTTCCAGTTTTACCCAATGCTTATGTTTCACAGACCTGAACTAGTCCACTGCTCTTATAAGAATATTGGTCTTAGTTTATATGTTTGTGGCACTGCACGCTAGATTGTGAGTTCCGTTGGCATGGGGAATAATGTGACTACATGGTGTGAATATGCACATTCAGGTTCTGCTATCTAAAGATTGTCTACAAACTATATTCGGTAAACAGTTTCCCTAAATGCATTATGACTGCTGGGAATTGAGAACTCTGGGAGATCTGTAGGGTGCCTATGGGATTTTGCAACATGTCTATTATATTTCCATTTATAACAAATGTTAAGTCATACCCATAATATATAATAATAATATTTAATAATACTACCCAGGATTTTTTTTATATTTGGATGGATGGACATCTTGAATTTCTTACCCTTAAATAATTTTTTTTGTATATTTCAATAACAAGCCTAGCAAATCCTCAGAATGCAGTCAGCATTTGCATGTTTATGTTGGGACCCTTGCGTTCTGACCTCAATCTCCATTGCATTGCTGTAGTAGAGAGGCAAATGACACAGAGATTATGCAACATAAAACAGCAACCTTTAAATGGTCCTCTAAATTGCTTTGGCATTGCTACTCTGTCACTCCACTCTACTGGGAGTAAGGGGGACCACTCAATCTCGTTACAGGGCTATCTTTCTAATGAATCTGGGTATTTTAAAATCAGAGCATTCCTTGCTTTTGAATGTCAGAATTTATCTGGAGCGCCGTGGGAGATTAAAGATTACACACTGACTTCACTAACGTGATCAATACCAGTGCGGTGTCTGTAATTCAGGATGCATGGACTTCTGTATCTTTATGCTTTATGGATGCACTTATTGTAATGATTTCTACAGCAGAAGTGACACTGTAAAACCTCATTATGATCATTCTCATGGTTTGCAGATTTTATGTGTTCTTTCTATTTCACAGTTTGCGTTTTATTTTTGGGTATTTTCAGTGACCACAGGAAACCAGCCAAGACAGGGGATCCCAATACTAGAATCCCAACAATTAAATGTCAGCTAAGAAGTGGCAACAATTGGAAAATTTAATGAATAACGACAAACTGTAGTCAGCTTTTTTTGTTTTTTTCCAATATATTAATAAACGCTCTGGGACACACCTGAATGAATTAAATCCCGTTGTCACAGGTGTATAAGATCCAGCCCTAAGCCATGCAGTCTGCCTTTACTAACGTGTGACAGAATCGCTTGTCCTAGAGAGCTCAACGAATTCCACCAGCACCTTCAAATGATCCTTCTATATTATTTCTAAACACTCTTTTTCGGTCATTACTTTGTATCTTCGTTCATACTGCACCCACACACACAAATGATACTTTATTGATCCCGTGGGAAATTATGGTATCACAGCAGCACAACTTAAATCATAAAAATCATAAAGGAATTACATAGTTGACATGACAGTGGAGTTGACAGAAGAACATTATACATTAGAATAGGACATACACAACAAGTGAACTGAAATGTAGAGAAATAAGTAGATATTCACCTTGGTGGTTTAACCCTAATGTTGTTGTTGTACATTCCTATGGCAGTTGGCAAGTTTACCATTTGAAAGGTAAACTTGCCCCCCTTCAGCAAGAAAATAGCCAAACAAACCACACATCCACGATGTGATCACAAAATACAGTTTAAACATTAATTTTCATAAACCTGCAGTAAGGAAAAATGACCTGCAGGTGGCACCACACTACCCCAAAGCACACTGCCACAAAGCTGGTTACAGACATCACAAACAAATCCTAACATTTGCCTTGGGGGCTTTCCAGCAGGCCGAACTCCTTGCCTAGCCTATTTCAGGCACATTGGAGGATTGCACACTTTACTGCAGATGAGTCACATATGCAAACTCATTTGTAAACATTCCATCCTATTCAATTGCACACTTGCTCCTTTTATACTCCACGGACACATACAATTGATACACCATTTAAAAGGGCAATTTACCTTCCGGTTGGCATTTGCCTTGGGGTCTTTCCAGCTTGCCGAAGTGCTTGCTCAGCCTATTTCAGGTAAATTCGAGGATTGCACATTTCACTGCAGGTGAGTCACATATGCAGACGCATTTGTAAACATGTATTGCTTTTTCAGTGATTACCTCGCCCCACACACACAAATGGTGAGTCACATATGCAAACACATTTGTAAACATGCACTGCTTTTTCAGTGATTACTTCGCCCCATACACACAATAATACACCATTTCAAAGGTAAACTTGCCCACTTAATCAAGAAAAGACACAAACAACCACACATTCACGATTTGATCAATAAATACAATTTAAACATTCATTTTCAGAAACCTGCAGAAAAAAAACAATAACCTGCAGGTGGCACCACAACCTCAAGACATTTTTAGCCTCTACTTATCAAACCAATTTATTGTATTACCAATCTACATATATAAATACCTCTCTGTGTTCATCATCTCATTAAATACCGTACATTAACATTTGACCAGCTTGATTTTCCTGAAATTGCCTGCGTCCCCGACAACTAATGTGCGAAAATATTGCACGGACCAACTAGTCTTGATGAAAAGTAGAAGGAATTGCATAATCTCGGCCACAAAGTGAAGGCCATGTAAAGTTACAGAGCAGTTGCCAAGTGCATAAAAGTCGCCAAGGCTCAGCTGACTCCGTAACTGCTGTTCATAACTGCCTCTCATATCAACATCTTTACAAGAACTGTGTGCCAGGAGCTCCATGATATAGGTTTCCACAGCCGATCATCTATATGGAAACCTTACATCACCAGGCACAATGCCAAATGTTGGATGTAGTGGAATAAAGCCACCACCCTTAGACTCTGGAGCAGTGGAAATGTGTGTTCTGAAATACTGAATCACACTAACATCATTAAAGCTCTTTTGGATGACTGTGCAAAAATTCTCACACCTACACTCTAAAATCTTGTAGAAAACCTTCCCAGAAGCCAATATATTTGCAAAGAGGGAGAAACTCCTATATTAATTTCTATGGATCTAGAATGGGATGTCATAAGAGCTGCTGTAGGTGTACTATGTAACACTTTTGTCAATATTGTGTATGTCGGTATGTGTTAATGGTTTAGTAATCCCCAGAACTTGTTCCCTGTTCATATGCAAAATTTTAAGATTTAGAGTGCATTTATATTGGTCTATTAAATTATTAAAATTATTTTTAAGCTTGCCTAAAAATCATCGTTCTTGGCACCACATTGCCCTTTTGTAGAGGATGTGGTGCCGAGTACAGTGTCATATTCCTGACCAGGCCAAATTTTCTTATTCTGACCAGTGTCATTTTATGAGGAATGCTTTAACATATCCCTGTGATTCTGAATGTTTTTTTCGTCACACACTGTACTTTATGGTTGTTGCAGGACAAGATGACGTTTTCATTGATACCATTTTTATTTACATTTGACTTTTTGATCGTATTTTAATCCACTTTTTGTTCAGCTGTATGATGAAAAAACATTGTTTTTTTACACGTTTTTCATTTATTTTTTACAATGTTCACTAAAGGGGTTAACTAGAGTGACAGATTTAGAAAGTGGGTCATTCCGGATGCCGCAATACGAAATATGTGTACATTCTTTATTTTTTACAATAAATATGTATTTGTTGGAAATACTTGTGTGACGGTTAATGGATGTGGTGCACCAGCAATAGAACTCTTTCGGGAAGCCAAACAGGGATGTTCTCTGTCACCCCTTCTATTTAACCTCTATACTGCTTACTACACCACCTACTTTTAGGGGACTTAAGGTGGGCTCTAGAGAGTTAAAGGTTGGGGCAATGGCAGATGATATTCTGCTAATAGTAAATAACCCCAAACAGGTCCTGCATTCTCTTATACAAAATTTGAAAGATGTGTGGGAGGCTTGATGGGCTATAGTTGCAGTTGAGACATAACATAGGTGATGATGCTGCAAGGTGCCTCCAAACCGTTGTGGGCATCGGGTTCCCTTGTCAATGGACTAATTACTCATTAAAATACCTGAGAATACAGGTGACAAGAAAACTGGCTAAATAATACAAAAAAAATTCAATTTATATGTCAATAACTTAGAATCCACCTTGACTAAATGGAGGGATTTTAATCTGTCATACCTAGGTAGAGCCAATGAAATCAAAATGGCAGAATTTCTGCGTCTTCTCTTTTTCATACTCTTCCAATCTATCTAGCTCCTAAAGAGGAGAAATGGATCAACTATTTATACCCATCATTTATCTTGGGGGGGGGGGGAAAGACCGCATAGCCTTTAAATTATCCAACAGCTGAAGGGAAATGGGGGGATAAATGTCCCTGATATCAGACACTACAACTTACCATCCCTATTCTGGGTCATGGCGGACTGGCTGGGAGGGACATCTTGCTACTCCCAGTATGGCTTGGAGTGCTGTCTCACCCCGGGGCTGGCTCTTACTGCCCTTTTACACCTTCCTTATATTGAATTGCCGGTTGAGGTAAGGGCAGACCCGCTTCTGATGTTTACATGGCATGGCAGAAAATACGCTCACAGTTTCGGCTTTCTCCCTGGGCATCTCTCCTTCTACCACTCGTTAATAACCCCCATTTTCAACATAGACATTCTAACCCTTTTTTTTTATCGGTGGCACTGTCAAGGTAAAATATCTATTAAACAATTGGTTAAATTAGAGGAACGCTGTGTGTACTCCATGGAGGAGATGCAGTCTCTATATCCTACCACTATATTCCCTTCTTTCCAATACCTACAAGCTAAGAGTTACATAACAAAATGCTAACACATCTTCCTGAGCAAGAGTGGAGACCATACCTGCTTAGATGGTTCACTAAACCTAATTCTTCATCTGACCAAATAGCCACCAATTACAAGATCATCCATGTAGCCTTGGAATATGAGCAATCTCAATTTTCGCTAACAAAATGGTAGATCGAGGACCCCACCTTGTTCTGTGGTGCCATTCTGAAAGCTCTAGATCAAGCCAACAAATTCCTCCCTTCAGCTCATTTTCTGGAAATGAGACTGAAAATCTGTCATAAATCCTATTTAGCTTTGCAAAAAGGACACAAACTGGGGCTATACATAACCTGCCGGTGTTTTAAGTGCCGCTCTCCAAAGCCAATTAGTTTTCCTGTCTGTGGACATGCCCGGTCATTCGACTCTTCTGGGACAGAGTGCAACAGTTCACCACCACACATCTGACAAACTTTGCTCCTGATGAGCCTCTATGGGCCATCTTTGGATATTTAAAGCTAAATAAATACACGTGCTCTCCAGGAGTCCGTAAAATAACACATTTGGTGGCGATAGCCAATATTAAAGCCATTCTGCAGGTATGGATTCACGACCAGGCTCCTGCTTTCAAAATCTTTCTAGACAAACTAGTTTCTGCTTCGGATGAATTGGGCTAAGGCCTCCTTACATAAAGAGGGTAGTGTACATTCCTTTTTTTAAACTTGGGAAAGTTTCATCTCCATGCTTCTACAGCGCATTCAGGATAATGTTAGAACTTGGTTTCAACCAACAGTGTGGTATCAAGAGCAACTGCTGTTAGAGAAGCGCCTATATAGAAATATTTTTTAGGAGAACAACTGCGTAAAGACATTTCTAGGCGTTGGGAGTCTACTCTGGTGTCGTTGGGTCCTTCACAACTGTTAATGTGAGTTTACGGTTACGTGCCCATGTTGGGTGATCAATATGTTAGAGATGTACCTGTTTCAGACATGTTCTCTCCCCTCCTTTTCTCCCCCTTCCCTGTTTTTGGTTTCTTTTCTTTTTGAATCAAGATACTTTGTCACCTACCATCTCATAACAACATATCATACATGTGATAGCAGGCTTTGGTTAATCCTTGTTATTAATATATATAAAAGGTAATGTTTGCTTTGATGGAAGTAAAGCATTTTCTATTCAATAAAAAACAAGGTTTTTAAAAGAATGTATTTATTGGTAGTATTTTTAGTTTCCTTTTTTTTGTGATTTTTAAAAAAATATAGATATTTTTTACAATTTTTAAAAACTTAAATTTTATTTTTACTATGTCCCAGAATGAGACATCATCTTTCCCTGCCCTGAATCCTGATCTAATACTCTGCAATGCTTTTGCATTGCAATGCGTTAAATCAGTGTCTTGTACACAGGGAGGATATGTGTCAGCTCCTGCTGTGAGCAGGAACTTACAGGCCACCATTCCTGGGTGACCCCACGACCATCTTTCAGCCAGGGGTCAACATGGAGACAATTTGCATAACGTGATTGCAATCATGTTGTGCCGATTGGAGCACAGAGGGACCTCCCTCCCTCTGTTATGCTTATCAATGTAATCGATTGACAGTGGTATCAGAGGGGTTAAACGCCTGCGATCGGCACTGTCACCAATCTTTGGTGTTTCTGCAGGGTGTCAGCTATGATGTGTAACTGACGCCTCCAGTGACTATCCCAACTCTGCGAATGAGCTGATGCGATTGTTCCGCCAGTTTGCTGGAACGTACCTCCCACAGCGCCGTACATGCACTGTGGCTGTCAAGGGGTTATGGATCATTCTGCTTCTGAAGTCCGGACATTCTTTCTAAACAGGCTGTTAAATTGGTACTGTAAATATAAGCGATAAATGGGTCAGACCAGGCTGTAGATTGAGGCATTGGCTTGTCCTGGACCTAAGGCAACTGCTGGGTAAACTCGTGACTGCAGCAGCCAAAGACCATGGGGACTTGCTCATTGTTAAAGCAGGATGTTTTACATTTGCAGCTGTATAAAAAAAAAACAAGTTGTTTTACCCCTTTAACTGGGCGTTTTAAGCAAAGTTGTGATATGGAGCATAATATGTCGGCTGGACTCGGATTTTGATTCCACACACACAACTATCTAGTCATGAGTTTCCGCCTGTTATATTGAAATGGCGATTAGTTTGCATGGTATTTCTGGTTACGTGATAGACATAAGTCCTTTAATTTTTCTTCACGTTGTCATATATTGGGCAGTACTGCTCTTTGAATGTTAGTGTTTTGGATAACTAGAAACAAGCAAATTACATAAATCACGGCTTGTCTATAGCAGTTTTATGTATCCAAAACTATAAAAAATAAAGGGTGTTTGCCCATAATTCATGGATAACACCACTGGGAGTGCTTGGCGCTTTCCCTCACAAAGACACATGTTTATTTTAATGCATTTCCAATCATCTGTTCTTGCATCTAGCTTTGCCATGCCAGGGTCATGTGACGGGCTCGCACTGACAGAAGTAATATATTTTCCAGCTTCTGCCTGAGCGTGATACAATATATATTATCTGAAATAATCCTTGCATTATACAATAGTAAGGTCTGCAGATGGGAATGCTATATATAGGCATGAGACAGATTTTCAGAGACAGATTTTCAGAAAGGTCATTTTTATTGGAATATATATTTTAAAGTTTTATCTGAAAGCAATCTTTGCATTTTACATTTTATCTTTTTAAAGGTGTGTTCCCACGTGGTATAGTCAGGATGTCCCACAAATGTTCCTTAAGAGTCCGGTCTCACAGGTGAAGTCGACATTAGAGATGGGCGAACCCAAACAGTAAAGTTCGGCGTCTGACACCGAACACGGACTTCACCAGGAAGTTCGTGTTATTGTTTCGTTTTGGCTGAAAAATATTCCCATTAACTGCTCCTGCTCTCACTGTTATTAGCGGCAGCAGGCGTTGGCTGATGGGAGCAGTAGTCACCAGTGACTGGAGGTGAACTTTATACCTCCGAATACAGCTGTGCGCTCACGCTGTTTTTTGACAACATGGGAACCGCGGCTGTCTCATTAGCGGTGATGATTTTACTGGTGATCAGAAGCGGTGTTTGTCGCTCTGTGATGCACATGACAGCATGGCAAACACTGGATGTTTGGGTCCCCATTTAAGTGAGTGGGGTCCAGGTACTGTTCTGGTACCCGAACCTAAACTTTTTGTAATTGTTCGGCCAAACCCGCCGGACCCACAAATCCAGTTGTCCGCCCATCTCTAGCTAACATCTCTCACAAATATTGCTATATCGAGCACTGTTAGGAGTGGAGAGGTGGCCGAGCAAGCATTACCATCTTTTTTTTTATTTCTATGCAAGCTTAAAACTGTAGAATGTTTTCAGAAATATTCCATGACTATGTATGTGACATCTTTAACTAAATTGCAATTTTAGGAGTGTGTTCACATGTGGAGTTTTTGTTGCATTTTTTTCTGCAGCAAAACCTGCTTTCTTGGCAGTAAAAAAGCAGGTTTTGCTTGGTTTTTCTTGCTTTTTTTGTGTTTTTTTGCTGCGTTTCTGTCATTTTTCATTTATCTCTTGCGCGTGCTAAAAAAAAGTTTAGGGAAAAAAAATCATAGCCTACGTCATAAGTAGAGTTGAGCAAATTTGATCGGGTCCCTACTTATTCGGCAAACTATAGCGCTTGCCAAATAAGCTGCAGAGGGAACCTGGACACATGGATCTCGCCGGCTGATCAGCTGTTCCGAGGCGCAGCTGCATGTGTCACAGCTGTGTCACTGTCACAGCATATGCATGGAGAGCCCAACACCCATTACTTTCAATGGGTGGAAAATGCTGAAAGAAGTGACATGCTCTGTACTGCAAAAAAACAAAGCAAGCACAAACTACTGAGGACAAAAAACTAAGCTGAGTGCATGAGCTTTCTGAAATCTTGTAGACTCTGCTGGTACTGTAAAGTGCAACTGAAACTTTGCATTAAAAAACGCAGGAAAAACACCACTTGTAAAAATAGACTTAGGGTATGTGCACATGTTGCAGATTTGCCTGCGGATTTTTCTGCACTAAATCCGCAGCTCTTGGCAGAAAACGCAGATGCGTTTTTGATGCGTTTTTTGCACAGTTTTGATGCGTTTTTGCGTGGTTTTGATGCGTTTTTGATGCTTTTTTTGTATGCGTTTTTGAAAGCTAAATAAAGATGTATTATTGAACAAAAAAAAACGATTTGTGATGTCATGTCTTGTCCAACCTCCTCTTTTACATTTGTCCAACCCACATTCCATTAGACACATAGATAGACAGATAGATAGACAAACGATATATGGATAGTTAGGCTACTTTCACACATCAGGTTTTTGCCGTCAGGCATAATCTGGCGAGTTTTGAAAAAACAGATCCTTTTTTCTCTCATAGAGTTGTATTAGTGCCGGATTGCGCCTGATGGCCACATCTCAGTTTCAACCATTTTTGCCGGATCCGTCAAAAGAAACTGTTTCCAGCAGACGGAGAAAATGTACAGAGGAAAGTTTTTTCTGGCTGGCGAAAAAAAACGTGCAGCGACGGATCTGGCAGAAAACGTATGAAACTGAGGTGTGAAATGATGAATCCGGCCTCCGAATCCGGTTTTTCATGCATTTTTTCCATTGAAATCATGTACATTTTCCGTTCTCTCTCAGTTGCATCAAAACCACGGATCCGGTTTTCTCAAAACTCGCCGGATTGTGCCTGACTGCAAAAACCTGATGTGTGAAAGTAGCCAGATAGATATATGGATAGATATATGTATAGATATATCTATGTATCTACAGACATATCTATAGATCGATATAGCTATAGATATAACCATAGTTATTTCTATACATGTATCTATACATATATCCATAGTTATCCATGTATAGATATATAGATTTATCTATGGATATATCTATAGATATATCCATAGATATATAATAGCAAGGCCTATGTTTCTTACTGAACGTTTAATTAAAAAAATTTAAAAAAGGGAAAAAAATGGCGTGGGCTCCCGCGCAATTTTCTGCACCAAAAGGGGAAAACCGACGGCCAGAGGCCAATATTTGTAGCCTGGGAAGGGGGTAATACCCATGGCCCCTCCCAGGCTATGAATATCAGCCCGCAGCTGTCTGCATAGCCTTTACTGGCTATTAAAATAAGGGGACCCCCCCCAAAAAAATGACATGGGGTCCCCCTATATGGTATAGCCAGAAAGGCTATGCAGACAGCTGCGGGCTGATTTTCATAGCCTAGAGAAGGGCAATGGATATTGGCCCCCCGGCTACAAATACCAGCCACCCTAGATATGGCGCATCTGTGAGATGCGCCAATTCCGGCACTTAGCCCCTCTCTTCCCACTCCCGTGTAGCAGTGGGATATGGGGTAATAAGGTGTTAATGTTACCTTGCTATTGTAAGGTGACATAAAACCAGGTTAATAATGGAGAGGCCTCAATAAGACTCCTATCCATTGCTAATCCTATAGTAATGAAAGAGTTAAAAAAATAAAGACACAGACAGAAAAAATTATTTTAATTTTCTTAATTTAACCATACTTACCATACTTGATCGCCAATGAAAAATAATAAACCGTATACTCCCTGTCCGACGCAGTCCAATTAGTAACGAGTGTCCCACGACGATCTCCCCTATAGAACAGTAACATTGCGTGATGTCACTGCTCTATAGACCTCCAGTGACACACTGACAGGAGACAATGGTTCCTGCTGTGCATCACTGAAGAGGTTACCTTAGTTCAGGGTCTCACTTTATGGCATTGCTGCATGGGAACTTTCTCATTTCTCATTTTTTACAGTGACGGAGGAATACAGTGCGGATGGATACCTTCCGTCATTGTATTCCTGGAGTTCCTTGAGAGCGGTCGCATCAGCTGATGCTGCTGCTCTCCATGGGAGATCGTCGTGGGACACTCGTTTTAATTGGATTTCTGCGGATCAGGGAGTATATTGTTTGTTTATTATTTTAATATTTTTTACAGGTGATACTGGCTTTGGGGATCAAAGTGACAAGTAATGGTGTGTATGTACTCTATGTTGTATGTACTGTATGTCTATGTGTTGTATGTATGTTGTATGTAATATGTTGTATGTATGTAGTATGTTGCATGTATGTTGCATGCATGTTGTATGTTGCATGTATGTTGCATGTTGCATGTATGTAGTATGTTGCGTGTTGTATGCATGTTGCATGTTGTATGTATGTTGCATGTATGTAGTATGTTGCATGAATATAGTATGTATGTTGCATGTAAGTAGTATGGTGCATGTATGTAGTATGTTACGTGTTGTATATATGTTGCATATATGTAGTATGTTACGTGTTGCATATATGTTGCATGTATGTAGTATGTTGCATGCATGTTGCACGTATGTAGTATGTTGCACGTATGTAGTATGTTGCTTGTATGTATTATGTTGCATGTATGTAGTATGTTTCAAGTATGTTGCATGTTGTATTTAGTATGTTGCATGTTGTATATATGCTGCATGTATGTAGTATGTTGCATGTTGTATGTATGTAGTATGTTTTATATATGTAGTATGTTGTATGTATGTAGTATGCATGTTGTATGTAATATGTTGTATGTTTGTGGATTTTTTTATACATTCAACACATTAGCCGGATGATGGGACTACTACTGTCCCATCATTGACTAATGTGTCAATCGCTGTCACTGTCGCAGGCATAGCTCGCAACGTGTGAACATGTCTATCCGTATCCGTCGTGTGAAATATTCCATTTGAAATAAAGTGGACACTAAACACCTACAGTCATGCAAAATCAGATGGTTTGCGCTCTCCTCAAGTCTAGCACCAGTTCCTTGTTGTTGCCCCAGTCTTTTGTGTTTGTGCCGTGTGTCGATGACATCAAGTTGACATCGTGTATTACCACTGCAGCCAATCACTAAGCTCAGCGGCTCATGCCATCTACATTAGACATGCTTAATGGGAAAGTATCACTAAGGTTTAAAACTCTGTGTTTGCAAAAAAAGGGGTATTAATGCAATATATTTTCTCTCTGAGATCCAGGAAATAATTTTGGCTTAACTACAGTAGCCATAAAACCAGACATATGAAATCTGTAAAATGGTGCCTCAATAAGAAAAACTGCAGCAGACAGCAGATATAAAAATCTACTTGGATCACTGTGAACTTCCAAGTTGGTCATGATACAATGAGGTGCGATTTGACTTCTGCCTCTGGCTGCAGTTTCCAGTGAAAGAAACGAGAATTTGTCAAAGTAGCAGCAGATTTACCATCTTCGCGTTGCATAAATTTTATTCGAATCGTGTAAGTTGTCACGCATATGAACCTGCTCATTGGCACACATTGCAGCAAATTAAACTAATTTTCAGCCACAATTGTCATGCAGTTCTGTGCACTCAGGAGTTACGATGAGACGTATTCTTTTGGAAACCAAGTGTTTTATTTCTATGTAATTATCATATTTCAGTAGTTCTGTGACCTAAGTGATATATCTGTCTGTAACAGGTGTATCTGTATCTTTATTTATCGATTTCAATGAGTATTCATAACAAAAACATTTCTAGAATTCGACCCTTTCTTACTTTCGAATCTGCAAAAACTCTTACTGTTTTTCTTATTCATTCTCATCTGGACTATTGTAACTCTCTACTAATCGGCCTCCCTGCAGCCAGGATTATATTCCTCACCAATCGTTACATCAATGCCTCTACCTTTTTGCCAGTCATTACACTGGTTAGGCTGCTTTCACACATCAGTTTATTGCCGTCAGGCACAATCCGGCGAATTTTGAAAAAAACAGATCCGGCAAAAATTGCCGCTGGATCCGTTTTTTTCTCATAGACTTGTATTAGCAACGAATTGCGATGGATGGCCTCACATTTCATCCGTTTTTCGCCAGGTCCATTGCTGTCCTTTTTTTCGCCGGACACCAAAAATGGCCACAGTAACATTTTTTTGTGTCCGTCGAAAAAACGGTCAGCAATGGATTCATCGCCTTCCGTCGTTTGCTATAATGGAACCCTATGGCACCGGATCCGTCAAATGATAGAATCCGGAGACGGATTCCGTTTTCTTAAACTAAACATGCATTTTCCATTCTGGGGGTTCTGTCTCTTTCCGGACCAGCTATTCGGCTCTGGACCGGTTAAGTTAGTCGGATTCGGCAAAAAAACGGATCCATCTCATCAGTTTTTCACAATTTGTGACTGATCCGTTTTTTTTTTCAAAATTCGCTGGATTCCGCCAGACGGCAAAAACCTGATGTGTGAAAGCAGCCTTACCGATCCACTCCAGAATTCAGTATAAGCTTATTGCCCCACCCACAAAGCACTCCATGGCTCTGCACCACCCAAAATCTCCTCCCTCCTCTCAGTCTACCACCCTACCCGTGCCCTCCGTTCTGCTAATGACCTGAGGTTAACATCCTCAATAATCAGAACCTCCCACTCCCATCTGCAAGATTTTTCACGTGCTGCGCCATTTTTTGGAATGCACTATCCAGGTTAATTTGATTAATCCCGAATACCCACAGTTTTAAGCGTGCCCTAAAAATGCATTTCTTCAGACTGGCCTGCCATCTCAATACATTAATCTAACTATCCCTGTGTTGCCTATTCAAAATTTACCATAACCAGGTTCCTAATATCATGTTCTCACATGCATTAGGCCTCTTTCACAGATCAGTTTTTTGCCATCAGTCACAGTCCGTTGGCTCGACGGATCTGTCGCAGATTGTGAAAAACTGATGCGATGGATCCGTTTTTTGGACGGATCCGACTTGCAGATCTGGCTAATTGGATCGGAGAATGCTCATTTTAAAAAAAACGGAATCCGTCGCTGGATTCTGTCATTTGACGGATTCGGCGCCATAGGCTTCCATTCTAGCAAACGACGGATGGCGACAGATGCGTCGCTGTCCGTTTTTTCGACATACACAAAAAAGTTACTTTGTCTGTTGTCTCCGGCCGCCGGACAAAATTTTTTCCACGGATCTGGCGAACGACGGATGAAACGTGAGCCCATCCGTCGCTAATACAAGTCTATGAGAAAAAAACTGATTGGGCAGCATCAGTCGCCAGATCCGTTCTTTTAAAAATTCGACGGATTACGACTGATGGCAAAAAACTGATGTGTGAAAGGGGCCTATGCATTTAATAGCCCTCTGTATCTGTACTTTTACATACTTAGG
Source organism: Ranitomeya imitator (assembly GCF_032444005.1). Taxonomy (NCBI): domain Eukaryota; kingdom Metazoa; phylum Chordata; class Amphibia; order Anura; family Dendrobatidae; genus Ranitomeya; species Ranitomeya imitator. The sequence goes on from NC_091290.1 coordinate 144,931,352, forward strand.
CTGATAACCGGTTCATGCAGCATTACATGAACACCCAATTTCTTACACTATGGCTGGTCCGAACAATTAAAGCAATTGTTACCATCCACCTTTCGTGTCTCCCTTTTTCCTCATAGATTGTAAGCTTGCGAGCAGGGCCCTCATTCCTCTTGGTATCTGTTTTGATCTATGTGTTTATTATGCTGTAATGTCTATTGTCTGTACAAGTCCCCTCTAGAATGTAAAGTGCTGCAGAATATGTTGGCGCTATAGAAATAAAATTATTATTATAATATTGCATTTAAAGCATGAAAATCTCCCCTTGAGACTGATATTGTGTTTACTTCTGTCTGTGGAAAGGCTGAATTCCTGAGAGTTCCCTCTGAGCTACTAACACCATTTACATATTACATACTACTCTATGCAATGACACAATAAAGTTTATAAAACACATAGACGCTCTTGATTTATATGCAAATCTATATATATAATTGTCTAAGGGTTTTTCCGTCTGTCTGTCTGTCTGTCCTGGAAATCCCGGCTCTCTGATTGGTCGAGGCCGCCAGGCCTCGACCAATCAGAGACCGGCACAGCATCGACGTAGAAATCCCGCGTCTCTGATTGGTCGAGGCCGCCAGGCCTCGACCAATCAGCAACGGGCACAGCGACGATGATGTCATAAAGGACGTAGAAATCCCGCGTCTGATTGGTCGAGGCCGCCAGGCCTCGACCAATCAGCAACGGGCACAGCGACGATGATGTCATAATGGTTGCCATGGCGACGATGTCATAAAGGTTGCCTCGACCAATCAGCGACGGGCACAGTCTGCCGCGAATTCTGGAATCATCATTGTCCATATACTACGGGGATATGCATATTCTAGAATACCCGATGCGTTAGAATCGGGCCACAATCTAGTATTGATATATAGAGGCACTTGTAAAATAGGAGAGGAATAGGTGAACGACATGGGATGTCACAGCCACTGTCGGTAATGAAACAATAAGTGAAGGATTACTCCGATGAAGGGCATAAGATCTCATTTCTACTTGCTGGTGATAATACAATGATTATGCATATATCTGTGGTGTTGGAAGGAACATAGGTAAAATCCCACCTAGACAAATTTTACCCACTGTGATATTAAAGGTCGGGGCTTGTTACATCTGTTAACATGTTGGACAATTATGACAGGAGCATTAACACCATCAATTGAATTTTATGTTTAGGGTATAAGAAGGGCTTTGTGTTATTGAACTTCAGATTTCATCAAATGTAGCATCGTATTCACAGGTTATTTAATTTTTTTTATAGAACTGTCTTATCACATGACTTTTCAGAATAAGCTGTCATGTGTATGACATGAGAAATAACACTATTTATGGCCATGATATGACTTTTTGTACCAATGACTTTTTTCACCACTTCAATTTTTCACCTTTATTTCTCCTATGTAGGCTATAACTCTAATTTTCAGCCATCTCAGAGCTAGTGAGTGGAGACTAGCAGCTATGTCTCCCATACACAGCACACGCAGACATATGTTGTCTGTATGTAGCACTGCAGCAAACTATGTTGTCTCTATATAGCACTGTAACGACATAGCATTTATTCTTAATTTTCCAGACATCTATTTTCAGCAGTAGGCCAGGAGACATAGGCTATTGTCCATTGACTATTGAATTTGTGTTTTTCTTTGGTTGTTCAAGATACATGGACTATTGTATGAGTCTGACAACTGACACTAGAATTGATGTTTGTGAAATTGCTGAATGGCTGCCATTTACTTCTTATATCAGCTCCTACAGGTTATTGTCTGCTATCTTTGCAAGACAGGGATGCAGGGTCATTGAACACTCATGTTTGCTAATATGTTAATTACACGTTGTACCAGGCCAAGCAGTTTGTTGACCTGCAAAATAGAGTAGGACAAATTATGCAAATTGATAAAATACTCAAACAAGAGAGATGAGCCCCTGCCACCTTCCCCCAATCTTGTGGAAAAATACCTGAATAAGAGCAGGTGAACTATAAGAGAGGATCAACTACTGTATCAGGGGAACTTTTACAAAACCACAACCAGGAACACTCTACAGGACGGCGGCCAGGACAACATGGCTTCATCAATACGGACACAGATTTTACATTTTACGGGATGCCAGCTTAAGGACCATGGCCCTAGCTGGAAGAATACAGATCTGCTACATTGACCATCACTAAACTTAGGGATACTTTTGTGGAAGTCAGGCTGTGACACTCCAGTCACCGGACCCCATGGATACGTTTGGAGAAGCCACGATTTTGGCCCTTTGGGCATCTGACCCCCATATACATGTTTGGAGAAACCAGGCGATGACCCTCCAGTCACCTGGCTACGTGCCTCATTTGACTGTCAGCTTTCTAAGCTTGTCGTTACATCCTGACTGTGGCTTCCTGCCAAAAGCAGGGTGCCACGGGTGGGGGTAGTCAGCCCTTGAAGCCTGAAGTTGCAGCTGTTCTAATCCTAGCAAGTCAGCGAAAGGGTGAGACTCTGTAATTTGCACCATTTTGGGTATTTGCTGGGACTGTTCTGTATGTTATTGTCTGTTGGTGCTTCAGAAAAGTATTGCCACACTATTTTACGCTCACCCTGTGTTGTCTGAGTAGTATTCTGCCCACAGAAAATGAGTGCGGGCGTTCAGTGTTATGAGCCCTGGTCGATATAGTCTCAGACCAGCATACAAGAGCACCCACTGACGTGTCCGTGTCTCCACACATGGTGGCATCAGTGGGATACTACTCAGCCGGCAGATCTGGGGGTGCTTCAGTTAAGTGGTTTTCGTAAACACCGTCCAAGGGCTCCACAACTAGGGAGGTGTATAGATAGACCCAGCAGACTATAGATGAGGCATACACTGCAGGATTCAGATGCCACCATGTCCATCCGTACCAGCTCGGCTTTTGGAAAAGGGCCAGAGTGGATGTATAACCGTAATAATAAATGTCAACTACAGGAGCTGTGCCAGCTTTGACAGATTGAATACCAGGCCACCAACACTTCATCGGATTTAATGCAGGAACCGTGGGAAGCTCAGGACACCATGTGTGAATGCAATGGATATGAGTCGATTCTCGTCATTTACTTGAGGAGTTACCCAGGTCAAGCCAAAGACCAGGAGAAGGATGATTGGAAAACTATCACGTCTAGCTAATTAAGATGAGGGAGTAATGTCACGACACAGCATTTAATCTTAATTATCTAGACGTTTATTTTCAGTAGGCCAGGAGACATAGGCTATTGTTTGAACGTTGACTTTTGAATGTGTTTTTCTTGGGTTGGTCAAGATACATGGATTATTGTCATATGACTGAATGTTGACACTAGAATTGATGTTTGTGAAATTGCTGAATGGCTGCTGTTTACCTGTTATATCAGCTCCTACAGGTTATTGTCTGTTATCTTTGCAAGACTGGGACACAGTCATTGAACAATCAGAGTAGGACAAACTATGCATATTGATTAAATATTCAAACATTGAGAGTTGAGCCTCTGTCAACTTCCCCAACTCTTATGGAAAATATGTGAATAAGAGCTGTGAACTTTAAAGTGGGGGGGATCTACCTCGGTATCAGGGGAACTTTTACAGAATCACAGCCAGTAACAGTCTACAGGACAGCTGCTATGGCACCATGGTTCCATCAAGAGGGACACAGATTTGACATTCTATAGGATGCCAGCTTAAGGATTACGGCCATAGCTGGAAAAATACAGATCTGATCCATTGACCATCACTGAAACCATGGATATGTTTTGGAAAGCCTGGTTGTGACCCTCCAGTCACCTGGACCCATGGATACGTTTGGGGAAGCTAGGATTGGGACCCTTCGGTCACCCTTGGAGACATTTGGAGAAGCCAGGAGGTGACACTCTGGTTACCTGGCCACATACCTCAACGGACTGTTAAGCTACCTAAGCTTGTCGTTATCTCCTGTATGTGGGTGCCATCCAAAAGCAAAGAAGAAATGGCTCATAAGTGGAGATAGAAACATATTTCACTGAAAAAATATATTACAAAGTTACTTATATTCACCTTTACCAATAATTTATGCATGGATTGTTGAAGCTAATAGTGACAATTTGGCTTTATGTAATTTAATCTGATATGCTTGCAACTTTTGAAGAAGCTGAATAGACTTTAAAGCTGTAGTGCAGTGAATTTTCTATTTTTTTTCCTTATAGTTATAAAAACAAACAAAAAACAACTACCAGGGGCTTGTATAGCAATCAAGCTTATGTTCAAGCCTTTAGTGTAAATAAGCACACACTTTGTTTTAGCTTTATGTATACATTCATCGCTTTGGAACACGCTAATGCTTGACTTACATTGAAGGTTGCTGTAGGAAACAAAAAAAAAGCCACTATTAAGCCATCAAAACCATCACCAGTTGATAACGACCATTCAGTTGTGCGCCTATTAAGGAACAATAATTATCATTCCACTTTACTGTATCAACCATATCATGCATGCGGTAACAATTTGCCTTCTCCAACCCCCTAAAATTTCCCCGTTAATGAATATAATCTATTTACTTTAATGTTTAATTATAAATACTTTCATAGGCTTGTTACCGAGCTTAGGGATAATTGAACAGTTTGGTATGACTTGATAAAAAAAAGAGGGTGAAAGGAAATTCTTGACTTCTTGCTGGATTTTTCCATGTAGCACTTAGAAGGAGGAATGGTGAGGGGGTGGGGAAAACAACTGGGCCTTTACAGTGGAAGCGTTTTAGGAGATGATACTGAGCTATGTTTCCTGTCGAGGCGAAAGGCACCAGCATATAAAATGGCAGTGAATTTGCATTACCTCTAATCCATCATTCTTTGAGAGAGCAGGAAAAATGCGCGAGACCTGCAGCATGCAAGCGCAGCCTTCTCCTGACAGATTCTTATTTAAGTGACTGTGAATGCAACAATTCCACAAATAATTTGTCAAGTGTGTGGCTGAACTAGCTCTGAACTCTGATAAATACCAACTCTCTTTCCCGCTACAAAGACATGATGTTCTTTTGTGCGGGCAGTGAGTAACAAGCACTAGGATTTAACAATCAATGCCACTATATCTCCGCTGCCTTTTGTTGTTAACAGAAAGTTCTTTAAGGGCAAAATGTATCTTCCGATCCCTTCGCCAGGCACTATAAGTTGCTATATTCATATAGTATATCCCATAGCTGGCGCTGTATAAAGTAAATTGCCTCTTATCTGCGGCACTAAATGTTTAACTACATGTATGGTGTATAAAGCCTAATCGCACTTTACAAGGTAATGGCATTTCAATAAATGATATATGCCTATGCGCAAACTGTGGCTTTCAATGCAAGCGATGGAGACCGTCGAAGGTAGAAAAAGAAACGCATAGTTAGACATTCAGTCCATGAAAATCACCTTTTCATCAAGGAACACTTTAATACATCCTGATATTTATTTAAAACATCGCTTGCATTTAATGGATGCCGGTCCAGTGCTAAAAATGATGTGCATTTAGAAAAAAAAAAAATCTTAAAGGAATGCAAATCTAATCAGTCCTTAAGTCTGCAATATATACATAAATGTCTCCAGCAGACGTAATTTAGTATGCATTATTTTTTTTTTATATAAAGCTTTCCAGCTACAAACGGGCTAAATGGAAGTACGGACCCACACAGATGATCATTTGTCAGGATGATGCTAGAGTGAATACAAGACTGATTCTTTTGCTCTGAATTCTGTCAAGGAGCACTGTACATTGCACAATCCTTTCTTTGGATTAGAATAAAATAGACTTGATGTACCCTCAGCAAATAAGATTTCTCAGTACATTATAACACTGTAGCAGGCCATTACGGTACATGAACTCCCGACACACAATCTGCCAGGTCTTCAAACGACAGGACGGGAAGGGATAGTAATTGTGCTTCTATTAGTCAATTAAGTTTCAACTTTTGACTCTGTGATAGTAATGTCTATAGAAATAATTAAGTGTGCGGCATATTAACAGTTCCTAATGCAAAATGCTAATTATTTATTGTTTATAAAGCATTTAAATAAAGTACAAGCAGATACATTAAGGCTATCGTGATTTTCCAGTCATTAACCAAAAATTAGCATTTTGGGATTATAGCCAGTGACTTGCATGCATTTCTTAAGCAACACGTCCCAACATAATCTGTTTGTCATTAATCAACTGTTCTCACGTATCATTGGCTTTTGTGGAACAGGCTCAGTGATACGTCTCGTGGATTTTTAGTAATTCACATGCATCAGTAGGTGAAGGGGTCTGTATTTGCCCTGTAAGGCCATGTGAATATCATAGAGGTGGGTGCCAAACTCAGGACCCTAACTATTATCCAAAGCGGTAGGGCACTGCAAAGTTCTGGAGGACTGAGGGAAACTATAATATTTTGTAATCTACTGATTTTGTTGCGTGCCATGAGGACATTTTTAAAGCCACTCTGTGGTATTTCTGGTATTACAACTCGCCTCCGTTGGCTTGAATTCTAAGGATATGTTGATTATGATATGTTAGCGCGGTCCTGGCTTGTATGATGGTAGTATTGCTCAATTCCATTGTTACAGTAGTATATTAATCTTTATTGAGGAGTTTTCAACCCATAGCATTACTTAAATATCTATTTCGCATGTTATTGAGTAAGCTTCTTGCTAAAAAAGCCACACATAATGTAAAGACTTTAACCTCATTCAGTTTTTTTCTTTCTTATGAGAAAAAATGGACTATGAATGGATCATTTGTTTTTGGGCTGTGTGTCCATTTTTACCCATAGTCCGTTTTCTTGTTGGCAAAAGAAAATTTATTTAAAGCTTCACCTACCCATTAAAGATAACCTGACAGTAGGATTTTGCTAAGTAAACTAGAGTCATTTTCATGTTGGCGCTGTTGCACTGATTAAAATGATACCTGTGGTGAAGAAATCCATTTTGTAGTTCTTGTGTAATCTTTGTTTTGAAGTTTTCATTTAATGATATGTTCGTGCTTCGGGGTGGGACTCTGGGCAGGTCTTTTCTTGGTGCCCTGACTTCTTTGACCTCATTCTGTGCTTAAATGATATTGATGATCCGAAATCATGTGACAGGGGTCACGGATGGGCGGATTTCCAGCGAGATTGCCGTGAGTGCATGTTAAATGCCGCTGTCAGAGTTTGACAGGGGCATTTAACATGTTGACAGATCAGCTGTCATGTGTCCTGGACCCGTAGAAGCGCATTTTTTTGTGCGAAGCGGCCGTCGTCCAGTGCGTCTCTGCGATATGCCTTCCTGCTGTTTTATGTGATATTCCAATTAAAGGGAACCTGTCACCCCCAAAATTGAAGATGAGCTAAGCCCACCAGCATCAGGGGCTTATTTTCAGCATTCTGTAATGCATTCTGTAATGCTGTAGATTAGCCCCCGATGTAACCTGAAAGATGAGAAAAATAGGTTACATTTATTCTCATCTGGGGGGGCGGTCCAGTCCGATGGGCATCGCGGTCCGGACCGGGGCCTCCCATCTTCATAGGATGACGTTCTCTTGTCTTCATGCTGCGGCTCCGGCGCAGGCATACTTTGTCTGCCCTGTTGAGGGCAGAGCAAATTACTGCAGTGCGCAGGCGCTGGGCCTCTCTGATCTTTCCCGGAGCCTGCGCACTACAGTACTTTGCTCTGCCCTCAACAGCCGCGGAGTGAAGACAAGAAGAGGACGTCATCGTAAGAAGATGGGAGGCCCCGGACTGCGACGCCCATCGAACCGGACCGCCCCCCAGGCGAGTATAATCTAACCTCTTTTTCTCATCTTTCAGGATACACCGGGGGCTTATCTACAGCATTACATAATGCATTACAGAATGCTGTAGATAAGCCCCTGATGCTGGTGGGCTTAGGTCATCTTCGATTTTGGGGGTGGCTGGTTCCCTTTAAGGACATTTAATGACGGTGAGTGCCATTCGCCACTTCATTTCTGGATTATTGTAGATAGTGTTAAGCTGCAGTACTTGGTATGGCCTTTAGAAAAAAATGGTGCAGTTTCTTATTCTTTTACAACTCTTTGTTATAGTAAATTAATTAGGAACCTTATTTTCAGTATTTCCGGATTTCCTGCACTTGCTAGTACAGCTTTCCCCACAGACTGCAACAAGCTCCTGTACTCAAGATGGCATTTGCTGGAGGTTCATGAGACCCAACCTGTCTATCAGCCTCTTCAAATTAAAAAAAACATCTTCCTCTATAATTGTAAAGCGCTGTGGAATATGTTGGCGCTATATAAATAAAATTATTATTATTAATTATTATCTTTCCCGTGTGTAGTTTCTATTAGACAGGCCTGGTCACAAGTAGAGTTGAGCGAACGTTTTCAGAATTGGTTGCTGAATATGAATTTGCCATAATCGTGCCTTATTGGTACCCTATTCATGCCAAATTTATTTTTGACAATCTATTCCAAACATATTCGGTCATTTGAACTCCCATTGACTACAATGACGTCAGCTGTGTTCGGCGAATATTGCAAAATACAATATTCGCCGCCGATCGTAATCGGAACCAAATTTTTAAAAATTCGCTCGACTCTCGTCACAAGTTCCTCTATCAGCAAATACTTTGAATACAGGATCCATGTTCAAGTACAGGAGAACATGCAATACTTTTATATTAGTAAGTGCCATAAAGTCATGTCCCTAACACATTTGATAAAACAAAGCTAAAGTGGCCAACCCCTTTAAGACAATTAAAGTTGACTTGAGTGAAGATCCCATTGCCATTCCTTTTTTTATCTTCTTAAAACTAAGGAACAGGTCGCCAAGAGATGAAATGAATCAATATTAGCGGGTCAGGTACAACACAGGCTTTCTCTCATATTGGTTACACATTAACACCTCCTGTTAGTTCACAAGATAGCAATCATCATTTTCTAAAATAACTATAAAAAAAAAATTGATGAAACAGTCAAGTCAACACATATTAAAATTCCTGCTTGACAGTAATGATTTAATTTTTTTTTTTTTATATTATGAACAGTATTTATCAAAAACAGCCCACTAGCGAATGAAAGATGTTCCTTATCGCTTCTTGTCAACTAAAGCATTATTCACTGAAAGTTTCCTTCATCTCTGTTTTGTGGCTCTCATTGTCATTTTAAATTGCAAATCAATCACACATCATGAAAGCTCTCGTTCTGCCGACGAGATTAACGCTCTGGCTAAAATTGTTTACAAAGTCATTTGTAAAGCTTCTACTAATGCAGATGAGGCAACTTTACCAGTTTAACATTGTTGGTCTCGGAGAAAGCCTTAAGCAATGATTACAGAGGGCAAAAAAAATTGTTCATTCATCATTATTGTCATGGGCTTTCGCAAATGATAACAATTTGTCTTCATCCTATTTTTAGACAATGAACCACAATACAGTCCGGAAAAGCCATCTATGCCAGATGGGAGAAAAGGTGCTTTCATTGCAAAATGTTTTGTAGGTTTCTGTTTTGTTTTGTTCTTTTTATTTCCTTCTTCACTTTTTTTTCTATCATATGAGAGACTGGAAAAAAAATGTTTAAAGGTATAATCTAAATATTCAATCCTGGGGGATGTATGACAAGTCCTAAGTGAGTTTGATACTGAAATTAGAGAATAAAATTTTTTTTTACACAAAGACACAATATATAATCGGGTTTCTGATAGAATTGTATCCAACAAGCCGGCAATCTATATTGTTGCACAAAACATCATCATGCATATTTATTGTTATTTTACGTATGAGGAAATTAAGTTATTCTAATTAGTACAGGCAGGTTTGGCAAATAATGTAGTATTAGAAAGGAGTAAATAAAATATAAAGGTTAATGCAAATATGAGGCTCATTTAAAGGGAATGTGTCATCAGAAAGTGACATACTGTTTCAATCTGGCTTTTAAGCTAAATTTATTTTTCACAATTTGTTTTATTTTTCATATCGCTTTATTGAAAAAGATAAAAAAAAAATGCAATTTCCACACTGGCCTTATATTACACTCTTTCTTCTAGTTGAGCACATGGAAATTAGCTACAAATTTTGGATTTTAGTCTCGGGTACATTACGAGTCATCATCCTGCTAGTTTAACATTAGCAAGCTAAAATTATTTCTATGTGAAATTACCAAGGTGTTGGACTGTAGATATAATGCATTTAAATGCTTTGGACACATTTGATAAACAATAACACTCACAGCAGCTCATTCACCAGTGGTTCTCAGCCTGGACGGTCGCATCTTGGCACCATCTAGTTGAAAACTATTTATCCCCCAGACATGAATTACAGCATGAGACAGAACGACGGAGAGGTGAGGGATATTGTTGTTTTTTGTTTTAGTTTTATTACAGAATATGACGACTTTGGTGAAATAGGCGTTAGGTGAGAATAACTGTGTTTATTATTTTTAAATAAAAATGAAAAACGGTCTTGTTTTATTTCTAGTAAAATACTTTATTCTGTCTGTGTCTTCATTTACCATAAAACTATAGGATTAGTAATGGATAGGTGTCTTATAGGTCATAGGCGCCTCTCAATTACTAAACCATGGGCTTGATGTCACCTGACAACACAAAGGTGACATCAACCCCACAAATATGAACCAAAATTGCCACCGCTACAGGACAAGTAGGAAGAGGTGGGCAAAGTCCCAGAATTGGTGCATCTAATAGATGTGCCTTTTCTAGGCAGCTACGGACTGTTATTTTTAGGCTGTGGGGCCTGTATCCATGGCCCCTTACAAGCCTGAGAATTCAGCTGTCAACTTTAGCAAGGCTGGTTGTCAAAAATGGGTGGGATCCACTCTGTTTTTACTTATTTAAATTAAATTACAGTGTGGGGACCCCTCTATTCTTGATAACCAGCCTTGTTGAAGCTGACAGCTGAGGGTTGCAGCCACCAGCTGTGAATTTTGCCTGGCTGGTTATCAAAAATACGGGAACTCACGCCTTTCTTTTTATTTACAGCGCTGGAGCCGGCTGAGAAATACTCCCGTCAGCCGCTCCTGCTGTCACTGTTATTAGCGGCAGCAGGTGTAGGCTGATGGGAGTAATAGTCCCATCAGCCACCACTGCCTGCTGTCTCTGTTATTTAATGAATATAACTCTCCTCATTCTGCCCTGCTCACGCTGATTGCCAGCAGAGCAGGGGAGAATGATGAGCATGTCTTCAGCACCTGGCACCGAGGAACAGTGCTTACTGTCGCGCTTCTTCCCTGGAGCCGGTCCATGTCACGCGGATTACATCCATGTGTGTTCTTCGTGTGCACATGTCCGAACACTTTGTGGCCCATACTGACAGTTAAAAACTGACATGTCAGCGTGTTTTGCCCACGGACACATGGTCTGTGGAAACACACTGGCATGCACAGAATGGGTCAACGTGTGTCAGTGTCTCCAGTACGTGTGAAAACTGTCACCACACATCCCGGAGACAGGTAAAGAACCCAAAAATAGACTTTACAAAAAGGGGTAAACTAAAAGAAGAATTTATCACAAATCAAAAGCAGGCTAAAAAAAACCCCCAAAACTAGAGAAACACAACAATAAATTAAACAATGGTTTATTATAGGCATCACAGATAAATTGCCATCTAATTAGTGTAGAGCAATGTTAAGTGCCTCGGATATTCCTAATGGCAAGTAATTCATGCCCTTGCCTAAAGAATTGTTGTTTTGTATTTTATAATGTCTACCTTAGTGTAATATCACTTATGATTGAATATAAAAATGGAGTTCTATGTGGGAAAACATCAGAAAGAATTGCAAGATTGCTTTTACCAGGGACCTGACATTTTATATGCAAGCTATTAACTCCCACTCCAGCTTTGAACCATACAGTTCAAGTACACATGCATGTCAATGATGAAAAACAAATCTGCTTTGTTCAGCATTGAATATACATAGACCCACAACTGCCTCCTATGTAACCTATAAGCCCTCCCATTAATCTCCTCTGGATGAGAGATGTTTCCTGCATTTTTCTCTCCTGTCAGAGCTCATAGAGGGCTCCTGATTCACTGGTCACTGACAAACAGCTCTCATCATAGAGCTGAGTCTGGATTGTGCACCTGAAAGCATTATGAGATCCATTCTTATAGCAAATTCTCGTTACTTTTTTTTATTTCATTTTTTTTAATTTGTAGAGCTTATATGTTATGGAACTGCATTTATAAAAGTTTCCTTTTAAATGGATTTTATACATATAAATTGACACATTGCAGTTAAAATTCCTCACCATTTTTGTTATGCAGCATGTGAATAATATCTGGTGAGCTAATATGCTGCGGATTTTCTGACTGCAATATACACACGGGAAAAATTTTTTTTTATTTTTATAGAATTTATTTTTTTGCCAAAATCTGTACAAAGATGCTTACCTTTCTGGCATATTTTCATGATCACTTCAGTAAGTGACAACAGTGGCAGATAGTGGGACTCAGATCCGTGGTAGAATTCCCTGGTTCTGTTGAAAGTTCCTGGGTAAACACACGTCAGAGTTTTCTGACATGTAGGTATTCTGTGTGAAGATACCTTGGGAGGGAAGGGTTTGCGGTGGAAAAATCTGATGTGGTTTTTAAGAGGAATCCTCTCTTAGAATCCATATGGTTTCAGTTCTAACACGATTTTGTAAGAGTACTTTTTTCAGACTATTGGTTTCAGTGTGCAGCATTTTAGCTTTCCCATTGAAATCAGTTGGAGGCTTAAGGTACCTTCACACATAACGATATTGTTAACGATATCGTTGCTTTTTGTGACGTAGCAACGATATCGTTAATGAAATCGTTATGTGTGACAGCGACCAACGATCAGGCCCCTGCTGGGAGATCGTTGGTCGCTGAATAAAGTCCAGAACTTTATTTGGTCGCTGGACTCCTGCTGACATCGCTGGATCGGCGTGTGTGACACCGATCCAGCGATGTCTTCACTGGTAACCAGGGTAAACATCGGGTAACTAAGCGCAGGGCCGCGCTTAGTAACCCGATGTTTACCCTGGTTACCATCCTAAAAGTAAAAAAAAAAAAAAACACTACATACTTACCTACCGCTGTCTGTCCTCCAGCGCTGTGCTCTGCTCTCCTCCTGTACTGTCTGTGAGCGTCGGTCAGCCGGAAAGCAGAGCGGTGACGTCACCTCTCTGCTTTCCGGCCGCTGTGCTCACACAGACAGTACAGGAGGAGAGCAGAGCACAGCGCTGGAGGACAGACGGCTGTAGGTAAGTATGTACTGTTTGTTTTTTTTTACTTTTAGGATGGTAACCAGGGTAAACATCGGGTTACTAAGCGCAGCCCTGCGCTTAGTTACCCGATGTTTACCCTGGTTACCGACATCGTTGGTCGCTGGAGAGCGGTCTGTGTGACAGCTCTCCAGCGACCACACAGCGATGCTGCAGCGATCCGGATCGTTGTCGGTATCGCTGCAGCGTCGCTTAATGTGAAGGTACCTTAAGGCCTCAGTCAGACATCCATCAATCACTTACGTGTTCTATCTGTGTGCCTGGTCACACGTCCGTGTTTTTTTTCTGGATGGAGTGCTCCACAAAAAATCATAGTGGCCTGACTGTTTTTGATCTGAGTCATAGATGAAAATTACCCTCACAAGTTTATGGGTCCTTGATTAACGTTGTATGTTGTGACTTATGGATAGGAGAAGCTTTGTAGTTTTTTTTTTTTTTTCCATCAGTGAAAAATCATTAAGGGTATAAACTGACACTGACCAAGCACTGATGAAAATCAGATCTGAAACACTGATGAACAATTGTCAGTATTATGTACAAGAAAAATTACCAACGTCTGAATGAGGCCTAATTCAAAGAGTATTTGAAGCAGATTTTTAATCTGCTACAAAATTCACGTTAAAAATCTTTGTAATGGAAGGAAATATACGGCATGCCACACAATTAGGTTTACAGGTAGGATATGACTCCTTCATCCATTAAAAAGGTCTAGCATTTTAAAGGGAACCTGTCACTTGAATTTGGCGGGACTGTTTTTGGGTCATATGCTGGCTGCATGCTGGCCGCAATATTGGATTGAAGTTCATCCTCTGTCCTCCGTAGTACACGCCTGCGCAAGGAAATCAAACACCCGAAAACTCCGCCCATATGACCCAAAACCGGTCCCGCCAAATTCAGGTGACAGGTTCCATTTAACACTGATGGCCTGTCCTTTGGATAGGTCTTCAATGTGTGATCAGTGGGAGGGTGACACCTGGCCCCCCCTGCCAGTCAGCTGTTCCAAGCATCAACTGTGGCCGGAACTGCTTAGTTGCGGAGCTGTACATCACATCTCCGTTGACTGTATAGTGGCCTTGGCCACCCGCAGATCTGCCATTTAGTCAAATGAATGAAAGATAGATATATAGTACCTGGCCATGGCCACTATACCTTCGACTAGGCTGTTCTGTGCAGCTCCAAAGCTGAGCAGTGGGGGTGCCAGATGTTTGTTGCACACACACACACACACTGATCAGACATTGATGACCTATCCTAAAGATAGGCAATCGATGTTAAAGTCTCAAACAACCTCTTTAAATGAAGAAAAGCCTGACACTCCAGAATTACATGTTTTTTTAAATCCAAATATATACAGGACATTTAGGTCTATAAGATCTGCAGATGGCTCAGTAAGGAAGAAAATGTCCATGCTCTGTGTGAATATACACTAAGTCTGTTGTAAAAAGTTTACCCCGAAACTGAAACTTCACCCTAACGCAGGGACTTTTGTATTTACCTACATGAGAGTAAAAGTTTGAAGCCTCAGGACCCAGTCTTTAAACACATCCATCAACATCCTCTCAACGACGCCTGATTGTCAAAATATTATCAAATATATGTCTGGTTTTAGATCCATATATATAAAACCCCTTTGACATCTGGTATTCAGACTTTGCGTGTGTTTTGCTTTATTACATTCATATATCATGATCTAAAATTCATATGCACCTGAGAAAATTTGTGACATCTGGGCAGAAAAAGACGTATCCCATTCTGTGTAACATGGCCCATTTTTCCTTCAAATTTAATAGTCCCCTTTACTGTTTGTCACTCAAAATAAGTGTCTGATACTCCAGCATAAATTGTTAAAAGCGGTTCTAGGTAAAGGAAAAGTGGAAAGAAGAGGATTTTTTTTCTCAGCAAAAGCCAACCTCAATTTATGTCAAACAAGGTTAGAAGACCTTGAGATTAGTGCGATAATCGCACTGCTGTCAGACCGAAAATCCACTAACAATTTAGTGGCAAACGCATGTTGTTCAATATCACTTCATATTATATTATGTCAGACACAGGTGACAGTTGCACATCAGACTGACAAGATTCATTTACCTTGTAGAGTTCATCTCTGACATTTGCAAACTAAACGCTACTTACTTTTTGTCTCGATCGTACATTGGGTATATAGATACACCTTAGTGTTTAACCCCTTCATGACCGGGGGATTTTTCGTTTTTCCGTGTTCGTTTTTCGCTCCCCTCCTTCCCAGAGCCATAACTTTTTTATTTTTCCGTCAATTTGGCCATGTGAGGGCTTATTTTTTGCGGGACGAGTTGTACTTTTGAACGACATCATTGGTTTTAGCATGTCGTGTACTAGAAAACGGGAAAAAAAATCCAAGTGCGGTGAAATTGCAAAAAAAGTGCAATCCCACATTGGTTTTTTGTTTGGCTTTTTTGCTAGGTTCACTAAATGCTAAAAATGACCTGCCATTATGATTCTCCAGGTCAGTACGAGTTCATAGACACCTAACATGACTAGGTTATTTTTTATCTAAGTAGTGAAACAAAATTCCAAACTTTGCTAAAAAAAAATAAAAAAAAAAAATTGCGCCATTTTCCGATACTCGTAGCGTCTCCATTTTTCATGATCTGGGGTCGGTTGAGGGCTTATTTTTTGCGTGCCGAGATGACGTTTTTAATGATAGCATTTTGGTGCAGATACGTTCTTTTGATCGCCCGTTATTGCATTTTAATGCAATGTCGCGGCGACCAAAAAAACGTAATTCTGGCGTTTCTAATTTTTTTCCTGCTACGCTGTTTAGCGATCAGGTTAATACTCTTTTTTAATTGATAGATCGGGCGATTCTGAGCGCGGCGATACCAAATATGCGTAGATTTGATATTTTTTTATTGATTTATTTTGATTGGGGCGAAAGGGGGGTGATTTAAACTTTTATGTTTTTTTTATTTTTTTCACATTTTTTTAAACTTTTTTTCTTAACTTTTGCCATGCTTCAATAGCCTCCATGGGAGGCTAGAAGCTGACACAGCACGATCGGCTCTGCTACATAGCAGCGATCTGCTGATCGCTGCTATGTAGCAGAAATGGAGGTGTGCTGTGAGCGCCGACCACAGGGTGGCGCTCACAGCCACCGCTCATCAGTAACCATAGAGGTCTCTGGGACCTCTATGGCTACAATATACAAGCATCGCCGACCCCCGATCATGTGAACGGGGGTCGGCGATGACGTCATTTCCGGCCGCCCGGCCGGAAGCGGTAGTTAAATGCCGCTGTCTGCGTTTGACAGCGGCATTTAACTAGTTAATAGGTGCGGGCAGATCGCGATTCTGCCCGCACCTATTGCGGGCACATGTCAGCTGTTCAAAACAGCTGACATGTCCCGGCTTTGATGCGGGCTCACCGCGGAGCCCTGCATCAAAGCAGGGGAGCCGGCATCGGACGGTATAGTACGTCCGATGCCGGTAAGGGGTTAATGGGAGATTTCCCCTAGATGGAGATCTGAGTTATCCACACAAATACGCATGAGACAACATTTAGCTCCTTGTGAAATCTTCCATGAGTGTATGTTTGGATATTTCATTACCGGTAGTTTCCAAAAATCTACAAAAACCTGTTCGCCCACTAATGTCTCTATAGATGGGTCTCGTTTATCATCCGACCCTAAACAGATCAAGCTCTGTAGAGAGGAGCATAATAAAGTCATCTTTCGCTCTCCCTGTATGAAGGACAACAGAAAAATTGGACCCTATTAATTGCTACTATCTTACCGCTATTATTATATTAACCATATTACCAATAAAACCTCTGGCACTTGGTAAGTGGCCTTGGATTGTTTGTAGCATTTTCTATGATCTGAAGAACACCTCATCGGGCCTTCTTTTTTTTTTCATTATGCCCGTTTCCCATTCTGATGCATTTTTATATTCTTTATTGAAGTATTTACAGTACCCAGCGTTGCCTCCTAATGATTTGGCATTTTGCTATTAGACTTTATGTCAACTCAATGCTTTATCATAAAGAGGAAGGTCCCGGCTCTGTTGCAAACTGTTGTCCTTCACATGATTGCTAAGGATTATTTTTAGTTGGCTATTCAGAAATGAAGAAAATGTCTGCACTCCGTCCTCCAGTGTACGTTTGGAGACAGACGAAAGAAGCATTGCATCCAGACTGCCTTCTCCCAACCGTAAAACATGGCGGATGTTCTGTGATGATCTGGGGTGCTATTTCGTGGAGATCTGCCGGGCCAATGATATCCCTTCATGGAAAAATTAACAGCCGAGATTATTTAGGCATTTTGGGCGACCAAGTGCATCCAATGGTTCAAGCACTGTTCCCGGAGGGGAACGCCATCTTTCAGGATGATAATGCACCAATTCACACAGCTAGAATCTTTAAAGCATGGCACGAGGAACATTCTAATGAAGTTGAGCATCTCATCTTGCCCCCACAATCCCCAGACCTCAACATTATTGAGCATTTATGGGCTATTTTAGAGATTCAATTTAGACATCGATTTGCGCCGCCATCGTCGCTCAAAGAACTGGAGGGTGTTTTGACTGCAGAATGGGCTAAAATTCCTTTGGAAACAATTCACACCTTGTATGAATCCATACCTCCGAGAATTGAGGCTGTAATCACCCATATTAAACTAACTTTTGTTGATGTTTCCAGGTGTTTCCATTATTTTGTCCTACACCTGGTAGATCTACAACTATTTTCTGATGCCGATTCAGCATGAGAAAACAATCACAGCATGCTGCGAATGCATCCGAAATTCTGATCACGCAGACCCATGTCTATAAGTGCGAGTGAAACATCGGATTCCAGTCAGATGTCATTCAAGTTCAGTCCGATATACTCAGAGAGATAATTGAGAAGATGGAGAAATTAAGTTCTCCATCTTCTCCACACCTGTGCTGCGATTCATGGGAGAGTCTGATCACACTCACATGACCCTCGAATCAAACTCTGTCAAAGCTTGAGCAGTGTGTCATTAGCATAATCGGCCTGATTCACGTCATTACCATAATCGACCCGATTCTCTTGTGTCATTACCATATTGAGCCCGATTCGCTCGGGTCATTACCATATTCAGCCCGATTCTCTCGTGTCATTATCATAATCGGCTCGATTCTCTTGAGTCATTACCATATTTGGCCCGATTCTCTCGCGTCATTACCATATTTGGCCCGATTCTCTCGTGTCATTATCATAATCGGCTCGATTCTCTTGTGTCATTACCATATTTGGCCCGATTCTCTCATGTCATTACCATAATCGGCCCGATTCTCTCGTTTCATTACCATATTCGGCCTGATTCTCACGTGTCGTTACCATAATCGGCCCGATTCTCATATCATTGCCATAATCGGCCCGATTCTCTCTTGTCATGACCATATTCGGCCCAATTCTCTCGTGTCATTACCATAATCGGCCCGATTCTCTCATGTCATTACCATAATCGGCCCGATTCTCTATTGTCATGGCCATATTCGGCCCGATTCTCTCGTGTCATTACCATATTCGGCCCAATTCTCTCGTGTCATTACCATAATCGGCCCAATTCTCTCGTGTCATTACCACATTCGGCCCGATTCTCTCGTTTACATTACCATAATCAGCCCGATTCTCTCGTGTCATTACCATAATCGGCCCGATTCTCTCATGTCATTACCATAATCAGCCCAATTCTCTCGTGTCATTACCATAATCGGCCTGATTCTCTCGTGTCATTACCATATTCGGCCCGATTCTCTCGTGTCATTACCATAATCAGCCTGATTCTCTCCTGTCATTACCATATTCGGGCCGATTCTCTCGTGTCATTACCATATTCGGCCTGATTCTCTCGTGTCATTACCATAATCGGCCCGATTCTCTCGTGTCATTACCATAATTGACCTGATTCTCTTGTGTCATTACCATATTCGACCTGATTCTCTCGTGTCATCACCATATTCGGCCCGATTCTCTCGTGTCATTACCATAATCAGCCCGATTCTCTTGTGTCATTACCATAATCGGCCCAATTCTCTCGTGTCATTACCATATTCGGCCTGATTCTCTCGTGTCATTACCATATTCGGCCTGATTCTCTCGCATGAAACAATCTGCACCAGTGTGAGCGAGCCCTTAGCATGATGATACTGAAGTTTTATCTAAGGTAAAGTTTATGATCCTAAATCAGTGGTCTCCAAACCCTTCTAGCTCACAAGTCACGTCCACGTATGACAGGTGGCTGCAATAAATATTAAGCGTATGTTTAGACTTTGCAAGTTTCCTACTGATTATTCTGCAGGGTATTCTCAGTCTATTTGCAGGAAAACTTACCATACTTTATATTTTGTCTCGGGTTTCACTTTTTACATTTTAAAAGTATAAATCCACAATTAATTGTACAAAAACCTTTTTTTTAAATGGTAACATTTGCAATTTTTTGGATGATTTTCACCAGGTACTATATTTAGCTGTGGATTTTTCGCGTGCACATCTGCACTAAAAAATTGCACTAAGCATACAGCATCTGAATGGCACCAACAAAGCTCCACATTCACTTGTTGGTTTTATAGCATTTCATATCTTAATGATGTTCTTTTAGATGTCATCTAGTATAATAAGTGCATTAGCAAATCTCTCTAGATTATTTTGTTCGTTTAATGTGAGAATGGAATGCTTTTACACCTATCTTTACCAATTTATATCGGTGCTCACCACACTTTCTTTCTGCTTCCACTGTATAGATACAAATGATAAGAGTTGAGCTTACAATAAAATCATGTTTTTCTCAATTTTTACTAGTTTCTTTATCCTTTTTTTTTGAAAATTATCTTTATTCTCTAATTATTAGGTTTCTGAACATCTCTTTGCCACCTAGTGGGCAATACTGAATGTACACACACCGAACAGTAATATCATTTAGCAGAATCTCAGCTTTGCAGTTTCTGAAAACGCCTCTGTGTTTTGCTGTTTTATTATGCTTCTTTGTTTCTATAAAATCACATTCCGGTAGCCCGCTCTGCTGTGGGTTCGTTGGTCATACAACAGTTTTATCTTTTGTCTTCCATGTAATACTAATAAATATAGTAGCGGATTGTGTAAACCGAGGACTTGCGCATTACCCTAACTACAAGTTAAAAAAAAAAGGCTTAATTAGAAGGAGCAGTCATTGAAGAGTGCCAAAGCTGTGGACAAGGCTCAGACACTGTGAGGTTACAGCAGAAAATATACGGCCATACGTAGGTGCATTATAACGCCAGCAGTCAAAATAAAAGCTTGCATTTTAATTAGTGCTAGAAAACGAGGCCACTGAGTGTTTACAGCCGTGGCGCTCGGTCTAACTCATGATCTATTCCAACTGCTCAATTTACGACTAATATTGTTTTCTCTATAACTAAGGAAAATCATTAAAACCACAGATAAGTGTATTTTGGACCAATTAAAAAACATCAATCAACCATTTTATTCTTATTTTTGCTCTGTTTGGGCTTTACAATCAATACTGTTTACTGAGCCTGTGTAACTCATGATGCTGATACAGTGTTTTAAAATCTGAATAGGATTGTATTATCATTGGTGTTACTAAAGTTAACTAATTATCCCACCATAGACAACGGTGGTATATCCACAGGGTATGGGTGGTGGTTTCACCGTTTTTGGGAGAACAGGAGTCCCCTGATTCTAAGTAGAGAATGAATAGAGAGATGGCCGTGCATGTGTCTGATTTTCTCTATTAAATACTGTAGTTTTCGGACTATTGGATGGACCTGACTATAAGATGCACCACTGGTTTAGACATCAGAAATTAGGTAAAACATATTTCCTACTAATTAAAAATTCTTTGGAGAAATAATAAGAGGAGGAGTCAATACCACTAATTTGAATACATTAAGGTAAAATAGGCAATGGCTATATTGCTAGGGTTTTGTCTGCAGTATGTGTATTATAGACATTTAGCTTTACAGCACACACTTTATGTACACTCTTTGCAGCTCACATCTCTACACAACACTGTTGTATGCGCAGTACACACACAATCAGCTCTGCTCTATATGCACTCCACTTAAACTCACACAGCTCAACTACATCACACACAGCTCAGCTCCATCATCAACACACACATACATCAAGAACTACACCACACTCAACTATATCATCAAGACACACACAGCTCACTGCAACACCCTTAGTTCAGCCACATCATCATCAAAACACACAAAAAGTTTCCTGCCACGTAACTTGAACAATTCTTCAGCTACTCAGGACATTCAGCAATGAATTAAGTCGTAGGAACTTTCTCTCTTGCCCTGCACCGATCAGATAGATAAGTGTCCTGCGGGAAGAAATTCGTTCTCTCAATGGGAAGGACACTGTCCCAGCGTTCTCCTGGAAACTGCCTTTTCTGAATCCATGAGACACAATTTTTAGTAAGATTTTTTATCAATAAAAAGTGCATATTTTCAGTCCGGAAACTGTGGTTAATTGCATGAACTTGGGCTGAAAATTTTGGCAGTTGGCTGTCACTAAAACATGTTGCAAATTTACAGGACTTTTCTTCCTGCGCAGTTTTGACCACATTGAAGGTGAGAGATAAGATCAGAAAAAGACTAGACTAAGGCCAGTTTCGGATGGTCTGTGTACCAAGACCATACATGGATCTGAAGAGCCAGTCCAACTTAAGCTAACTTCTTTATATACTCCTATCCAAGCCCTTTCTACTTCCTGCCACCTTCAACTCAAAAATATTTCACGGATCCGTACATTCCTAAACCAAAAATCTGCAAAAACCCTAGTCCATGCCCTCATCATCTCCCGCCTCGATTACTGTAACCTCCTGCTCTGTGGCCTCCCCTCGAACACTCTCGCACCCCTCCAATCTATTCTAAACTCAGCTGCCCGACTAATCCTCCTGTCCCCCCGCTATTTCCCGGCCTCTCCCCTCTGTCAATCCCTTCACTGGCTCCCTATTACCCATTGACTCCAGTACAATAGCCTAACCATGACATACAAAGCCATCCACAACCTGTCTCCTCCATACATCTGTGACCTCGTCTCCCGATACTTTCCTGCACGCAACCTCCGATCCTCACAAGATCTTCTCTACTCTCCTCTTATCTCCTCTTCTCACAATCGCATACAAGATTTATCTCGCGCATCAACCCCACTCTGGAACTCTCTACCACAACATATCAGACACTCACCTACCATCGGAACCTTCAAAAAGAACCTGAAGACCCACCTCTTCCGACAAGCCTACAACCTGCAGTAATCACCGACCGACCAAACCACTGCACGACCAGCTCTATCCTCACCTACTGTACCCTCACCCAACCCTTATAGATTGTGAGCCCTCACGGGCAGGGTCCTTTCTCCTCCTGTACCAGTTGTGACTTGTATTGTTCAATATTATTGTATCTGTTTTATTATGTATACCCCTCCTCACATGTAAAGCGCAATGGAATAAATGGCGCTATAATAATAATAAATAATAATAATAATACTCAATATTAAAATTAAAACACCAAGAAGGACAAACCCCATGTTTATGCAAATCAAGGAAATATCAGATGTAGCCAAGATCTACAAATGATTAAATTTTCAAACTCCTAGCTTCAGTCTGGTATGTGGCTTGGGCACAAAAGCCAGACTGAAAGCAATTTTTTATTTAACCACATGAAACCTCAAAAATCAGATCATGTTTTTTAGGATGATTGTGTGATGTCTCCTCTTAGTCGGCATACCAGTTATCGCCACTTGTCATAACCTGAGAGGGACAGAAACCTGGAACTAAGCAACCTTGGTTTATTACTCTGGCAGATCGCAACACGCCTAGGCCAATGTCAGCATTTTTTAATTTTGCATGTCCCAGTGATAGGGAGAACCACGGCCAACTGATTTGACAGCAAGAGCTGAACAAAGGCGAGCGTTCGCAAATACTAATGCTCAGATTAGAAGAACGTTGTGCAGTGATCAATTCCATGCCGCAAGTGAAACTGGACATGACATACTGAGCATAAGGCATCAAAAATTGTCCACACAAATCATCAGAAAGCGTTAGCATGAGATTGGGCTATGAGTCAGACGTGCAGTTCCATTGACCTCCTGTCACCGTTCTCAAAGGCTATCGTGGTGCAGAGCAAGACCACAATGGAGGTCTGTCCTCTTCAATGATTAGTCCTGTTTTTGTCTTGGATGTAATGATAGCAAGAGACAGGTCTGGAGACCACTTGGACAATGCCATGAAGAGGCCTACATGAGCATTGCATCCGTCCTATTCCCGGGATTATGGTGTGTAGTAGAATAATGTACAGTTGGTGGGCCCCTCTAGTCTTCATTCCAAAGAGCACTAACAGTTCATCATTACATTGATTTGGTAGTGGAACCATTGGTACAGCCATTTATGCAAAGTGTTCCAGAAGTTGTTTTTCAACATGATATTGCCATGTTGTTCGTGCTACTGCAATAAGCTTCTGTGGCCTAAACGTGTTACCTTGGCCTGCAGAATCTCCTTACTTTTTTCCCATCGAGCACATCTGGGATGCATTCATCAATTGCAAAAGGAGCTGCCAGCAGCGGATCTTTATGATTTGTCCAAGTGCATTCAGTACAGCAGAACCTTCATCAGAGAAGCATTAATAATCTCAGTGATAGCAGCTAAGGCTGTAAGTGACGGAATATTGCAAAAATGTAAATATTGTGAAAGTGTTTCCAGTTTATCATTTGCATATCATTAACTTATCTATTGATCCCTTCATTTCCACTATTCCACGACTTTTCCTGCTTGATGTTGCAATTTCATTGAGGATTGTTTATACTTACAAAGCAGTTAGCACAGGTTGGGAGTGGGACACCTGGATGTCGATCTGTGTCTTTCGAAGGGAGAAAGGTCTGTGTTTTCATGGATGTGTGAAACCAGCCTCAAGAGCTACTACCTGTCCGAAAGAGCACACAAGCGGAATTGCAGTTAGCTCATTCTGAAGCCAACTAAGTGAAGGGAAACAAAAGAGCCTGTAAGCACAATTGCAAATATTTTATTCCAAAATGCATTTAAGTAAAAGTAATAAGTAGAAAAAAATGATTATGAAAGTTAGGTTAAAGGCGGGTTGTCTTTGTTTCTCTATGTTACCTTGTACATTTGGGTATATTTCAAGATTAATTATGTCTAATAACTTTTATTCACGTATAATAAATCAAATGAAAGATAAAAACACACTTGAGTAATATGTCTTTTTATCCAAATCCAATCAAAATTGCACATTGAGGAGGTACTTGCACTTTTCCATACCATTATTAAAAAGTGGTCACTTCTGTAGTAGTAAAGTTTATTGTATCTTGTATACCCAACAATGAAGATACTGTAAGGAGGGGGCTTCGAAGCAGACATTGAGCACTCTCGCATGTGTTTCACCGTACTCAGTTTCTCAAACACCACAACCAAAACACTTACAGACAGGTCCCTTCTGTTTGAAGCCCAAAGGACAATATGGTACTGAAGCATACATAAAACGTGCCACTAGCAAAAAGTAACTGGCAGCAGACAAAACCCCAGCCAGCAAACTGTCACTGCGACCCCAGAGGGTTTCTAAGCTTTATCAAATCCTTCCTGGCTAATCCACTAGCAGAGGTGTGCAGAGAGCAAGACCACCTCCCTCCATCCTTTTGCTACTTTTTTTTTTTTCTAAGTAGCCATGAAAAATGGTAATAAAAAACAAAAGTGAAACGCATGATATAGAGGAGATTAACTTCTTCTTTGCATTCATTTCATTCATATGATTGTGACCCAAATTATAAGTTTGTATGTAGCACTAAGGCTGGCAATAGACATTGCACTGTTGTTGAAAGATCTCACGGTATTTACTGTGATTTGTTCAGCCTTTCTTTTAGGATCCCCGCTTTGGGAATGCAAAGTTCTTGTAGTAGTACATTGAGTCTACAGTTTCTTATTACTGAGCCTTAGGCACCCTATGTAGCACTTGATTACACTTGAGAAAGACCACTATGCAGGAGGATACATGATGTGATGTAATGGTGCCCCAATAAATACCTTTTTTGGATGCTGGTGAAACCTTCATGTGTGTCATAATGTAGCCCCATATTTTACATTGCACTTTTTTTTCTTATGAGCGTCATAAGAACATAGTGATATGCTGTATTATACATTTGTACATCTGTAATGTGGTCAAGTGCATGAGGCATAATGTCTATTGTTTCTTCCCAAGAAAAATTGTTGTCTTCACCATTGTCACCTGATACAAGAGTAAACTATAAGCTATGTCAAATTTAAAAAATATTGTCTCACATGATGCATGTAGCACACAACGGCTGTATTAGTCATTACAATCATAATTGCAATGAAAATCCCAGAAAAAATAATTCCACAGTGTCATAAAAAATATTACGATTCCTAAAGCCACTAATGAGGGGGCATTCACCCCCCTCCATCAAAGCCACTAATAAGGGGGCATTCACCCCCCATCCATCTTCCTCTCGCACAGAAGTTCCAGTAGGGTAAAAGAGCTTACATTTTATGTTTCTTAGAAATAGAATTGAACAATGAATATAGGGAAGTAGTTAATTATTTATAGTTGGGAAGTGACAAATCTAATTAAAATCCATTTTGAAGTCAAGTCCCCCCTAGAGAGTACAGCTAATTAGACAGGAAAGACAATTGTCTGAGGTTCATATAACAAAAGGGACATATGTTTACACATAAATAGAGAAGTGGAAATATCCTGAGGTGAGTGGAAACTTTTGTTTCCTTCAGGAGTAATGTTACACCTGCAACCAGACACCGGGACATTGATGGAAAGTTATGAATATCGAGTTTGTATAGATCCTATAGTGATGGGACATACATTTTCAACTTTAGGACTAATTGGGGAAGAATATGCATATCTTCTCATAACACTAACACATGCCTATAAGCCCCAAATCAATAATTGCCAGATCGCTGACACTAGCCATGTCACGTTTACGATCTATGGAAAACTAAAATCCCTATAAAAAAATATAATATGCAAATTGGCTCTTCTGAGAATTAGAGGACTTAATCTCTATAGCGCCACCTGTTGGAAGTAGCGATCCTACAAGTCACAATCAACCCTTTAACGAGTCGTGCAATATGACTTAGGATAAAAGACAAATCAGTATCTCAATACTCAATAAAAAAATATGGCAGCAATCTCAAACTTCAGCGATCTTCTGGAATGAAGATATTGTTAATGTTGGGAATTTCATAAAATCCTGAAGGGCTGAGAACATCCCTCAACCCTGCCTACATGAGGTCAGCAAGGTAGGGTAAGTGGGTGTAACTCAGGTGCTGATAAAAGGACATCCCAAATTGTGATCCATGTTCAATACTGAGGAAGATACATGCCAGGGTAGGCTTGATCCAATTACCAGATCTTTTCAATTGGATTGCTTCCATCCGCTAGCTGAACCATCTCCGTGTCCAGTGTAAAAAATTCTCTGTTAACCCCTTCCCGACCTTTGACGCCACGTAGGCGTCATGAAAGTCGGTGCCAATCCAACCTGCTTCACTCCCTCCCCCCCCCCCCGTGGCTATGATCGCTCTGATTGGCAGTTTCACTTTCAACAGCCAATCGGAGTGATTTGTAATATTTCACCTATGAAAACTGGTGAAATATTACAATCCAGCCATGGCCGATGCTGCAATATCATCTGCCATGGCTGGAAACCCTGATTTGCCCGCCACCGATCGCCTCCCCATTCCTCCGTCCTGTGCACCGCTCCCCTCCGTCATCCTGTCGGCTCCCCAGTCCTCCTGTCAGCTCCCCCGTGCTCCGATGCCACCCCCGTGCTCCGGTCTCCCCCCTCATACTTACCGGGTCTCCCGGTGTCCGTCCATCTTCT
This sequence comes from Ranitomeya imitator, assembly GCF_032444005.1. Lineage (NCBI taxonomy): Eukaryota > Metazoa > Chordata > Amphibia > Anura > Dendrobatidae > Ranitomeya > Ranitomeya imitator. The sequence goes on from NC_091290.1 coordinate 144,958,440, forward strand.
CCATGGGCGCCGCCATGTGTGAAATCCGCACAAAAAAACACTGGAAATCCACGGTAAATCCGCAGATAAAACGCAGTGCCTTTTGCCTGCGGATTTTTCAAAAATCTCACACGAATCCGCAACATGGGCACATAGCCTTAGGGTTAGGGTTGGAATTGGAGTTAGGGTTGGAATTAGGGCTAGGGGTGGAAATAGGGTTAAGATTAGGCTTGTGGTTAGGGTTAGGGGTGTTAGGGTTAAAGTTGTGGTTAGGGTTGGGATTAGGGTTAGGGTTGGGATTAAGGTTAGGATTAGGGTTACGGGTGTGTTGGGGTTAGGGTTGTGGTTAGGGGTGTGTTGGGGTTAGGGTTGTGATTAGGGTTATGGCTACAGTTGGGATTAGGTTTAGGGGTGTGTTGGGGTTAGTGTTGAAGTTAGAATTGAGGGGTTTCCACTGTTTAGGCACATCAGGGGTCTCCAAAAGCAACATGGCGCCACCATTGATTCCAGCCAATCTTGCGTTCAAAAAGTCAAATGGTGCTCCCTCCCTTCCGAGCCCTGACGTGCGCCCAAACAGTGGTTTACCCCCACATATGGGGTACCAGTGTACTCAGGACAAAATGGGCAACAACTATTGGGGTCCAATTTCTCCTGTAACCCTTGAGAAAATAAAAAATTGCTTACTAAAACATAATTTTTGAGGAAAGAAAAATGATTTTTTATTTTCACGGCTCTGCGTTGTAAACTTCTGTGAAGCACCTGGGGGTTCAAAGTGCTCACCACATATCTAGATAAGTTCCTTGGGGGGTCTAATTTCCAAAATAAGGTCACTTTTGGGGGGGTTTCTACTGTTTAGGCACATCAGGGGCTCTGCAAATGTAACGTGATGCCCGCAGACCATTCCATCAAAGTCTGCATTTCAAAAGTCACTACTTCCCTTCCGAGCCCCGACGTGTGCCCAAACAGTGGTTCCCCCCCACATATGGGGCATCAGCGTACTCAGGACAAACTGGACAACAACTTTTGGGGTCCAATTTCTCCTGTTACTCTTGTGAAATTAAAAAATTGTGGGCTAAAAAATTATTTTTGAGGAAAGAAAAATTGTTTTTTATTTTTACGGCTCTGCGTTATAAACTTCTGTGAAGCACTTGGGGGTTTAAAGTGGTCACCGCACATCTAGATTAGTTCCATGGGAGGTCTAGTTTCCAAAATGGGGTCACATGTGGGGGAGCTCCAATGTTTAGGCACACAGGGGCTCTCCAAACGCGACATGGTGTCCGCTAACGATTGGAGCTAATTTTTCATTCAAAAAGTCAAGTGGCACTCCTTCCCTTCCGAGCCCTGCCATGTGCCCAAACAGTGGATTACCCACACGTGAGGTATCGGTGTTCTCAGTAGAAATTGCCCAATAAATTTTAGGATCCATGTTATCCTGTTGCCCATGTGGAAATGAACAAATTGAGGCTAAATGAATTTTTTTGTGAAAAAAATGGACTTTTTCATTTTTTCGGATCAATTTGTGAAGCGCACAAGGGCTCTCCAAACGCGACATGGTGTCCGTTAATGATTGGAGCTAATTTTTCATTCAAAAGTCAAATGGCGCTCCTTCCCTTCCGTGCCTTGCCGTGTGCACAAACAGTGGTTTGTGACCATATGAGGTATCGGTGTACTCAGGAGAAATTGCCCAACACATTTTAGGATCCATTTTATCCTGTTGCCTATGTGAAAATGAAAAAATTGAGGCTAAAAGAAATTTTTTGCAATACAAAAGTACTTTTTCATTTTTACGGATCAATTTGTGAAGCACCTGGGGGTTCAAAGGGCTCACTATGCATCTAGATAAGCTCCTTGGTGGGTCTAGTTTCCAAAATGGGGTCACTTGTGGGGGAGCTCCAATGTTTAGGCACACAGGTGCTCTCCAAACGCGACATGGTGTCCGCTAAAGATTGGAGCCAATTTTTCATTGAAAAAGTCAAATGGCGCTACTTCCCTTCCGAGCCCTGTAGTGCAGAGGTCCCCAACTCCAATCCTCAAGGCCCACCAACAGGTCATGTTTTCAGGTTTTCCTTTGCATTGCACAGGTGATGCAATTATTACCTGGGCAAGACTAAGGAAATCCTGAAAACATGACCTGTTGGTGGGCCTTGAGGACTGGAGTTGGGGACCTCTGCTGTAGTGCACCCAGATAGTGGTTCCCCCCCACATATGAGGTATCGGCGTACTCAGGACAAATTGTACAATAACGTTTGGGTTTCCAATTTCTATTTTTACGCTTGGGAAAATAAAAAAATTGTTGCTAAAACATCATTTTTGTGACTAAAAAGTTAAATGTTCATTTTTTCCTTCCATGTTGCTTCTGCTGCTGTGAAGTACCTGAAGGGTTAATAAACTTCTTGAGTGTGGTTTTGAGTACCTTGAGGGGGTTTTTAGAATGGTGTCACTTTGGGGTATTTTCAGCCATACAGACCCCTCAAACTGACTTCAAATGTGAGGTGGTCCCTAAAAAAATGGTTTTGTAAATTTTGTTGTAAAAATGAGAAATCGCTGGTCAAATTTTAACCCTTATAACTTCCTAGCAAAAAAAAAATTTTGTTTCCAAAATTGTGCTGATGTAAAGTAGACATGTGGGAAATGTTATTTATTAACTATTTTGTGTCACTTAACTCTGTGGTTTAACAGAATAAATATTCAAAATTAGAAAATTGCGAAATTTTCAAAATTGTAGCTAAATTTAAATTTTTTTCACAAATAAACACAAAAATTATTGACCTAAATTTACCACTAACATGAAGCCCAATATGTCACGAAAAAACAGTCTCAGAACCGTTAGGATCCGTTGAAGCGTTCCCGAGTTATTACCTCATAAAGGGACACTGGTCAGAATTGCAAAAAACGGCCAGGTCATTAAGGTCAAAATAGGCTGGGTCATGAAGGGGTTAATCCATTTTTATTTTATGTAACTGTATGTTTTGTATTGTTTTGTCCCCTTTGTAAAAAATGTTGTATATTTTTACAAATGCCTATCATTCTGGATTAAAAATAAAATGTAATTGTTCTGTTCCTTTTGTCCTGTAAACCACACCCCAAAGCCCTATGCTACAAGAACCAGGCATCCAGTCAGCCTGTGTAAAAATGATCGATGGTGGCACGGAGTAGTTCTTGGGTTATTGTGGAGCTAGCAGGTACTGTGCTAGCGAATATACATAATACATGCATTGGAATCGGTGGTGTATATGCCATACGCTTACTGTTAGTTTCCCAAGACCAGCCTTAGTGGAAAGCTGCATCCTGATCCATTAATCATCTGTAAAAAGCTCAATTGTCCAGACGAATGGGGGCAGCAGAGAGCTGCTCATGACAAAAAGATAACAGCGTGGGTGGTTCAGTTACAAATCTCCTGGCTGGGATCTATGACACACAGCCTAGAAGCAAAACTAATGTACAGCAAATATATAACAATAGGTTTTCTAAAAGGTAGAAAAGGGCAGATATCAGAGAGAAAATGAAAGACTAGAATTGATCAAAAAGGTTCCACTCCCTAGTCTGGTCCAGTGGGATCAGGGTAGGGGTAGACTTCACTTTTACACCTGGCACCCTACATGACTCTTATGTTTACTAGGCCACACAATGTCATGATGTTGTTGAGGCCTAGTCGCTAAAGGGGTTGTCCACTAATTGGATGAGCTCTACTTAAATGCTGTTTTTCCCCTAGTAATAAAAAAAAAAAATCCTACAGTCACCTCATGCACTAACACCATTCTAGAGATGTTGGTTCCAGGTCTCCCGACACTCTGCAGTCAATCTGCAGTTGCTAATGGGCCATAGCATTAATGAGACTTAACAATGTCTAGCGAACACTGCAAAAGTCAGCCTAGAATGGTGCCAGTGTGGGAGTTAAGTGTTAATTAAAAAAAGAATGTGGGGGGGATGTGGGGACTAAGCATTTAAGAAGGTTGTCCAGTTAGTGAGCTGCACCTCTAATCAATGAGTGAAAGTTTTTTGTGTTTTTTTTTTCATTATAAAAAATGTATAGAAGCCATTTTTTACGGCATTTTTAAATTCTAAAATGCTAAATTTTTTTTGGTTGAGTGACAGCACATTAGGATGTTCGCATTAAGAAATATGTCTTTATTGTATGTTTGGCTTTTTCACAATTATGGATCCAGCCCAAATACATAAGGAAAGATATTTTCTCCACAGCTTGATTTTTCTTATTTTTTTTCTGTATAAACATTGTTGTCATAATTACTTTACATTGTCATGTAAATGGCACTTTCAGATGTTGTGAATTCTGCACTAACAAGCTGCCAAGGCTCGGATTAAATATAGAACCATACAACTGACTTCATAGGAAAATGATGGGTGTACATTGCTTACAGTCTGCCCGAAAGCAATAATAATAATAATAATGTCAGTCAAAGGTAGTATATTTATAAATTGCGTTATATCTTATTTAAGTAGTTGCAGGCGTCATGCTGAAAATCAGAGGTTTGTGAGTTACGGGGGTATTTCAAACTAAGAGAGAAAGTAAATAGCTGTCGGAACTTGCAAGTGCTACTTCTCAGTTAAAATGACACAATTCCGTATAATTTGTCTCGATAACCCCTGAGAATCTGACACTCAGCTTAAATGTCTAATATGCTTTGTGATTGAGCACATATAAAATGTACTTGCTTTTTGTGTAAACTACTAATTATTTTACCTGAATGAAATTCGTCTATTATTTTCACTGCTGGAAATTCACAGGGTGGTGCTTGTAACTAATAACCGCCTTAGACGCACAATGCACGATTTATGTTGCTGAACATCGTTCGGGATTTTGATAACAAGATGAAGACTTCAATATTATGCCATATCCGTAAGGGACTTGCATTTAATTAACAGTGTTTTTTTTCTCTCTTATGTTGGGAAATAGTTTGATTTCCAAAATAAATTCTGTAAGCTATGGTGAAAGTGCACTGGGATGTTGCGTCTCTAAGTTGTTTCTCATGTTTCTTAATTTCAACATCTTCCATGGTCTACATAAAATGGACGTATCTGCACATTGTCTTGTTACCGCAAATTGGAAGAAGCCACAGTGATTACTAGTTCTGTAAAATGTAGATAAAGTATGCTACTGAGCATCTTATAAAAAGGAAAATTATTACCTCTATTATCTAGAGGTTAAAGAAGCACTCCCATCAAAGTTTGTATCCTCTTAATATATTGCAATCATCATATTATACAGCACTGTGTACTCACAATTGCTCTTTTTGTCTTTCTACCCTGCTAATTCTTCTCTTTTCTCTGCTGTATGTAGAAACAGAAAGTATCTTTTCCCTGCATTTATCATTCCCCTCTTCAGCTCCTGACTCAGCTGCTCACTCTTCCCCTTACCATTGACTTTTGCATAAATAAGGATAACTGTTATGTAGGCAATCCAGTGACAGTGTGCCAGCAATCAGAGCACATACAGTGATCTGACAATAACCCAAAAACAATAGAACGAGCTCTGAGACGTGGAATCTCTGTAGACCGCAATACCTGAACCTATCCTAAACACAACTAAAGGCAGCTGTGGATTGCGCCTGTCACTACCTATGCAACTCGGCACAGCCTGAGGAGCTGACTAGACTGAAGATAGAAAAACCAGCCTGACTTGCCTCAGAGAAATACCCCAAAGGAAAAGGCAGCCCCCCACATATAATGACTGTTAGCAAGATGAAAAGACAAACGTAGGGATGAAATAGATTCAGCAAAGTGAGGCCCGATATTCTAGATAGAGCGAGGATAGCAAAGAGAACTTTGCAGTCTACAAAAAACCCTAAAGCAAAAAACCACGCAAAGGGGGCAAAAAGACCCACCGTGCCGAACTAACGGCACGGCGGTACACCCTTTGCGTCTCAGAGCTTCCAGCAAAACGAATTGACAAGCTGGACAGAAAAAGTAGCAACAAAAGCAAAGAAGCACTTATCTAAGCAGAGCAGCAGGCCACAGGAAAGATCCAGAAGCTCAGATCCAACACTGGAACATTGACAAGGAGCAAGGAAGACAGAATCAGGCGGAGTTAAATAACAAAGCAGCCAACGAGCTCACCAGAACACCTGAGGGAGGAAGCTCAGAAGCTGCAGTACCACTTGTGACCACAGGAGTGAATTCAGCCACAGAATTCACAACAGATAACCATGGCACTTCTGGTGAAGATGGTGCGCAAATGGGATCCTATCACTTAATACAATTTCAATATGAAAATGTGACACTCGATAAAATAGAAATTTCAGAATCATTTTATTCAGTGTTGTACAATTCAGAATAAATAAGATGTTTCGGCCGCAATCGCAGACCTTCCTCAGTACTGGAAATAATACATAAAGCAGACGGACCGAAAAAAACATGTCCAAACATTGTGATATCACTTCAGCAACCAAATATATGAGCTTAGAAAAATTGGAAGCAGCCTGAACATTTAAGTTTAAATTGAACTTGTGAAAAACTTTATCATAAAAAATTAATACACAAGAAATTCAGTGTCGCCTGTCTACAGAGCGTGAATCATGCACACAATAGTATAATGGATGAAACAGGTAAACCTAAGCAGAGTTCAAAACCAGAGAAGAGTCACATAGGTAAGCAGAAGCAGAGTTGGAGGACCAGAATAAGATTACTTAGGTAAGTATAAGCTGAGGACCAAAGTCCAAGTAACAGATTGCTCACAAGAAGAAGAGAGACAAAGACCATATAAACCCTTTATAGTTGTACTAAATGTAGGAATTACATCACATTAAAATAGATCAAAGTAACTTTAGGGAGAGAATATACAGGAATGTGTATAGACAAAGCCTGAGTTCCAATGCAGTGCATGTGTGAGGTATCCACCTTTGACAACAGGAGCACAGAGAAACTGAAGACCGGGAGATTTTAAATAGAGTTGGCAGCCGGAAAAAGAATGTGAGTGATCAGCAAATCGCGGATGTCGGGTGGGCTGGATCAATACATCACGAGAGGGGGCGTGTTCGGGCACCCCGCCAACACCGATTACAGGCAACTCTGAGGGGGCTGTATGTAGAACAGGAAGTATCTTGTCCTTGCATTTATTATTCCCCTTTTAAAGTTCTGACCCAGCTTCTCTGTTTTGGCCCCTTTCCATAGACTTTTGCAGTGACTCATGACTTGGGCACAAAAAATTACTTTCTATCAGTTTTAAACCACGTGATGTATGTCATAGATGTAATGGAAAATAAGAATTAACTGGGTAGAAGGACGAAATGTGCAATTGTAAGTACACAATGCTATATAATATGATGACTTCAGTATATTAAGTGGATATAAACTTTGATGAGAGGAGGGCTTTAATACAAGCTAACTACAATAATTAACTTTGATTATACACTTGCAGCAAGTGTCCGTTACACAATCATGAAGGATCATATTGCTTTTACTCTATTTGGATAGTTTGGCCACCCTTTAACTTTGCAAATAGTTGCCTGACCCTCTAGTTATGAGCTTTGTTTCCATACAACTTGATTCAGCTTCTATTTCCTATGAATTCATCAAAGTTAGCTATTATATACAGCCAGGTTTCTCACTTTGTGCCAGAGTGTCAGTGCATTTTTTTCTGGTTTTATATTGGTTCCTGTTCCGTGTACTACATCAAGGCATTGGATACCAGTAAAACTATGCAAAGCCTGTTCTAAGTCTCAGTTCTCCGAGTCTGTTTCTGGTTCTACAACTGCTGTTACTCTGTTCTTAGACCATTTACCACTCCTGGTTCAATGCCTGCTCTTGTTCCTGTCCTGTTGATCGCTGCCCTGGGATACCAAGTGTCTAGGGACTGCAATCTAGGAATCCACCTGCTGCAATGTGCACTCCTGATTGCCTAGATTAAGATTGAAGACCAGATAATCCCGTAGATTTTGCATCCCAGTCAACCAAATGCAAAACCATTTGAAGCCTATAGCCCAGTTTACATGGACCGACCAGCTGCACAATACAGCTGCCAATTGGTAACGGTCATTTAGATGTCTGTTTACCCAGCCGAAAGTAGAAGATGTACATTGAGTGATTTATACTAGATACATAGACTACCATAGTTAATGGCAGTTCAAGTTTACACAGTATAATGCACTGTCGAGAACGATGATCATTTGTTTTGCACAAAGCATCATTTCACCAGATGAACGCACGTTTTGCACTGCAAAATTATTGCTACTTACTTACTGTTATCTTCCTCTCTAGTGCACTTCAACTCAGTACAGACAAACCACTATTTCAAAGCCTTATGGCAATATCTAGGGATAGTATAATGGCTGCTGACTTCTATGCCCAAATACAAAGCTATTCCATGAAATTACAAGCTCCAATGACATTTTTGCATTCAATATTTGTTCTGCTTAATAATCTGTTTCTGTTAATACAGAAAATGGAAAAAAGCAAGCATTCTATAAATGTACACAGGGTCCAAACAGTTTTCAAAACAGTCATGTTATTTTGATGGCCTTTTTTTTCCCGGTTTACTTGTGCCCTGTACTCTCTTTGCTATTACTATGATCAATACACAGGTCATATTTTCTTGTCTATTCATTGCAGTTGATAAAACTTGGGCTGCACCAACTTGTAATTCCATAAAGTCTTATTCTCCATCGGACAACGTGATAGACAGCTTTGTGTATTTCCGTAATAGAAAGAAACTGCAGATTTTCTAGGCGAACAAACAGCTGTTCAGCTCTAAGTATATAGAGTAGAAAGGTGTTTCTTCACTCGATCCCCCCGTGTATTGAAAGGGCTGTGATAATGTGATTGAAAATTCCATTGCCCAGAGGATATAATACCAGTAGATAGGTAGGTTGACCCATCGTAGCCAATGAATGTCCATAGTATATGAATTTAAAAGTAATCTCAAAGAGCCTAGGGGTAGACGTAGCAGAGGTACTCATTTCTTTGTGTACTTTTAGCAGAACAACATTGTCTGCAAATGACTCCCGTGTTTACCTTCCTGTAGAGGTTTTTGTGTTCGGCATTAACAGGCGCTCTCAGGTTTAATGCACTTTCAGCTACGAGACGCCATTGATCCTGCTTTCAATCTCAGAACCTTCGGAGAATGAAAGAAATTACATTATATTTTGTAGCACAAGAGAGGACTCTCTCCATACATCATTGAAAAAAGGCATTCCAAGCAATTTATCTCTTTATAAACTAAGCCATAAGCAGCTGTTTTCCTCCATGTAATGCAATCATTCAACTCTGCGTTGTAAAGACTGTACAGAGCCGGACGTGTTGGAAAAAGTTCTTCGCGGACATGCAACTCTTGACAGATATTTCCTCTGGGGTGCCTCTTTTTGACAAACAGATCTGGAAATGCATTTCATTAATTTGTATTATCCCGAATGAATTGCTTAATCAGAATGATCTGTCCAGAGAAGTGCGTTCTCTCAGATTTGTTGTCTTATAGTCAGAAACAGGATGAATTTATAGGAGAAAATACAAGATGAAACTGGACAGATAAATGGCAAGGGAACAAGTGGATTCCATGTTGCGGCTGCAGTGTTATTAACATAGATTCACAATAAGACAATAATTACAGCGTCTGAGATATACAATCTGTGAACCACTAGTTAGTTTTGTTTGTTTTTGTTTTTGTTTTTTTCAATTTAACTAACTACAAAACTTTATTTCATTACTTTTCAATTTATAGTTCACAGGGGTCTTTGCAGCTACCAGGAGGTGGGATGTTTAGTTTTTTATGTATAAAAAAATGTAAAATGGAGTGTTTTATTGTACAGGAAAAGCAGTGTTTTACAGTAACAGCAAAATTAATGCAATTTCTAAAAACTCATTCACATGCTGCTTTTTTTTTTTTTAACCTTGGGTGCAGCACTTTAAAAACATGCAGAATATCAGTGCTTACAGTGCTTTTACTGAAGTTTTTACCTCTTGAAATGAAAATGGCTTAGCACCAAAAAATGCATAAAGAACACAACCCCCAAAAAATTCTGCTGCGGTTTTCTGTCTATTGACTACCTTTTTCATACAGAAGAAATAAAAACATAAAAAACTATATCTGACCCCTTACCATACTCCCAACTTTTCTCTTCCATTGATGTCTGGCTACACTTTTCTGACCATAACATGAAGTATTGACACCATTGAGTGACCCGGTAAAAAAAAAGTCTCATTTAGACATCAGTGATTTTTCTTATATGCAAATTATGGTTCAATTTTTGTAATTGTTCATGGGGGGAGATATGACATTAGTAGTAAAAAAAAAAAAACTTAAATGGATATTAGTTGATATGTATCAGGAGGTACATTTTAATTGGTCTTTTTGTCATCATTTACATTTTTGTATTGCTTTTTTGCACATCCTGCTATTTTCTAACATCCGGTCATTCTGCTTGTTTGCAACAAATTTTCTTTTAAATTTGTCATTTATGCATCATCTGAATCTACCCCGGTAGATGAAAAATGTTATCTCGCATTTGAAATTTTTTTAGCTTTGATATAACGTCTTAGTCTTATTAAATTTAAAGGGATTGTCTGTTAGGCGTCGAGTTTCCGCTGCTGCACAGGGGGAATCTCAAGCCATGTCCTCTGAGGTCTCCCATTTTTCATCAGCTGCAGAGGAGCCCGCTCAGCAGAAACATCAGTCCCAGCATCTTGCTCAGGCTAATGCTGTGCGCCTCGTTGTTGCTGCTGCTCCAGGTCCAGATAGAGCAACCAGCATTAGTCAGCGGCGAGCAGACGCTCCTGGGACTAAGTCCTGCATTTCGCCATCTGAATATGCCCGTGAGATGACCGCTCATTGGTGGTCAGAGGTCACATGCTCAGGTCCTCAAGCAGCTCGGATTGGGCCATCAGCAAGGTCCTGGAAGGCTGCAGCTATAAAAGGATCGCATGACCGTGCTCTAGTATATCCTAAACGTGGTGCGTGTGCAAGCATAATTGTGTCTGGTGCTAGCTCCTAAATATCCCTTTCCCTTGTGTTATGTTTGTGTTTGGGTGATTGTAGCAAATTCAGTGCCAAGTAGTGCTTTGCCAGCACTTTACACGTCTGACAGGGTCTATTAGTGGTGTGCGCAAGTGCGACGCCATGTGCATCCAGTACGCTAAAATCCCTAGACAGAGTGGTTTGTAGCGTTTGCCAGTGCGGCGCTGCGCCCGCTCAGTGCTCTACATCTTTAGTCATTTGTTGCTGAGGCATCGCAAGGGCGACGCTGTGTGCATAGTGGGTCTAGAGGGACTCTAACCCCACGTACTTGGGGCTGAGTCCTGTGACCGAACACTTGCACTGATTCTGCTGTGCTCTGTGAGGCTTAACAAGTGTACAGCATTCGTATTCTGTGGTACTGCGGCTCTGTGAGGTAACAGAGTTTGCCGTAAGTACACACTGGGTAACGGTTAACCCACATGAGTCCAGTGCGATACCTGTTATGAAAGGTAATTCAGTACCACAATGGACATAGAGGTAAGCGCACATACAGTGACCTGGCAATAACCCAAAAAACAAGAACGAGCTCTGAGACGTGGGAACTCTGTTGACCGCAATCCCTAATCCTCACCAACCACACTAAAGGCAGCCGTGGATTGCGCCTAACGCTCCCTATGCAACTCGGCACGGCCTGAGAAACTAGCTAGCCTGAAGATAGAAAATAAGCCTACCTTGCCTCAGAGAAATACCCCAAAGGAAAAGGCAGCCCCCACATATAATGACTGTGAGTTAAGATGAAAAGACAAACGTAGAGATGAAATAGATTTAGCAAAGTGAGGCCCAACTTTCTGAACAGAGCGAGGATAGGAAAGGTAACTTTGCGGTCAACACAAAACCCTACAAAAACCACGCAAAGGGGCAAAAAGACCCTCCGTACCGAACTAACGGCACGGAGGTACACCCTCTGCGTCCCAGAGCTACCAGCAAGCAGTAAAAAACATTGACAAGCTGGACAGAAAAAAACAGCAAACAAATAGCAAAGAGTAACTTAGCTATGCAGAGCAGCAGGCCACAGGAACGATCCAGGAGGAAACAGGTCCAATACTAGAACATTGACTGGAGGCCAGGATCAAAGCACTAGGTGGAGTTAAATAGAGCAGCACCTAACGACTTCACCACATCACCTGAGGAAGGAAACTCAGAAGCCGCAGTACCACTTTCCTCCACCAACGGAAGCTCACAGAGAGAACCAGCCGAAGTACCACTTGTGACCACAGGAGGGAGCTCTGCCACAGAATTCACAACAGATACCATTTAGTGTCTGCCATTACCGAGCAGCAGTTACCATCTCTGCACAGTGGACGCACCTTATTGTTATTATATTTATTTGGTGCTTTCCGCGAGCCCTAACATTGTCTCATCAAGACAACTCCTGTCCATGTGCTCTATTGTGACCCATAGTCTATGGGTCAGAAGGCAGTGCTGCTCTGTGATATGAACCTCTCCCTTTCAGACAGACACAACACGTCCTTGCATTACGTGGACAGCTTTTTCCATGAATATCTTTTATGAAGGCTAACATTTTCCTCCCAAAACCTCAGTTGTTTGTCAGTAATGTGCTGTAGGATTTGAAACTGTGTCCTTTTGATTTCAAATGTGCTTTTATATGTATATGTAATCCTGATCTTACAGCATGTTATTTAAATATTAATCCTGATTATTCTTCTATATAAACTTGTCATGATGCCATACTCTGTGAATGTATCCATTACTGATGGTTTTATTCCATGAACTTGCATTTTCCCTTTGATTCCATCCCGACGCATGTGCAGCTGTTCCTTCGACATGGGCGCACAGACAAGTGGCCAGTTCATGTGCTTGTGCCTGCGCCATGGTCATCCTAAGGGCCTGGTACTCGTGCTTCAGGGGCCATGAGTCAGTGTGTCCCCATGGTGATCGTGGGTAAACAGTTCATGTGCCGCTCATAAAACCGGATGCATGATCAGATCACATGATTATCATGTGATTTCTAACATGACCTGCATGCCCATTGAATGAAGCAATACTATAGGCTGTATAAACACCATTTACTTTTGCCTAAAGTTTATTTCAGTCACGCATATCTCCCTAGCCAGACAATGTGATTCGCTGACCACTACTTTAATTATATCATCTACCCCCTGCCCAAAATACGCCTCCTGATAAAGTACCAGATGAAACGTGCATTGGGCCGGTGGGGAAGCTTTAACAAGCATAATTATTCTATGTAAGAACTTGCTTTCATAGCAAAATCTATGTTGCTTAAACTGTTGGGATGTTTTACTCCTCTTATTGTTTCACGTGTAGATTGTTAAGTAATGAAAAGCATATTATCCCATGTAGCTTTTACCGTTGAAGACCATTTATGTCTATTCAGCAGCCTTTATGTCTCCATTCTAGTTTTTCTTGGTTTTAACATGTTCAATATAAATCAAATTCCTTAAGGGTATATACTCTATGGTTATTCATTTAACTTCCTCTGGTGTCTATACCTAAATTCAAAAGTCAACACATAGATAACTGTCTATTCCTCCTGGCTTGCTGATAATAGAAGTCTGGTTAATTAACATAAAATGCTGTGTAGTCACATTGCTCCCCATCTTAACTAGCCAGACGTGATAGAATTCCAATCATCCTCCACTTATTAAGGACAGTCCATTAGCATGTCTTTAAGCACAGACCGGAATGTAAGAGGTCTCAACTTCATGACAACAAAACTCACTTATATAGCTCACATAGCTGTTGTCCTTCAAGCCAGCATACACAGGTAAAAAGGAAGAATGGTGACGAGATCAACTCACATTGTTTAAATATTTAATCTATTTGCATAGTTTTCCCTCCTATATTGCAAGTTAATAAACTAGCTGGCCTGGACAATGTGTAAACAACATATCAGCAAACATCACTGTTCAATTATTCTGCATTTCTATCATCCAGGATAACAGCACTATATGTTACAACAAATGTCAGCTTAGAAGTCAAAATTAAAGGCTTACACGAATGAAAGTCTGTGTTTTCTTGAACAACCAGAAAGAAATAAATCAATTCAAAAGTCAACATATACAGGTCCTTCTCAAAAAATTAGCATATAGTGTTAAATTTCATTATTTACCATAATGTAATGATTACAATTAAACTTTCATATATTATAGATTCATTATCCACCAACTGAAATTTGTCAGGTCTTTTATTGTTTTAATACTGATGATTTTGGCATACAACTCCTGATAACCCAAAAAACCTGTCTCAATAAATTAGCATATTTCACCCATCCAATCAAATAAAAGTGTTTTTTAATAACAAACAAAAAAACCATCAAATAATAATGTTCAGTTATGCACTCAATACTTGGTCGGGAATCCTTTGGCAGAAATGACTGCTTCAATGCGGCGTGGCATGGAGGCAATCAGCCTGTGACACTGCTGAGATGTTATGGAGGCCCAGGATGCTTCAATAGCGGCCTTAAGCTCATCCAGAGTGTTGGGTCTTGCGTCTCTCAACTTTCTCTTCACAATATCCCACAGATTCTCTATGGGGTTCAGGTCAGGAGAGTTGGCAGGCCAATTGAGCACAGTAATACCATGGTCAGTAAACCATTTACCAGTGGTTTTGGCACTGTGAGCAGGTGCCAGGTCGTGCTGAAAAATGAAATCTTCATCTCCATAAAGCATTTCAGCCGATGGAAGCATGAAGTGCTCCAAAATCTCCTGATAGCTAGCTGCATTGACCCTGCCCTTGATGAAACACAGTGGACCAACACCAGCAGCTGACATGGCACCTCACACCATCACTGACTGTGGGTACTTGACACTGGACTTCAGGCATTTTGGCATTTCCTTCTCCCCAGTCTTCCTCCAGACTCTGGCACCTTGATTTCCGAATGACATGCAAAATTTGCTTTCATCAGAAAAAAGTACTTGGGACCACTTAGCAACAGTCCAGTGCTGCTTCTCTGTAGCCCAGGTCAGGCGCCTCTGCCGCTGTTTATGGTTCAAAAGTGGCTTTACCTGGGGAATGCGGCACCTGTAACCCATTTCCTGCACACGCCTGTGCACGGTGGCTCTGGATGTTTCCACACCAGACTCAGTCCACTGCTTCCTCAGGTTCCCCAAGGTCTGGAATCGGTCCTTCTCCACAATCTTCCTCAGGGTCCGGTCTCCTCTTCTCGTTGTACAGCGTTTTCTGCCACATTGTTTCCTTCCAACAGACTTACCATTGAGGTGCCTTGATACAGCACTCTGGGAACAGCCTATTTGTTGAGAAATTTCTTTCTGGGTCTTACCCTCTTGCTTGAGGGTGTCAATGATGGCCTTCTTGACATCTGTCAGGTCGCTAGTCTTACCCATGATGGGGGTTTTGAGTAATGAACCAGGCAGGGAGTTTATAAAAGCCTCAGGTATCTTTTGCATGTGTTTAGAGTTAATTAGTTGATTCAGAAGATTAGGGTAATAGGTCGTTTAGAGAACCTTTTCTTGATATGCTAATTTATTGAGACAGGTTTTTTGGGTAATCAGGAGTTGTATGCCAAAATCATCAGTATTAAAACAATAAAAGACCTGACAAATTTCAGTTGGTGGATAATGAATCTATAATATATGAAAGTTTAATTGTAATCATTACATTATGGTAAATAATGAAATTTAACACTATATGCTAATTTTTTGAGAAGGACCTGTAGATAACTGTCTATTTCTCCTGGGTTGCTGAAAATAGATGTCTGGTTAACTAAGATAAAATGCTGTGTTGTCACAAGCTGCATTCAGCATGTCCATTATTCCAACTTGTACTTATTTATATTTTCTGGAGCCATAAGACCATTGCTTAGGATAAAGTGTAAAATTAGGCTATGTTCAGATTGGCATTTTGGCTTTGAACAATAACAAAAGCCACAATGTCCTGCTGGCACAATCACCCACCTGAAACCAAAGATTTCCGTCTGAGCTCTTCGGCTTATAATGCGTAAAATTTGATAAAAATTCACATTATATAAAAGAAAATTTGGTTTGATGAAGAGATTTTTTGTTCTAAGGAGCTTACAATCCAAGAAGTAGAATGCAACAGAAAGCCTATGACTTGGGCTGGAAACTACCAGGCTGTGATCAAAAATAGACAAACTAAATCTGTGTGGTTGTCAGGTTTATTTAATTACTGCCTATTGTCTGTTTGGGATGTCTCTGCTTCCTGTTAGCATGGAGCGCGTTCTGCAGTTGACTGTAAAGATGTGTTCTTACTTGTGCCCTGTAGCTATGTTTAGCTTCCTGTCTCAGCAACGTATTTTTCTTTTAGCTGCAGGTAAATTTTGATCTCCTAGCATGACACCGCCGTGATCTTATTTACTCTGTACAAGCACTCGCTGTTATTAGATAAGTTAATCCACTCCTCCCTACATTCAGCAGCAGCTCGGGATTTTGCACAAAGTGCCATTTTGCCATTGAATCTAAAGGAAACATCTTCAACTCTGGGAACCCGTGCTGTGTTTTCATTAATTGAAATTATTACATGTTCCCTCCTGACTGCATGGAGTGTAAGCAATTACCAGAGGTGTTGGATGCATTAACTAACATTATATTTATCTTTTATCCTTTTTTCAGCTTTTTGGGATGTGCAGCAGTGTAAATAGTGTATGGGGATGGACAGTACGTTAAAGAGCATTTATACCTTATACAATCATGGCCATGAAATTCTTTAAAAAAATGAAGTATTTGTCCCAGACAATTATTGTAATTACACATATTTTGTTATTCACATGTTTATTTCCTTTGCTCGTATTGGAACAACACCAGAAAAAAAGGCAGATTGGACCCAATTTCACACAAAATCTCAAAAATTAGCTGGATAAAATTGTTGGCATCTTTCCAAACTTGTGGTTAAACAACATTGTTTCAAGCATGTGATGCTAGTTCAAACTCACCTGTGGCAAGCAACAAGTGTGGGCAATATGAAAATCACACCTGAAACCAGATAAAGAGGGGAGAAGTTTATTATTGTTATTATTATTATTTATTTATATAGCACCATTGATTCCATGGTGCTGTACATGAGAAGGGGTTACATACAAGTTACAAATATCACATACAGTAAACAAACTAACAATGACGGACTGGTACACAGGGGCGAGGACCCTTCCCTTGCGGGCTTACATTCTACAGGATTATGGGGAAGGAGACAGTAGGTTGAGGGTTGCAGGAGCTCCGGTGTTGGTGAGGCGGTAGCTTCGATAGTGATGAGGCAGCAGCGGTGTCAGTGCAGGCTGTAGGCTTTCCTGAAGAGATGAGTTTTCAGGTTCCGTCTGAAGGATCCGACTGTGGTTGATAGTCGGACGTGTTGGGGCAGAGAGTTCCAGAGGATGGGGGATATTCGGGAGAAGTCTTGGAGGCGATTGGATGAGGAGCGAATAAGTGTGGAGGAGAGAAGGAGGTCTTGGGAGGACCGGAGATCACGTGAGGGAAGATATCGAGAGATTAGTTCAGAGATATATGGAGGAGACAGGTTGTGGATGGCTTTGTAGGTCAGTATTAGCAATTTGAACTGGATACGCTGAGGGAATGAGAGCCAGTGAAGAGATTTGCAGAGGGGGGAAGCGGAGGAGTAGCGAGGAGAGAGATTAATTAGTCGAACAGCAGAGTTAAGGATGGACTGGAGAGGTGCAAGGGTGTTAGCAGGGAGGCCACAGAAAAGGATGTTGCAGTAGTCAAGGCGGGAAATGATGAGGGCGTGCACAAGCATTTTAGTAGATTGGGGGTTGAGGAAAGGACGGATCCTGGAGATATTTTTGAGCTGGAGGCGACAGGAGGTGGAAAGAGCTTGGGTGTGTGGTTTGAAGGACATGGCAGAGTCGAAGGTTACTCCGAGGCAGCGGACTTTGGGTACAGGGGAAAGCATGATGTCATTGACTGCGATAGATAGGTCAGGTAAGGAAGATTTGTGGGATGGAGGAAAGATGATGAGTTCAGATTTGTCCACATTGAGTTTGAGGAAGCGAGAGGAGAAGAAGGAGGATATGGCTGAAGTTGACTCAATCATTGCATTGTGTTTGTGTGTGCCACACTATGCATCGAGAACAGAAAGAGCAAAAGAGATCTAACTGAGGACTTGTTAAAAATTTCAACAATCACAAGGTTATAAGTCCATTTGTACAGATTTTGTTGTTCCTTCGTCCACGGTGCACAACATAATCAAGAAGTTTACAATCCATTGCACTGTAGGTGATATCCATGGACAGCAAGAGAAAAATTGATGAGAGGTTCCAACACAGGATAGTCCAGATGGTGGATAAGCAGCCTCAATCAAGTTCCAAAGAAATTCAAGCTGTCCTGCAGGCTCAGAGTGCAACAGTGTCAACGCGAACTATCCATCGACATTTGAATGAAACGCTATGGCAGGAGACCCAGGAGGATCCCCCCACTGCTGACACAGAGACATGAAAAACTAGACTGCAGTTTGCCAAAATGTATGTGATTAAGTCAAAATCCATATGAGGAAGTGTCTTGTGGACAGATGAGATCAAGATAAAGCTTTTTGATAAAGCACATCATTCTACTGTTTACTGAAAACAGAATGAGGCCTGCAAAGAAAATAACACAGTACCTACAGTAAAATATGGTGGACGTTCAAAGATGTTCTGGGTTTGTTTTGCAGCATCTGGCACTGGGTGTCCAACACATCATGAAATCTGTAGATCACCAAAGAATGTGGGTTGCAATGTAGTACCGAGAGTCAGAAAGCTGTGTTTGCATAATGGGTCTTTCACTCCCCAAACATACTTGAAGAAGCACTCAGAATGGATGGAAGCAAAGCGCTGGAGAAGTCTGAAGTGTCTAGCAATGAGTCTGAATCTGATTCCCATTGATCACCTGTGGAGAGATCTTAAAATTGCTGTTGGGAGAAAGCACCTTACAAATTTGAGAGACCTGGAGCAGTTTACAAAAGAAGAGTGGTACAAAATTCCAGTTGAGAGGTGTAAGAAGCTTGAAGGCTATAGGTAGCGATTGCAGTCATTTATTCCAAAGGGTGTGCAACCAAATATTAAGTTGAGGGTGTCAACAATTTTGTACTGCCCAATTTGGGGGTTTTGTGTGATATTACGTTCAATTTTCCCTTTTTTCTCAGTTTTGTTTTTGGAGTTGTTACAATACACACAAAGGACATAATGCTTTGGAAGAAATGTTGTCACGCTCGCGCCCTAGACTGGTTGGTGCGGGCATGGGGGTGTGTGGCCCCACTGGACCACAGACCAGACTTCCCTGGAAGGGGCGTAACTAAGTAGCTTCCTTGGTATTCGCTGGAGCCTCTGATGGTGAGGTCAGACTTGTTCAGCAGGAAGCTGCCAGGTGCTACTCCAGGGTGGTGTCTGGCTGTGGCTGCTGATCCCACTGGAGAACGGAACATAGACAGGCAAGCGGGCACGGCTGGCACTCTGGCAGACAGGCGGGCATGGCTGGGACACAGGCAGGCAGATGGGTACAACAGAGACACTGGCAGGGAGGTGGGCACGGCTGGCTCTCTGGTAGGCAGGCAGGTACAGCTGGCTCTCTGGCAGGACAGGCGGACAAGGCTGGTAAACTGGAAGAACCGGTAGGGACCGGTCTGCAGGCAGGTATGTAAAATAGGTAAGAACCTGTTCAGACAGGAGGACTTAAGAATAGGTAGAGAAAGACCGCAAGAGTGGATGCAGAGCAATGACACAGGAGGCGGAGCCAGGAGGAGGAGCCAAGTGCAGAAATGGAGGAGGCGGAGCCAAGAGCAGGAGTCGGAGCCACGTGCAGAAACGCAGGAGGTGGGGCCAAGAGCAGGAGGCGGGGCCAAGTGCAGAAATGCAGGAGGTGGAGCCAAGAGCAAGAGACGTAGAACCGCAAGGATCGTAGCCAGGTAGAACCGCAAGGAGCGGAGCCGCAGAGCAAGGTCAGAGTGCAGAGCAAAGCTACAGAGAGCAGAGCTGAGAGCAAAGCCACAGAGTGCAGAGTTGAGACCAGAGCAAAACACAGTGCAGAGCTGAGAGCAGAGTAAGGCACAGTGCAGAGCTGAGAGCAGAGCAAGACACCGAGTGCAGACCTGAGAGCAGAGCAAGACACAGAGTGCAGAGCTGAGAGCAAAGCCAGAGTGCAGAGCTGAGAGCAGAGAAAAGTCAGAGTGCAGAGCAAGACACAGAGTGCAGAGCTGAGAGAAAAGCCAGGTCGCAGAGAGCAGAAACAAAAGCAGAGCAAATGCAAGACACAGAGTGCGCACAGCAGGGAAAGGAAACCAAGGCAGGGATATAAATGGACACAGGAACAGGACTAGGCTAAGACAAAGTCAGGAATGAGACAAGGCACAGAGGCATGGACACAAGCCAGGATATGACGCCCCTCTGGGTGGCTACACAAGGACACAGGCCAGAGTACTAAGCCCCACTGGGTGGCTACACAGGACACAGATCAGGGTACAACGCCCCCCTGGGTGGCAGAAACAAGAGTAACAGAGACAGGGCCTGGCACCTCAGCGTCTAAGAACTGACTGAGGGAGTAAGTTGAACAGGCCCCTACCAATGGGTGGGGAAGTCTTAAATACAGGAAGCCTCATGGCAACTGGCCGGGGACACCTTAGCAAGGTGCACACAGTCTCAATAAGACACAGGAGTTGCAGGTGCCGCCCCCCTATGCACACAGACAGAACATGCACAGAGCAAACAGCAGACATGAGGCACACAGCATGGAGCTGGCAGCAGAGAGAAGTCACAACAAGGCCCAGTGAAGTAAGTGAGTTTGAGTGTAATGCAGGTGGGGGATGGGAGGCCATGCAGTAATGCCAGCAGGGTTGTTACAAATATGTAACACTAATGCCAGGGCCCCTGTATAGTTTCCCTTCCCCTTCCATGCAAGATCGCTGACATTCTCACTGCCGCAGCCGCGTGGTCACCTCCCCGCCTTCAGCACATCTCCCTGCTTCATATGCACTGATTTCTGGCGGCGTTCCTAGAGTGCCCTCTCCCCTGCTCTTAAACGAGCAGCACACACACTGTAAATACCCCCAGCCATTAGCTGGCAGGCAGGTATCTAGTATAAAAGTCACCCTCCACATTATGGAGGTGCCTAATCAACCCCTATAGTTTCCCGAGTAGCAGTTTCCTGTATGTTGCCTTTTCCCATATAGTTGTTAGCTTAAGTCTCTTGTCATTCTGTGGCCAGGTCCTGAACCTGAACCTCTGGTTCTTGTGTGGCCAGGGCCTGAACCTGAAGTGCTTTGGTTTTTTTGTGTTTTTTTTCCATCCCCCATAACCTTCCAGAGATATAGGCCTTTTTATTTAGTACACATTTTTCTTTTGGCTGCTTTGAATAATTACACAGTGAATACCACCCCCTCGAAATGACCACAAAAGGTAACATGAAATAAAAAGGTCTGGAACCATATAGCGGCTTTACTTACAAAAATGGATACTCAGGGGTGGAGGTGGAATAAAGTGAGAGAGGAGAGGCTGCTCACTTTTGACCTTGTGACAGGTTCTCTTTAATAAAGAGTTATAACAGAAGTATGTCTTTCCAGACTTTGCATTGACTCTCAGTTTTGGCTCATACAAGGAGCCCCTCCCTATTATATCTGTTATGGCTGGCAATCAGGCAACACAGCGTGCAGTAATCAGCGCACATACAGAGATCTGGCAATAACCAAAAACAATAGGATGAGCTCTGAGACGTGGAATCTCTGTAGACTGCAGTACCTGATCTATCCTCACACAACTATAAGCAGCAGTGGATTGCGCCTATCACTACCTATGCAACTCGGCACTGCCTGAGGAGCTGACTAGCCTGAAGATAGAAATACAAGCCTGACTTACCTCAGAGAAATACCCCAAAGGAATAGGCAGCCCCCCACATATAATGACTGTTAGCAAGATGAAAAGACAAACGTAGGAATGAAATAGATTCAGCAAAGTGAGGCCCGATATTCTAGACAGAGCGAGGATAGCAAAGAGAACTATGCAGTCTACAAAAACCCCTAAAACGAAAACCACGCAAAGGGGCAAAAAGACCCACCGTGCCGAACTAACAGCACGGCGGTGCACCCCTTTGCTTCTCAGAGCTTCCAGCAAAAGTTAATAGCAAGCTGGACAGAAAAAACAGAAAACAAACTAGAAGCACTTATCTAGCAGAGCAGCAGGCCCAAGGAAAGATGCAGTAGCTCAGATCCAACACTGGAACATTGACAAGGAGCAAGGAAGACAGACTCAGGTGGAGCTAAATAGCAAGGCAGCCAACGAGCTCACCAAAACACCTGAGGGAGGAAGCCCAGAGACTGCAATACCACTTGTGACCACAGAAGTGAACTCAGCCACAGAATTCACAACAGTACCCCCCCCCTTGAGGAGGGGTCACCGAACCCTCACCAGAACCCCCAGGCCGACCAGGATGAGCCACATGAAAGGCACGAACAAGATCTGGGGCATGGACATCAGAGGCAAAAACCCAGGAATTATCTTCCTGAGCATAACCCTTCCATTTGACCAGATACTGGAGTTTCCGTCTAGAGACACGAGAATCCAAAATCTTCTCCACAATATACTCCAATTCCCCCTCCACCAAAACAGGGGCAGGAGGCTCCACAGATGGAACCATAGGTGCCACGTATCTCCTCAACAACGACCTATGGAATACATTATGTATGGAAAAGGAGTCTGGGAGGGTCAGACGAAAAGACACCGGATTGAGAATCTCAGAAATCCTATACGGACCAATAAAACGAGGTTTAAATTTAGGAGAGGAAACCTTCATAGGAATATGATGAGAAGATAACCAAACCAGATCCCCAACACGAAGTCGGGGTCCCACACGGCGTCTGCGATTAGCGAAAAGCTGAGCCTTCTCCTGGGACAAGGTCAAATTGTCGACTACCTGAGTCCAGATCTGCTGCAACCTGTCCACCACAGAATCCACACCAGGACAGTCCGAAGACTCAACCTGTCCTGAAGAGAAACGAGGATGGAACCCAGAATTGCAGAAAAATGGAGAGACCAAGGTAGCCGAGCTGGCCCGATTATTAAGTGCGAACTCAGACAACGGCAAAAATGACACCCAATCATCCTGGTCAGCGGAAACAAAACATCTCAGATATGTTTCCAAGGTCTGATTGGTTCGTTCGGTCTGGCCATTAGTCTGAGGATGGAAGGCCGAGGAGAAAGATAGGTCAATGCCCATCCTACCACAAAAGGCTCGCCAGAACCTCGAGACAAACTGGGAACCTCTGTCAGAAACAATATTCTCAGGAATGCCATGTAAACGAACCACATGCTGGAAGAACAAAGGCACCAAATCAGAGGAGGAAGGCAATTTAACCAAGGGCACCAGATGGACCATTTTAGAAAAGCGATCACAGACCACCCAAATGACCGACATTTCTTGAGAAACGGGAAGGTCAGAAATGAAATCCATCGAAATATGTGTCCAAGGCCTCTTCGGGACCGGCAAGGGCAAAAGCAACCCACTGGCACGTGAACAGCAGGGCTTAGCCCTAGCACAAATTCCACAGGACTGCACAAAAGCACGCACATCCCGTGACAGAGATGGCCACCAGAAGGATCTAGCAACCAACTCCCTGGTACCAAAGATTCCTGGATGACCGGCCAGCACCGAACAATGAAGTTCAGAGATAACTTTACTAGTCCACCTATCAGGGACGAACAGTTTCTCGGCCGGACAACGATCAGGTTTATTAGCCTGAAATTTCTGCAACACTCTCCGCAAATCAGTGGAGATGGCAGACACAATGACTCCTTCCTTGAGGATACTCGCCGGCTCAGATAACCCCGGAGAGTCGGGCACAAAACTCCTAGACAGAGCATCCGCCTTCACATTTTTAGAGCCCGGAAGGTATGAAATCACAAAATCAAAACGAGCAAAAAATAACGACCAACGGGCCTGTCTAGGATTCAAGCGCTTGGCAGACTCAAGATAAGTAAGGTTCTTATGATCAGTCAATACCACCACGCGATGCTTAGCACCCTCAAGCCAATGACGCCACTCCTCGAATGCCCACTTCATGGCCAGCAACTCTCGGTTGCCCACATCATAATTACGCTCAGCAGCAGAAAATTTCCTGGAAAAGAAAGCACATGGTTTGAACACTGAGCAACCAGAACCTCTCTGTGACAAAACCGCCCCTGCACCAATCTCAGAAGCATCAACCTCGACCTGGAACGGAAGAGAAACATCAGGTTGACACAACACAGGGGCACAGCAAAAACGACGCTTCAACTCCTGAAAAGCTTCCACGGCAGCAGAAGACCAATTAACCAAATCAGCACCCTTCTTGGTCAAATCGGTCAATGGTCTGGCAATGCTAGAAAAATTACAGATGAAGCGACGATAAAAATTAGCAAAGCCCAGGAATTTCTGCAGACTTTTTAGAGATGTCGGCTGAGTCCAATCCTGGATGGCCTGAACCTTAACCGGATCCATCTCGATAGTAGAAGGGGAAAAGATGAACCCCAAAAATGAAACTTTCTGCACACCGAAGAGACACTTTGATCCCTTCACGAACAAGGAATTAGCACGCAGTACCTGGAAAACCATTCTGACTTGCTTCACATGAGACTCCCAATCATCTGAGAAGATCAAAATGTCATCCAAGTAAACAATCAAGAATTTATCCAGATACTCACGGAAAATGTCATGCATAAAAGACTGAAAAACAGATGGAGCATTGGCAAGTCCAAACGGCATCACCAGATACTCAAAATGACCCTCGGGCGTATTAAATGCCGTTTTCCATTCATCTCCCTGCCTGATTCTCACCAGATTATACGCACCACGAAGATCAATCTTAGTAAACCAACTAGCCCCCTTAATCCGAGCAAACAAGTCAGAAATCAATGGCAAGGGATACTGAAACTTAACAGTGATCTTATTAAGAAGGCGGTAATCAATACACGGTCTTAGCGAACCATCCTTCTTGGCTACAAAAAAGAACCCTGCTCCCAATGGTGACGACGATGGGCGAATATGTCCCTTCTCCAGGGACTCCTTCACATAACTGCGCATAGCGGTGTGTTCAGGTACGGACAAATTAAATAAACGACCCTTAGGGAATTTACTACCAGGAATCAAATCGATAGCACAATCACAATTCCTATGCGGAGGTAGGGCATCAGACTTGGACTCTTCAAATACATCCTGAAAGTCCGACAAGAACTCTGGGATGTCAGAAGGAATGGATGACGAAATAGACAAAAATGGAACATCACCATGTACTCCCTGACAACCCCAGCTGGTTACCGACATAGAGTTCCAATCCAATACTGGATTATGGGTTTGTAGCCATGGCAACCCCAACACGACCACATCATGCAAATTATGCAGTACCAGAAAGCGAATAACTTCCTGATGTGCAGGAGCCATGCACATGGTCAGCTGGGCCCAGTACTGAGGCTTATTCTTGGCCAAAGGTGTAGCATCAATTCCTCTCAACGGAATAGGACACCGCAAAGGCTCCAAGAAAAATCCACAACGTTTACCATAATCCAAATCCATCAGATTCAGGGCAGCGCCTGAATCCACAAACGCCATGACAGAATACGATGACAAAGAGCACATTAAGGTAATGGACAAAAGGAATTTGGACTGTACAGTACCAATAACGGCAGAGCTATCGAACCGCCTAGTGCGTTTAGGACAATTAGAAATAGCATGAGTAGAATCACCACAATAGAAACACAGTCTGTTCAGACGTCTGTGTTCTTGCCGTTCTACTTTATTCATAGTCCTGTCGCACTGCATAGGCTCAGGTTTACTCTCAGACAATACCGCCAGATGGTGCACAGATTTACGCTCGCGCAAGCGACGACTGATCTGAATGGCCAAGGACATAGACTCATTCAAACCAGCAGGCATAGGAAATCCCACCATTACATCCTTAAGAGCTTCAGAGAGACCCTTTCTGAACAAAGCCGCTAGTGCAGATTCATTCCACAGAGTGAGTACTGACCACTTCCTAAATTTCTGACAATATACTTCTACATCATCCTGACCCTGGCATAAAGCCAGCAGATTTTTCTCAGCCTGATCCACTGAATTAGGCTCATCGTAAAGCAATCCCAGCGCCTGGAAAAATGCATCAACATTACTCAATGCAGAATCTCCTGGTGCAAGAGAAAACGCCCAGTCCTGTGGGTCGCCGCGCAAAAAAGAAATAATAATCAAAACCTGTTGAATAGGATTACCAGAAGAATGAGGTTTCAAGGCCAAAAATAGCTTACAATTATTTCTGAAGCTCAGGAACTTAGTTCTGTCACCAAAAAACAAATCAGGAATCGGAATTCTTGGTTCTAGCATCGATTTCTGATCAATAGTATCTTGAATCTTTTGTACATTTACAACGAGATTATCCATTGAGGAGCACAGAGCCTGAATATCCATGTCCACAGCTGTGTCCTGAAGCACTGTAATGTCTAGGGGAAAAAAAGACTGAAGACAGAGCTAAGAAAAAAAAATGATGTCAGGATTTCTTTTTTTCCTCTATTGGGAATCATTGGTGGGGCTCCTTGTACTGTTATGGCTGGCAATCAGGCAACACAGCGTGCAGTAATCAGCGCACATACAGAGATCTGGCAATAACCAAAAACAATAGGACGAGCTCTGAGACGTGGAATCTCTGTAGACTGCAGTACCTGATCTATCCTCACACAACTATAAGCAGCAGTGGATTGCGCCTATCACTACCTATGCAACTCGGCACTGCCTGAGGAGCTGACTAGCCTGAAGATAGAAATACAAGCCTGACTTACCTCAGAGAAATACCCCAAAGGAATAGGCAGCCCCCCACATATAATGACTGTTAGCAAGATGAAAAGACAAACGTAGGAATGAAATAGATTCAGCAAAGTGAGGCCCGATATTCTAGACAGAGCGAGGATAGCAAAGAGAACTATGCAGTCTACAAAAACCCCTAAAACGAAAACCACGCAAAGGGGCAAAAAGACCCACCGTGCCGAACTAACAGCACGGCGGTGCACCCCTTTGCTTCTCAGAGCTTCCAGCAAAAGTTAATAGCAAGCTGGACAGAAAAAACAGAAAACAAACTAGAAGCACTTATCTAGCAGAGCAGCAGGCCCAAGGAAAGATGCAGTAGCTCAGATCCAACACTGGAACATTGACAAGGAGCAAGGAAGACAGACTCAGGTGGAGCTAAATAGCAAGGCAGCCAACGAGCTCACCAAAACACCTGAGGGAGGAAGCCCAGAGACTGCAATACCACTTGTGACCACAGAAGTGAACTCAGCCACAGAATTCACAACATATATCCCTATGGCCTTATAGGGAATGTCTGACTATAGATCAATGCACAATGGGCAGATTTAATGTTCGGGATATCCCTTCAATCTACTAGTTATGGAAATTTTCTACAGTATGTAGCAAATGTTCTTTTTGCTTCATGTCAATTTTTTAGTACAGATTTCATTGTTTGCAATGCTGAGGGTGGAATCCTCGAATAACATTAACAGCAAATACGTTACACCTGCAGTTAACTTTACTTAGACAATCCCTTTATCTGATTAAAATTGGCCTATAACCTGCAGTAACCACCGATTGACCAAACCGCTGCATGACCAGCTCTACCCTCACCTACTGTATTCTCACCCTTCCCTTGTAGATTGTGAGCCTTCGTGGGCAGGGTCCTCTCTCCTCCTGTACCAGTTATGACTTGTATTGTTTAAGATTATTGTACTTGTTTTTATTATATATACCCCTCCTTACATGTAAAGCGCCATGGAATAAATGGCGCTATAACAATAAATAATAATAATAAATTGATGCAAACAATTAGCATTTTTTGTGAGGATAGTGTTTTTTTGCATATAGAAATGATGAACTGAAAACCTCCATAGGTTCCATTTAAGAAACTTTGCAATGCATCTTATCAGACAAATCTGCCTCCATCCTCCCTTACCAGTCAAGCCAGTAATTCATCTCCCTTCTGCCTCCTGAACTCACCATTCATGTTTAAGAATCAGCTCCACTAAAGGCCCCCATGCACGTTAGACTAATGTCGGCTGAACATGCCGATATTGATGGGTTCGGGTAACTATCTGTTATGAAAGGCAATTCAGTACCACAATGGACATAGCGGTCAGAGCACATACAGTGATCTGACAATAACCCAAAATCATAGAACGAGCTCTGAGACGTGGGAACTCTGCAGACCGCAATCCCTAATCCTCTCCAAACAACACTAGAGGCAGCCGTGGATAGCGCCTAACTCTGCCTATGCAACACAGCACAGCCTGAGAAACTAACTAGCCTGAAGATAGAAAATAAGCCTACCTTGCCTCAGAGAAATACCCCAAAGGAAAAGGCAGCCCCCCACATATAATGACTGTGAGTTAAGATGAAAAGACAAACGTAGAGATGAAATAGATTCAGCAAAGTGAGGCCCGACTTTCTTAACAGAGCGAGGATAGAAAAGATAACTTTGCGGTCTACACAAAACCCTAAAGAAAACCACACAAAGGGGGCAAAAAGACCCTCCGTACCGAACTAACGGCACGGAGGTACACCCTTTGCGCCCCAGAGCTTCCAGCAACAAATTAGACAAGCTGGACAGAAAAAATAGCAAACAAATAGCAAAGAAGAACTTAGCTATGCAGAGCAGCAGGCCACAGGAATGATCCAGGGAAAAGCAAGTCCAACACTGGAACATTGACAGGAAGCCAGGATCAAAGCATTAGGTGGAGTTAAGTAGAGAAGCACCTAACTACCTCACCAGATCACCTGAGGGAGGAAACTCAGAAGCCGCAGTACCACTTCCCTCCACCAACAGAAGCTCACAGAGAGAATCAGCCGAAGTACCACTTGTGACCACAGGAGGGAGCTCTGCCACAGAATTCACAACAACTATCTATCTATAACTGTGTATGAGGACACTGTCCAACAGAGAGTTGAGGGAGATGTTGATCGCTCATGTCTGATTTTGGACTGTTCATCGAATTGTTCCCCTGAACAAGCAAGGCAAACGGGAGGTAGATTCATCTGAGATAGCTGTTGGCCAAACCCATCAGCCAAAGCATAATTTGGCTGACAGCCATCTAATGTGTATGGGATCCTTAAGTCTCGCTCTAGACAGGCGGGACTGCCTGCATGATGAGGTGCCATCATTTTACGTAAAGTTGAAGATTACATCAGCCAGAGAACACTCATATGACTCCAGGCAAAAAATGTGAACTTCACCATCATGCTTGCCAACTAGCATACCGCATGGCATAGCATAGCCAATTAGAAGGGATTATCAAAGCCTGTATAAAAGCATAAACAGACAGTGCAGCAGCCATTTTGTGGTGAAACTTTATATTGAGAAGACTTCAGAGCTTAGCTATAGAGATAGGCAAAGAAAGCCATAAAACACTGAATAAACTCTACAGATAGTTTGTGACCGCACAGTAGTGAAGGACAGATACCGTTAGTTTATCCATAGCCATATACTGTATGTTGAGGTTATTTTGGAATTACTAAGGCTGTGTTTGAATTAGAATTCACGATGTTGGTGAATTCAGATGTCAAAGATTCACTCAACTCTGGAAGTTCTTCATTTTATTTTTTTTTCTTCTTAAGACAAAAATAAACAGGCCATTTTCTTATACTTTAATCAACATAATAAAGTAGAATATATTATGTAGAGAAAAGAATGCATTTTTCTCATTTGTAACAATGTGAATTTTATTCTGATAAATGCTAACTATTTTGGGACTATTATAAAGAATAATGCGAAGTTTGAACTTATAATACATAATCCTTTTATAGTCTACATAAATCTACAGTTAGTGTAATCTAACAGATATCAGACTCTGGATAGCAATTTCTTTCAACCTAATTTAGATTCCAATGGAATAATGAGTGGTTTTCATGTCACCTCTGTTCTTGCCAATGCTCCATCTATGTGCAAAAAGTCTTTCTGACAACCACTTGAAACTAAAGATTTTTAATGAAAAAGAATGACACTTAAAGTATATTTTTGTAGTGATCTATATACTACTTAACTCAATAAATGGCTAAGGTTGTTTTTTAAGTCACCAACCTCCGGGTCTAGGCATTCCTCAAATGTCAGCCGAGCTGCCAACTGGCTCTCTGGACAATTTGCATAACATTACCCTTAATGTTTATTGATTTTAGTTTTAAAACTATTGCATTTTTGCAGTTATTGATTTTTTTCTACTCTTTTTACAAACCTTCCTCATTCCTCTCTAGTTTTTCACAACAAGTTGTTTTCAATTGTGTTTTAGTGAAATCACAGTTTTCATTTAGAAGCTTTGTTTTCAGTAATTTTGAAGGCTGAATTGGTTTTTTATATATTTTTGCAATTGTTTCATTTAAATATATAGATATTTTTCTAATTTTTTGTATTCAGGTACTTATATAGGATAGTGCCAATAAATCTTCTCATGGAAACGCTAACCAATCTCTACAAATCAAGACATCTTACAAATTTTTTACATCAATCTTCTAATATTAGATGATGTTAAAGTTAATGTTATGTACAATAATGATCACATTTACTTCTAATATTAAAAAATCTCATTGGATGTGATTCTAGTCAAGGCTTCTGTTGTGAGTTAGTGATGTTACATTGCTGGTGACATGATGGACCTATCACACGTATGTAGATACAAATGGTTTTCTTGTACAAAAGGCTCAGTTAGGAATGGGTGTCATGGGACTGAACATAATATGAAAGCTATGAGGTCATTTTATAGATCTCAGTAATAGCTAAAGGGCAATCGTATGATGTTTTGTTAAATGGAAGCTGGAATCACAACAGTGATTTGGTGCTCGTCCATCATACGAGGTCTAACTTTCCCATTCATTTTTTCCATGCTCAGTTGTCCACTCTCCCCTTGGACTTAATCCACGGTAACCCAATCATTCTTCCTCTTCTGTACGTTATTATTTATTGTAACAATGA
This sequence comes from Ranitomeya imitator, assembly GCF_032444005.1. Lineage (NCBI taxonomy): Eukaryota > Metazoa > Chordata > Amphibia > Anura > Dendrobatidae > Ranitomeya > Ranitomeya imitator. The sequence goes on from NC_091290.1 coordinate 144,989,281, forward strand.
TCAAAGAGTGTGTAGGCTCGGTTTTTCATTTCCTGTGCAACCACGTCTATGGATGAAATTTGGGACGTAAATTGTACTTGACATCTGGGCCCTTGTGATGCTCTGGCTTATGTCTCCAGCCATTCACTGTACTGCTTTATATCTGTCCTAATTACTAATGTATTTCGCTATATATATACAGTATATATATATATATTAGTGATTCTCGTAAATACTTGTCTCTGGTGATTCTTTTTGGACACAACGTATACAAATTTTACTACTTCCCTCATAATGGAAATTGTAATTTAAGTTTCAATTTTGATTTTAGGCTGAAAAGTAAAAGTCTTAAGGTCAACTTCTTCAAATCTCTGAAACTATAATGTTACCTCCTAGAAGGGGACTGGATTGTTTTTAATTTGTAAAGCAGGTGAACACTGAATTAGCATTGGGCTAAGGCTTCATGGCGATACTTGTGCGACATGAAAATCATGACATCTCATATAGTGATGATTATTGTGGTTGCATGCGCCACTTTGCCTTTGACCATGATGCCACATTCTCTATTGGCCTCCATAGGTTTCATTGTAACCCAGCTTTCTAACACTGGGCATTACATTGTGACCCAAAATCCTTAAGTAATCTTCAGATTTCATGATGCGTCAAGGAACCCAGTGCCAAATGCAGCAAAACAACCTCAAAACATCTTTGACCCTTCAAAAATTGTATGATTCTACCAATCAGAATGAATAATAATAATAATCTTTATTTTTATATAGCGCTAACATATTCCGCAGCGCTTTACAGTTTTGCACACATAATATTAATAATATTCTTTATTTATATAATGCCAACATATTCCGCAGCGCTTTACAGTTTAACAGTTTCAAACACAACAGTCATAAGTAACAATGTTAACAATACAATAATTAAATGCCCGTGCATGCCCTAATCATCTCCCGCCTGGACTACTGCAACATACTCCTCTGTGGCCTACCTTCTAACACTCTCGCACCCCTCCAGTCCATCGTTAACTCTGCTGCCCGACTAATTAATCTCTCTCCTCGCTACATGCCTACTTCCCCTCTTTGCAAATCCCTTCACTGGCTCCATATTTCCCAGCGTATCCAGTTTAAATTACAAACACTGACCTACAAAGCCATTCATAATCTTTCTCCTCTGTATATTTCCACACTAATCTCTTAATATCTTCCCTCACGTAATCTCCGGTCCTCCCAAGACCTCCTCCTCTCCTCTACGCTTATTTGCTCCTCACCCAATCGCCTCCAAGACTTCTCCCGAATATCACCCATCCTCTGGAATTTAGTGCCCCAACACATCCGGTTATCCACTACTTTTGGATCCTTCAAAAGAAACCTGAAAACCCGCTTTACAGCTTACAGCCTGTAAAGACCACACGGCCACCTCAACACCATTGGAGCTGCTGCAACCCTTGACCTACTGTCTCCTTCCCCATAATCCTGTAGAATGTAAGCCCGCAAGGGCAGGGTCCTTGTCCCTCTGTATCAGTCTGTCATTGTTAGTTTTGTTTACTGTAAGTGATATTTGTATTTTGATGTAACTTCTCATGTACAGCACCATGGAATTAATGGTGCTATATAAATAAATAATAATAATAAAGCAACACAAGACGACCCTGCTCATGAGAGCTTACAATCTACAATGAGGTGGGGGAGATACAAAGTACAGATGTGTATTTACAGTGATGGTCCAGCCATCTTGAGGGAGTGGGGGATAGGTAGAGATAGTGAATGGACTACACACACATACACACTTACACATAAAATGAATTGAAATGTCAAATAAGAGAATTGTAATTAATGCAAAGTGGAAGTATGAAAAATTAAAAAATAACTTTTAGTATGATTTTTTAAAACATTGTGTCCTCTGTCTAATGAGATAAATGACTATTCAAGGCAAACAAACGTAAAATCATATCATACTTCTGATGTGCAAGAGACACCCCCTCTGTGTGTGAAACTGTCAATTCATTAGGTACGCCGGATCCCAAAATATATAATGGGGTACAATACCAATATAATGCTTGAATGGGGGAGCGATCAATTCCCATTTGAGGAGCTCATAATAATATTTACAGAGCAGTACACAGACTGCCATTATGATTCTTATGCCATTATCACCATTATCCTACTACACCATCTTATGGGGAGGAATTTAAAAGAAGGGCATTAGGGATCAAGTTACCAAAGGTGAGAAACATAGGCTGTATTGGACCCAGTGGTCTGACTATTGGTGCAAAAGGTTTTTGATGGAGAGTGAGACAAAGGGGACCCAACGGAGTGGGAAAATTGCTAATCCTAAAAAAAACTATCCTTATCCTAGATGAAAAGACTGCCTGTCAGTGGGGATTAGTGCCCTAAGGTAGATACAAGAAGTTTCGCCCCCACTCTGGATGCTTCTTCAAGTATGTTTGGGGGCTGGGAGACCCATGACCTAGAATGCAAACCCAGCTTTCTAACACTAAGCATTACATTGTAATCCAAAATCCTTGAGTAATCTTCACATTTCATGATGTGTTGCACACAGTCAAGGAACCCAGTGCAAGAAGCAGCTACACAACCTCAAAACTTCTTTGAACCTCCCCCATATTTGACTGTAGGTACTGTGTTCTTTTCTTTGTAGGCCTAATTCCATTTTGACTAAACAGTAGAATGATGTGCTTTACCAAAATGCTCTATCTTGTTCTCATCTGTCCACAAGAATCCCCAGATGGATTTTGACTTACTCACGTACATTTTGGCAAACTGCATTCTTATTTTTTTTATGACTTTGGCAGCAGTGGGGTCCTCCTGGGTCTCCTGCCATAGCGATTCATTTCATTCACATGTGGACAGGATAGTTCACACTGACATTGATGCAAATGAGCCTGCAGGACAGCTTGAATTTCCATGGAACTTGATTGGGGCTGCTTATCCACCATATGGACTTTCCTGTGTTGCAACCTTTCATCATTTGTTGTTTGCCATCCAGGGAAATTATCCACAATACCATGGGTTGTAATTTTTTTTATTATGTTGCTCACCATGGACAAAGGAACATTAAGATCTATGGAGATGGACTTGTCACCTTAAATTATTGATATATTTCAACAATTTTGATTCTCAAGTTCTCAGTCAGTTTTCTTCTCTTTCTGAAGTCCATTCTTAGTGAGGAGCACATCTAAATGATTGAAGGAGTGGTCTCACAAAGATTGGAATATTTAAACAAGGCCCTGTAGGCTGACACCATACAACTGCTGATATTGTTATCCAAAATGCTATTTTCAGGCCTCCTTATGAGCTAACTGGTGAAACGCATTGAGGCAACAATCTGAGCATGTGTCTGAATAAGTGTGAAGACACGGTGGTCAACAGGTGCCCTAGTCAGGTAGCCGAAACCGTAAGGCCCAGGGATCATACCATCAAAGGCCCGCTCTCCTTTTACAATTGGCATTATACTACACAGACAACACAGAGTGAGAATATAGCAATGTGGCAATGCTTTATTGAGCCACACAACAGGCAGATAACAGTTGGATGGTGCAAAATTACAGAGTCTCACCCTTCCGCTGACTCACTGGGATAAGAGCAGATGTTACTTCAGAGATTCCAGGGCCGACTACCTCACCTGTGGCACGCACAGAGAGGAGGCAACAACAAGCCTAGGAAGATGACAGTCCATTGAGGTACAAGGCCAGTTGACCAGAGGGTAACAACCTGAATTCTCCAAACATCTCCATTGAGCCAGGTGGGTCACATTCCTGGCTTTCATAAACATATCTGTTAAGATCTGGTGGTTTAGGAGCAACATGGGACGAGCTCTGAAGGAAGTGGTATCTGTACTGACCGCAGTCCCTAAGCTCAATGCAACACTAGAAGTAGCCGTGGGATGCTCCTAACACTCCCTAGACACCTCGTCACAGCCTGAGAACTAACTACCCCTAAAGATAGAAACAGGAAAACTATCTTGCCTCAGAGAAAATTCCCAAAGGATAGATAGCCCCCACAAATAATGACTGTGAGTGGAGAGGGAAAAGACATACACAGAATGAAACCAGGATGAGCACAGGAGGCCAGTCTAGCTTGATAGATAGGACAGGATGGAATACTGTGCGGTCAGTATAAAACACTACAAAAAATCCACGCAGAGTTTACAAAAATCTCCACACCTGACTAAAGGTGTGGAGGGTAAATCTGCTTCCCAGAGCTTCCAGCATCACTGAATTAATTCATACTGACAAGCTGGACAAACATAGAAAGCACAGAACGGATAAGTCCACAACCTGTGGACAGAAAAGAGCAAGCAAGGACTTAGCTTTGCTGAACTGGTCAGGATCACAGGGAAATCCAAAGAGATGTGAATCCAACCAGGAACCATAGACAAGTGGCACCAGCTGAAGGAAAGAGCCAAGCTAAATAGCCGAGCAGAATAGACAATCAGTGGAAGCAGCTGAAGACAGCTAAATCCAAGGAGCAGCCATACCACTTAAAACCACCGGAGGGAGCCCAAGAGCAGAACTCACAAAAGTGCCACTTACAACCACCGGAGGGAGCCCAAGAGCGGAATTCACAACACATATCTATAGGGCTCAGGTGACCGTTGGGTTCAAATCCTGACTAACCCAAAAGTATCCATGGTTCAGTGATGGTCAATGGAGCAGATCGGTATTCGTTCAGCTAGGGCCATGTTTCCCTAAGCTGGCATCCTGTAGAATGTCAAATCTGTGTCCCTCATGATGGAGTCATGATGTCTTAGCTGCTATCTTGTAAAGAGTCTCTCGTTCTTTTGATATATATCTGTTTGTCTATGTTACAGAGGCGCAGTCCCCTAATGTAGTTCACAATTGTCTTTCAAGCCAACATCCAGAGGCAAAAGGAAAGAATGTTGAGATCAACTTGCATTATTTGATTATTTAATTTATTTGTATAGTTTTTCATCCTCTGTTTTGCAAGTCACCAAACTATCTGGCCTGGACAATATGTAATTAACATATCAGCAAACATCATTGTTCATTTATCCTGCATCTCAGTCATCAAGGATAACAGCACAATATGTTAAAATAAATATCAACTTACAAGTTAATGTTACAGGCTTATACGCACAAAAGTCTGTGTTTTCTTGACCAACAAGGAAGAAACACATAAATTCAAAAGTCAACATATAGATAAGTCTATCCCTCCTGGCTTACTGAAAATAGATGTCTGGTTAATTTAAGTAAAATGCTGTGTCGTCACAATAAGTTCTACATTTTGCTTCTTATCAAAGATGCTATACACTATCTTTGCACATTTATGATGAGACTATTTGTTGCTTAATGTGAAACTGCCTGATACATTGAGCTCAGATTTTACACCATTATTTCATTATTATATCGGCTATATACTATCCTTCTACCTCTATTCCTGTTCTGTTATCAGCCCAGTTATCTAGGGAAATCAAGGGGTAGCCGATGTGGAATGGGAGCCGTCATCTCACAATTTCTAGGGTGCCAACCTCCGCTATTAGGTAGAGTACATACATTTAGGCACCAAATAGTGTAACGTAGTATTTTTCCAGTTCTGTCCTATATATTTTTGATTCAATACTACACAATACAATCTCATCCTATTATTGTTGTTACCTCGGTTCCTGGCGCTCCTCCTGCTGCCGCCGGGTCCAGCTCTGTGGCTGTCCCTGCTGCATCCTCACTCCAATGCTCAGTGCTTGCATCCCGGCGCGCGTCTTCTCTGCACTCAGCTGCACACTCCTGTGGGTTGCGCAGGCGCAGTAGGGTCTGACCGCACGCGCTCCCTTTGCTCTTCTCTTCTTTCATGACCTGACCCGGCAGTACTTCCTGGCCAATCTGTGTCTGGGGTCAGGTATTTCAGGCCCTCCTCCCTTAGTGGAGGTGCCTGATTATCGTGTTCACCCTGCCATAGTTGGGCCGCACTGTTACCCTGTGCTTTGTCAGTCTTGTTGCTGATTAACCCCTTGTTTTTTCCTCTCTCTTTCAGCACCTGCTCCTGTGTTCCAGTGTTTTCCCTTTCCTCAGTCCGGTCCTCAACTTCTCTTCAGTCTCTTCTTGCAGTCTTCTGGCTCACCTAGTCTTCAGTCCTGTACTTCCCTCCGTTCCTTCCCTCTTAGTTGTTCTCCCAGGTTCTCCTTGTTTCCTCTTGTTTGAGCCGATCCCTGGTCCTGGCCTCCGGGATACTTGATATCCCTGTGCCTGCCTCCTAACAGTCCCTTTATAGGGGTTGGTCCCACTCTGGAGTGCTCGCTCGGGGGAGGTTCAATGCCACGGTCCAGTGGGTCCACTCTTTGTTCCTGTCGCCTTCGGCGTAACAATTGATATAGTGATGGCGCATTGGACATGTTTGATCCTTGTGCACTATAAAGACTTTATTTATATTTGTATATTATATACCCAGATGAGGGCACCCCAGGGTTTCAGGGACAGCCACCGAGGAGCGGGGGTGCATTGTCGAACTCCATTAGGGTGCCAACCTCCGCTAATAGGTAGAATTTCTGAATCAGGTGCAGTAGTAGAGTGAGTTAGCTTATCTTTGTATAATAATTGTATTTTCTACAGTGTGTTATTTACTTTGTCAGTTATTTGAGAGTAGTCAATTTTAAGTATATCTAATGAAGTATATTTGTTTTTAAGTTTACGCCTTAGCTGATGATTTTCATATTGGCCACACCTGTTACTTGCCATAGGTGAGTTTGAACAAGCATCACATGCTTGAAACAAAGTTGTTTACCCACAATCTTGTAAAGGTGCTAACAATTTTGCTCAGCCCATTTTTGGAGTTTTATGTGACATTTTGTTCAATTAGCATTTTTGTTGTTCCAATACACACAAAGTAAACATGTGTATAACAAAACATCTGTAATTGCAATAATTTTCTGGGAGAAATACTTCATTTTGTAGAACAATTTCAAGGGTGCCAAGACTTTCAGCCATGACTGTAACATGTCTATAATTTGACTGTGTTCTACAGCTTAAATGCAGACATAAAATAGTTATGTTACAGCAAGTTACACAATATTTTGTCAAGTGTCTAGTGTGAGAATTGCCATCACATGTAGTTGTAACAGTACACCGACATTTCAGCATTCGAATGAAAGGGAAAGAGAATAGATGGCAAAAGTGGACTGACACATTTATTTTTTATATTTTTCAGTGTGATTTATTGGAAACCGATTTATTGACTTGTGATTTTACAGTGGCTATTTGCCAGTTGCAGAACTTCATGGCACCAACTTAAATGACCTTGTTGTGCATGGCCACAAGGAGTCCTCCAAAGTGTAAGTAAGCTGTTGTGACTAAGAAGTATGTTCTTTCTATGCTTTCAATCTCCTCTAATATTGTACTTAAGCTTGGTGTCACAATTACACTGTACGTGGAAGCCTGGAATCTGTCAGTAGGGCTTCCACAGTCAGGTTTGGCACAAGCCACTCCATTTACCAGATAACTGTCCTTCACCCTTTCATCACTGTGTAGAGATCTGGGTTTACACAAGGACACCTGCACTGGTACAACGCAGTCATCTGCTACCTGGTGTAGCAAGCTGGTGGCAAGATGGGTCATCACAGAGGGTCAATACTAAGTGGTCACCTCAGAGACTATCAGAAAGCCAGTGGGTGGTTAAAATACAAGCTGAGGTCAGAAAATCAGGAGACACATCAGGAACAAGGAATAGCGATATAGACCTGCTAAGTTTAACTTATTGACTGGCAGTGGAAGTCATAGCTTCAGGGGTTTAAATAGCAGGCACCCCCTCTCGGGATTCTCAGAAAATATTAGTCAAAATCAAACATAGTTCCCTGATTTAGCGGCACCAAAAAGTCTTCAATAAAAGCGTGGAATTGTCTATCTGCCAAAGCGGCGACGTAGGGGACATGAACTCACACAGACATTATATACGGGTTGCCCTAGTGGAGCAACCCCATTTTGATAAGATTACTCTTGGTTCAAGTGTTGTTTATTCTAGCCTTTTTATAAAGATTAGAAATTACCAAAATGTAGATGTCACTCTTACATACCCTTCCATTTGTACATAATTGAATTTGTGCATTTTCTGACCTCTTCAATGCATAATGTAGATATGGAGGCAGTTCATGTAATCCCGCATTGAAAGACCTCTGTGGGGTTAGATTAGTAAGATTCTGCCTGCTGTTCATTATTTTTATGTGGTGAGTCCAGATTCAAAATCTGGTTCAAAATCCTTAATCTGGTTAACTGGGACACTGTCCTCAGAAATAAGAATACAGATAATAAATGGGAAATGTTTAAGAACATCCTAGATAGGCACTGTAAGAGGTTTATACCTTGTGGGAATAAAAGGACAAGAAATAGGAAAAACCCAATGTGGCTAAACAAAGACATAAGAGAGGCAATTAACAGTAAAAAGAAAGTATTTAAGCTACTAAAGCAGGATGGCATAGTTGAAGCTCTAAAATACTATAGGGAGAAAAATACTTTATCTAAAAACTAATTAAAGCTACCAAAAAGGAAACTGAGAAACACATTGATAAGGAGAGTAAAACTAATCCCAAACTGTTCTTCAACTATATCAATAGTAAAAGAATCAAAAATGAAAGTGTAGGCCCCTTAAAAAATTGTGTGGAAAGAATGGTTGTAGACGACGAGGAAAAAGCTAATATATTAAACACCTTCTTCTCCACGGTATTCACGGTGGAAAATAAATGCTAGGTGAAATGCCAAGAGTCCAAGAAAACCCTATATTAAGGGTCACCGATCTAACCCAAGAAGAGGTGCGAAACAGGCTGAATAAGTTTAAAATAGATAAATCTCCTGGTCCAGAAGGCATACACCCACGAGTACTAACACAACTAAGTAATGTAATAGACAAGCCATTATTTTTTTTATTTAGGGACTCTATAGCGACAGGGTCTGTTCCACAGGACTGGTGCATAGCAAATGTGGTACCAATATTCAAAAAGGGCTCTAAAAGAGAACCTGGAAATTATAGGCCAGAAAGTCTAACCTCTATTGTTGGTAAAATCTTTGAAGGGTTTCTGAGAGATGTTTTTCTGGATTATATCAATGAGAATAACTGTTTAACTTCATATCAGCATGGGTTTATGAGGAATCGCTCTTGTCAAACCAATCTAATCAGATTTTATGAAGAGGTAAGCTATAGACTGGACCACGGTGAGTCATTGGATGTGGTATATCTTGATATTTCCAAAGCGTTTGACACCGTGCCACACAAGAGGTTGGTACACAAAATGAGAATGCTGTGTCTGGAGGAAAATGTGTGTAAATGGGTAAGTAACTGGCTTAGTGATAGAAAGCAGAGGGTGCTTATAAATGGTATATTCTCTAACTGGGTCGCTGTGACCAGTGGGGTACCGCGAGGGTCAGTGTTGGGACCTATTCTCGTCAACATATTTATTAACGGTCTGGTAGATGGTTTACACCGTAAAATATCGATATTTGCAGATGATACAAAACTATGTAAAGCAGTCAATACAAGAGAAGATAGTATTCTGCTACAGCTGGATCTGGATAAGTTGTAAAATTGGGTCGAAAGGTGTCAAATGCGATTTAACAATAATAGATGTAAGGTTATACACATGGGAAGAAGGAATCAATATCACCATTACACACTGAACAAGAAACCACTGGGTAAATCTGACATGGAGAAGGACTTGAGGATCCTAGTTAATGATAAACTTACCTGGAGCAGCCAGTGCCAGGCAGCGGCTTCCAAGGCAAACGGGATCATGAGGTGCATTAAAAGAGGCCTGTATACACATGATGAGAGCATTATACTGCCTCTGTACAAATCCCTAGTTAGACCGCACATGGAGTACTGTGTACCGTATTGGGCAACGGTGCTAAGGAAGGATATAATGGAACTAGAGCGAGTACAAAGGAGGACAACAAAATTAATAAAGGGGATGGGGGAACTACAATACCCAGAGAGCTTAGCAAAATTAGAATTGTTTAGTCTAGAAAAAAGATGACTGAGGGGCAATCTAATAACCATGTATAAGTATATAAAGGGACAATACAAATATATCTCTGAGGATCTGTTTATACCAAGGAAGGTGACGGTCACAAGGAGGCATTCTCTGCGTCTGGTGGAGAGAAGGATTTTCCACCAACATAAAGAGGATTCTTTACTGTTAGGGCAATGAGAATCTGGAATTCCTTGCCTGAGGAGCTGGTAATGGCGAACTCAGTCGAGGGGTTCAAGAGAGACCTGGATGTCTTCCTGGAGTGTAACAATATTGTATCTTACAGTTATTAGGTTCTTTAGTAGGACGTAGATATGGGGATTTATTCTGATGGAATATAGACTGAACTGGATGGACAAATGTCTTTTTTCGGCCTTGCTAACTGTTACTATGTAAAATTAGTTTAGGGACTATTTTAAGGTACCATGGATGAGCTAGAATTCTCCATTGTTTTGTTTTAAGTAAATTATATGGTAATATGTTATATACAGTGTCCGTAAAGTCATGGTGCACTTTTATAGTTTACATTTTGGCTCCCTTTCTCTGGCCCAATCATATCAGACCTGTTCATGAGGAGCGATAACAAGAACCAATCAAACAACACAAACTCATTTAAGCTGTTGCTGAGCCCCCAGTCAGATTAACCCCTGATAAACTGAACTCTGATTAATACACTGCCAGGTCTGTGACATCATGCAACCACAAACCTATGCCAGCAGTATGGTTTTCCATGCCAGTCAAGATGTGGACGGTACAGAGGAAAGTTCAGTGTGTTCTGTGGCTCGCTAAATTCGAATCCATGACCAAAGTGCTACCTGAATATCGGCACGTTTATAATGAAGTGCCACCACATAGGAATAACATTACTCGGTGGGATAAGCAGTTGAAGGAAACCGGAAGTTTGGTGGAGAAACCCCATTCTTGTAGGCCATCAGTCAGTGACGAGTCTGTAGAGGCTATACGGCATAGCTACCTAAGGAGCCCTAAAAATCTGTGCATGCGTGTGCTCAACAATTACACCTAAGCAAGACTACAGTTCATAAGGTGTTAAAGAAACATCTCTGTTTAACAGGGTACAAATTGCGGCTGTTGCACACTATCAAACCGGCGGATAGACCCAAATGATGCGCGTTTGCTACAGATATGCTTTATGAGACAATGATGCAAGATTTTTGCAGAAGATTGTGTTAGGCGACCTTCCATATCTGAACATGTTCATCGCCATAACGTCCGATTATGGGCTGCTGAACGTCCTCATGCCTATGTTGAGTACGAATGTAACCCCCTACAGTGAACGTGTGGTGTGGTCTGATGCATGATAAGGTGATAGGTATGAAACTGGGAGAGTTTTACTTTTATTTGGAGCAGATTTCACATTTCTATCGTTTTCTGTTACTTTCCAGTGACTGGTCAAAAGTGCACCATGACTTTACGGATTATAACCACAAATATTCACATTAATTGTATAGCAATGACCAGTGGTTGCTTATAGCCTTTTGTGCATATGTCAGACTGAAGATTGGATGCATCCCTGTCATTTCCATTTGGAATTCATGGTAAGTGTGTGGTCGAGTGAAGGACTATTCAACTGATGTTTGCAGGCGTGCACAACGTCTCCAGCACACGAGAGTGAATCTGTGACAGTTTATAATTGGTACTTTTAGAAATGTACTTTAGCTATTTAATATTAACTAGAAATTAGACTAAACAGGGATGTAAAGTGCTTTTCAGTGTATATTATCCATAATTCAGGGGGATTCAATCCTATGCAAATAGACCAACCTTCTGCTTGATTTAGCTGCATAAATAACAACCTATTTATTCCCCTTGGATATGAGTAGATATGAGTATTTGGACGCTACTGACATCATTATTCACCATTTTAAGAAGGAATCCGATGTATATTTCCAATTTGTCGTCCAGTTGTATATGTTTCCAATTTTGATTTCCCCCTAAGGATTAATTGGGGTTGTCACTGTGTAATGAGTTTATTGTATATTTAGTCATATCATAAAAAAAAATATTTTTTTTAAGATTTGATAGATTTTTATGCTTTTATATTTAAAAAAAATATATGGTGAATTAGTTGGCTTCTTTTGCAATTTAGGTAAAATAAAATGTGCGCCCATCCACAATGTCTCGTACAAAAGAGAACAAGATGTTGAGAAGTCGCCTGTTTTTCTCTACATATTAACAAAATATATTATTCACTTAATTCTTGGAATTCATTAGATTATTTCACGATTCAACATAATATTGTATAAAAAAAAATGTTTCATGTATCCCATAAGCAATAAAGTCTCCAAGTGGCTGGAGATCACTAGTTACGGTGTGAAGTATGAATTTAGCGTGATGCGTCACATCACACAATAAATCATGGGATAGGTCATTAGGCATGAGGATCATGTTAAGTGTTTTTCAAAATAAATGAGCTCATGTCCCTTTTTATGTAAAGTAAGCAATTGTTTAAATATGACGATGTGCTAATTATTTTTGCTTTTGTATGGGAGGAAGAAAGATAGATGAATGTATAAAAATTGCATATACCTTGCTCTTTAGTCATAATTTACTGGTCTGATTCGGTCGGCGCCCAGATCATCTCCATAATTTCTAAAAAAGGACGATTAACTGTACGATACTGAAGTGCCTGTGGTTAAAATTTAGTAGGACAGGCTTTTTCCTTTGTTAAAACGCGCAGTTAATTACATATACGTCAACCATTGGTCTTGTCGACATTATATTTTACCTTTAAATTATGTGATGTCCTAATTAACACTTACATTAAGACCCGATGACTGGTTAGAAGTTTCTATTCCCCCGTTTGACTATATCTGTGAATCCTTTTTCTCCTTTGTGACAACCGTGTTTATGGCTTTTCCCTTGCCATCGAACTAGATGGCACATTGAATTATTCTCAAACGTATAAGGGCATCACGTCACATTTGTGTGTTTGATATCATACGTGACTAGCTGTACTCCAGCCAAGACCCTTAATGTACAATCTGCAGATGTGCTACCCTCTGAATGGTTAGATACATATTAACGTAAATCTTTCTGGAGTCAAGCTCGTTTCACATCAGTTATACAAACATATTGGTTCCTTTAGAAGGACAAACACTCAGTGTTCGTAAAAGGGAAATCTAGGTCAGAAACTAGCATAATCATTTTCACTTGAGAATTTAATCACGTCTTAGAGGAATTCCCAGGTTTTTTTTTTGGCTATGTTGTATGTTTGCTAGAAAGCTTTGCTAGAAATTAGGTTGTTGCTTACAAAAAAAGTAGGTGGTATAAACCACATAGCAAAAAATAAGCATACCACTAAGATACAGTAAATGAAGCAAGCTGTTCGTTTCCAAGTCTTATATCCGGTCTTTCAAGTTGTTTTCCAAAAATAACTGTATTTCAAGTAATATAGACTTTTGAGGAATATTTCTATAATTTTACAAATATTCCTTGTCTGTCGAAGACCTCATTTAGAGCCCTTTTTTTGCTTTCGATAAAAAATAATATTTTTAATCAGAGTGTTAGATCTGATTTTCATCCATTTTTTCATCCAGGTGTATGTTTCTACCATCAGTGTGGAAGCTGTTTTTCTTGTTTGCAAGAATAATAAAAGAATAATAATAATTTCTAAGCTTCCCCTCCCTGCTAGACTGTAACCATACAGACAGCACTTGGACAACACATAGATGGCATTAAAGTCCAATCAGTGTTTTATGAATCTATTCAAATTGGATCAATAACGGACATGTCTTTTTCTTTTTGTCTAAAATCAGTCCGCAAAAAAACAAACGTGTAAAGCCCCATAGACTATAATGGGTATGTGTGCTATCAATGAAAAACACAGATTAAACACGTCCATGGAAAATGGGCACTTCAAAGTGGAATGAAGCTCTGGTCACACCAACATCTTGGCTTCTGATTTTAAATGGATCCTAATTGAGCTCATTGACCTGTCTGGGTCTGTTGGGTTAGAATGCATTGCATTTAAGGCAGATCAGTATTGTAGCTAAATATATCCTTAAGTATTAAGGTACCTTCACACATAACGATATTGTTAACAATATCGTTGCTTTTTGTGACGTAGCAACGATATCGTTAATAAAATCGTTATGTGTGACAGCGACCAACGATCAGGCCCCTGCTGGGAGATCGTTGGTCGCTGAATAAAGTCCAGAACTTTATTTCGTCGCTGGACTCCTGCTGACATCGCTGGATCGGCGTGTGTGACACCGATCCAGCGATGTCTTCACTGGTAACCAGGGTAAACATCGGGTAACAGCGCAGGGCCGCGCTTAGTAACCCGATGTTTACCCTGGTTACCATCCTAAAAGTAAAAAACAAACAAACAGTACATACTTACCTACAGCCGTCTGTCCTCCAGCGCTGTGCTCTGCACTCCTCCTGCACTGGCTGTGAGCGTCGGTCAGCCGGAAAGCAGAGCGGTGACGTCACCTCTCTGCTTTCCGGCCGCTGTGATCACAGACAGTACAGGAGGAGAGCAGAGCACAGCGCTGGAGGACAGACAGCGGTAGGTAAGTATGTACTGTTTGTTTTTTTTTACTTTTAGGATGGTAAGCAGGGTAAACATCGGGTTACTAAGCGCGGCCCTGCGCTTAGTTACCCGATGTTTACCCTGGTTACCGGCATCGTTGGTCGCTGGAGAGCTGTCTGTGTGACAGCTCTCCAGCGACCAAACAGCGACGCTGCAGCGATCCGGATCGTTGTCGGTATCGCTGCAGCGTCGCTTAATGTGAAGGGGCCTTAAGTTTAAAATCAGACAAACCAATTCATATTGCCTTATTGGCTGGATTGGCCAACCATTTAATGGTTGTGAGTTCCCCCAGACTCACCCCTAACATCATCTGTTAGAAGATCTAGCAAGTTTAAATTAACAAATGAAAACATACGAGCTCTCAAGAAGTATAGAAAGTTTGTCTGACAGCCATCTAAGATAGCGCAGATTTTCAAGGAAAATTCGATTTGCAGAAAAGTTATCCTCCAGAAGTTGAATGTCCCTTATTATGCGTTGAGGTTTCTCCAGAGTATAATAAACATAATATGCAAAAAAACATAATAAACTTTAAATCAAATGCAACTGAATAAAGTTTTATTGTTATCCACATGTACTATCCTTTGTTCCTAGGGGAAATAAGCTCCTGCTAGGGGTGTTTGGCAGGTGCTAATTCCCTCTTCTGTGTTGAGATAAACATGCACATTTGGCCTGGCATGCATGCTTATGGTGGATTCAGGAAAAGTGGCTTACTTAAAACAGTAACTAGTTGCCTTAAGCATAACATCCTGTTTGCCAGGGCTTTTTCCTTTGTACTCTACATTCATCAGTCCCTACTGATGTTGGAAAAAAAAATCAATTTCATTATTAAATAGCAATATTTTGTAGCCATAACCAGCTTCATGCCATAAAGAGACTTACATTAGGAAAGATGTTATTCAAAAATTCATACATATGCCCATTATAGTGAACTGTTATATCCCTAGCGATGTAATATTTTACCTTCTCATATTTGCATCTGGCATGTTCAAAAGTCAAGTTGGAATTGAGCTTTTTGTAAGAATCGAGCCTACTTTGAAGGAAGCTTTCATATCTGCCACCTGATCAGCAAAAAGGCCTATTAGACTATTTATAAGCTCGCGATGATTACATTGCGCACTTATCAGTCAAGGTGGACATATCTGTAAACATTTCTGACACTGGCTGTGAAATGTGGGCTCTGTTTAAGTGATCTATAGCAATGGTGAAAATGGGGTTGTCATCTCCGTAATGAACATTTCAACTCATTAATGTAGATTGTGATCTCTAATTAAGCTCTCGAGTCAAGCAGAAGTAGAGAGAAGGTGTTGATGTGTTATGAAGAGGCCTTTACACTCTTCAGACATCACGCAATAGATGAGGTGATGAGACAGGCTTATAGGTACATAGAAGTAAGTAGTGCAACTTGGTGTACAGTCATGTGTCAGGATCCAAAATGGCTTCACTTTTGTGCTGTTACTTGCTACAGTAAACACTTCCATATAGTGTTAACAGAGGTGCTGTATTTATGGAAAACCTGCCATGTTTAATAGTTTGTAATTAGGGATAGGCAAACCCGAACAGTAAAGTTAGGGGTCCGTGCTGAACACCGAGTGTACGTGCACGAATCCAACACACAGACTTTTCTTTGAAGTCCGTGTTACTATTTGGGTTCTACAGACGAATTTCTGGTGTTTCCCAGACTGTTTTCTGTGTGACAGCACAAGAAACACCTGCTTTGATTGGCATTAAGTACATTACTGCCAGTCAGAGTGCTGCGGTTCCCATGCCGTCATACAGATGACAGCTTGTTAGCCAGCAGCTGTGGCCAGCCGTAAAAAGGTTACCTCCGGTCACAGACGTTGGTTCATGAGAGTACTACTCTCATCATCGTACTCTCAGTCTTGCTGATAGCAGCGAGAGCAGGCGTACTGTGTTGAGATTATTCATCAACTGGCACCTATGCAATAAATAAGAAAAAAAATGGCCTGGGGTCCCCTCTATTTTTGCTAACCAGCACAGGCAAAGCCAACAGCTGCTGACTGCAGCCCTCAGCTGTCAGCGTTCTCTTGGCTGGTTATCAAAAAGTCCCCACGCCATTTTTTTTTTCAATTATTTAAATAAATAATTAAAATAAACTGTGTGGGGTCCCCCCATTTATGACAACAATCCAAGCTAAAGCATACAGCTGGTGACTGGTATTCTCAGACTGGGAAGGGGCCATGGATATTGGCCCTCCCCTGCCCAAAAACAGCAGCCCTCAGTCACCCCAGAAAAGGTACATCTATTAGGTTCGCCAATTTTGGCGCTTTGTCCTGCTTTTCCCATTTGCCCTGGTGCAGTGGAAAGTGGAGTAGTATTTGTGGGGTTGATGTCATCTTTGTAATGTCAGCTCACATCAAGCCCACAGATTAGTAATGGAGAGAAATCTATAAGACGCCCCTATTACTAACCCAATAGTCAAATGTAATAAAAAGATAGACCCGAGAAAACTCCTTTATTTGAAATAAAAACACAGACTTCCTTATTTGAATGACACATTTCCCACCCTCTTTCACCCATTTATTTCTGTAAAAAAAATGTTTTTAAATTCCTCACCTGTCCTATGATAATCCATATGTTCCATGACATGCTGCAACTCTACTACATCTAGATTGCAAGGCTGAGCGGTGACATGATGGGACCACTCAACCATGAATCCAGGAGATGCTGAGCTGAGCCTGAGAGCAAATCTTCAGTGACCTGCAGTGACATCATTGAGGTTACCTCCGGTCAAAGGCAGTGGTTCTCAGGCTCAGCGTCTACTGGATTCACAGCTAAGCGGTTGCATCATGCCACCGCTCAGTCATGTAATATAGATGAAGCAGAGTTGGACTTTTCATGGGATTAATGGATTATAGGTGGACAGGTGAGGAATATGGTGTTTTATTATTTTTAATTTTACAGTAATAAATGGGTAAAAGAGGGTGGGGAGCATTTATTTCAAATAAAGGATTTTTTCCTGTGTGTTTATTTCAATGAAAGGACTTTTTCTATATGTATCTCTATTCAATTTTCACTACTGTGTTAGTGATGGGAGCGTTGTACCGTTCTGGTACCCAAACTGGACTTTTTAAAAAAGTTTGGGCAAAGCCACCACAATATAAACGGGTTCGCTCATCACTAGTAGTAATCCACTGTTAATTAATTATTTTTTAAGTCTTCTAACAAATATTTGCCATTTTGTACAATGCACTTATGTTTTGTGTCTTTTATAGGGCTTACATTCTCTGTAAGATGATGCTCAGTAGTATCAGTTCTATGTTAAAGGGGTTTTCTACTACATGTAAACCTTTTTAATAGGTTAAATAAACTGTACTCACCTACTGGATTGACACATCCCCTGCTGGGCTCCTGGCTTCCTCTTTCAGCAGAAAGATGTTTTGTGACTGCTGCAGCCAGTCAGTAGCCACCTAGTTGTTGCAGACTTGAGTTTCCCTCTGAACAGAAAAAACAGTGTTTCAGGTGGCTCCAGAAGAGAGGAGCAGTTGTGGCTACCCTTTGGTATGTTGATCAATACTGTACGATCCATTTCTACAGGAATGTCCAAATTCAGACCTGCCAGGACCTTCTTCCTTAACATGTTATTCCCAAAACCACTTGTTATCCTCTATCCACATGGTACAGCAGATATCTCCAACCTGTGGCTTGGGAGCCACATGTTGCTTGTGGACCATGATGTGTGGCTTGCAGCAATCAGTCAACTTGGTGCATCACATGTAGCAAAGAGCAACGAAGAGCCGGTCTCCAGATGGTGACTTCTGTGAGTTACCCCATACAGAAGAGCAGATCTGGATGTGCACATGCTGGCTTTGAGGTTGAAGAGATAAATTAAGTAAGTTCTGAACTGTTTATAGGATGACACTGCCAGATAGAGGGGCTGTTTGAGCTTGAGGTCAATATTGTGTTGAGAATTCTTGATGCAAAAATACTGAATGAGGCTAAGGTGAGAACCCCTTAATGCAAGTATGCTGCCTTGGTGTTATTTCTGTGGTCAAGCTTGGGCTGCCCTCATACCGATAATGGGGTCTCTGGATGTGGATTGTAACCCTCTCTCAGTGCTGAAGTTGGGTCTCATTGTAAGAAAGGTTGTGAATCACTGTGATAAGCGATACGTTTCTGACTGCTGAGGCTCCAACCTTTTGAACCTGCAGACTTGTCTTGAATGGAGTGGAGATGCGAATGCCCAACTTTTGCTCTTTTAATTCTCTGTGGTACTGCCAGAGAAAGCCCGAGCTCTTTAATTGGCTACTTCCAGCAATCCCACTGCCAATGAATGTAGCAGGAGTGGAGCAATAGCACTTCCGCTCCATTCAAGACAGGACCACCGATCACAGCATCGCTGGGACTTTCCAGAAGTTGGACTCTCATCAATCAGCAAGTTATCGAGGATAACTTGTGATTTAGGGAATAACCCCATAATGACATTACAGTCAACCTAATTACCTACACTTTTGACTTTATGTATATGTACTTTAAGTCTAGGAAGTAGCAGGATAGTGACATTAAAGCGCGCAATTAGGGAAAAAGAGCCCTGTGAATATTCTCATAGACGTTTAGATGAAGAAATAATTGCAATATACAAACCAAGCTAAAATTGGCCAAAGTTGCATTATGAGGTTTTTAAAGATTTTACATATAACCTATATTTTTTCATGTATACTTTTTTTTTACCTATATAAACAACATTAGTGTAACCTGTATGGTGAAAAATGTTCAGGTATGTAAGTAGATTAATATAAAAATGTGTCAGTGAAGCTCTCGAAATACATCAGCAAGTCCAGCAGTCCACACACGCCATCTCATAATGCTTATATAATTATAACAAAGCTTTGTTCTCGTGTTGTAAACTTCAGAGAAGAAGGTGTCATAGCATATTCCAGTCATACTTCATAGATCATACACTGCCGCCAGCTTTGTGCTCACTTCCTGCCTAAAGACAAGAGCTCACTCCAGATTTTATTTTGACTTACAATATACCACATATTGGGCTCATATGAGAGTCATAAAACATCCCATTTCCCCTCAAAGGATGAAGTCAAAGGTGTATGTTTTACAAGATGATAGGAATAGAAAATAGTTATTTTTATGATCAAAATGCAATTGTATTGAAATCATCTCTCTTTGCGTAAAGACTCTTTCCTGCCTAAAATTGTATCCCACAAATCCAAATCCTCAAGAGATCTTTTGATTGCCTTGTAATATATGGAAAAAATATCTCTCTATCTCCTATCTGTCTCGTATCTGCTAATTAGCATTGTGTTTAACTGTCAATTTAGCACTTCATCAGGAGCTTTCATCTGAATACCCGCGACATGGTCGTAAATTTGAATGAAGCAAACAAAGTTCAAAATGGAAAACATAAAACTCCGTTTTACCTCCTTCTTACCGATATCTGTCTTTCTTGTTAGTGTTGTTCTCCGTTGAAGTTAATGACTACATCGGGTGACCACCTGAATACCGTTTTCAGGCATTGAGACGGAAGCTGCCCACGTTTGGCAGAAAAACACAACGTGAATGCTGCCTTATGCCGCATTCATACACCTCTGTATGAAAGTCAAGTGCGGACCACGATGCGCAGACTGGCCGCGGGTCTCGTGTTGCTAACTAGAACAGGAAGAGGTTAATGGGTTGTGTTCAGTCAAGTAGCAATTCAGTTACTTTTTTTGCAGATAAAATACAATTAATATTTTAGTTTTGCAATGTGTTTCATCAAGTGACCCCATTTTGGAATCTAGACCCCTCAAGGAATGTATCTAAATGTTTGGTGAGCACCTGGAACCCCTAGGTGCTTCGCGGAAGCTTATAACGCAGAGCCTATGAAAATAAAAAAAATCTAATTTTTCCCACAAAAAAGTTCTTTTTGCCTAATTTTTTTTATTTTTACAATGGTAACGAGTAAAATGGACCCTAAAAATTGGTGTGCAATTTCTCCTGAGTATGCTGATACACCATATATGGGGGTAAAGTACTGTTTCGGCTCACAGCAGGGCTCAGAAGGGAAAAAGAGCGCCATAAAGAGCACTATTTTACTTTTTGAACTCAAAATTGGCTGGAAACGAGAGTGGACACCATGTCACGTTTGGAGAGCCTCTAATGTGCCTTAAGAGTGGAAACTCTCCACAAGTGACCCCATTTTGGAAACTAGACCTTTCAAGCAATTTATCTAAATGTGTGGTGAGCACTTAGAATTCCCAGGTGCTTCACAGAAGTTTATAACATTGAACTGTGTAAATGTAAAAATATTTTTTTCACACAAAAATGTTGGTTTTGCCCAAAGTTTTCACTTTCACAAGGGTAACAGGGGAAAATTGACCATACAATGTGTTGTGCAATTTCTCTTCAGTACACCTATACCCCGATACAATATGTGGTCAAAACTACTTTTGAGGCACAGTGCAAAGCTCAAAAGGGAAGAAGCGCCATATTGGAGTTCAGATTTTTCTGGAATGGTTTGATTGTGCCATGTCACATTGGCAGAGCCCCTTAGGTGCTAGAACAGCAGAAACCCCTGCATAAGTGATGTCATTTTACAAACTACACCTCTCAATGAATTTATAGGGAGGCAATGAGCATGTTGACACTACATGTGCCTCACAGACATTTACACCATTGGGCGGTGAAGAAAGAATAAGTACTTTTTTACTGCTAAAATGTTGTTTAAGCCATAATATTTTCTTTTTATAAGGGCTACTAGGAAAAAAACAGCTCTCTGTTTGCTGAGCAGTTTCTCCCGAGTGTGCCAATACCCTACAAGTATTTGTGAACTACTTCTGAGGTGCAGTGCAAAGCTCAGAAGGGAAGGAGCGCCGTATTATAGTGCAGAATTTAGTGTTTTGGTTTGCAGGAGCCATGACCTACTGGGAAAGCCACTGAGGTGCCAGAACCCCCCACAAATGACCCCATTTATCAAACTATACCTCTCAATGAATTTATCTTTATCTTGGGGTGTAGAGATCATATTGAGACCACGGATGTGTCACAGAATTTTATACCATTGGGCAGTGAAGAAAAAATAAGGACGTTTTTGACACAAAAATTTGTTTTAGCCCCAGATTTTACATTTTTACAATTTCTGCTGAACGTGGCAATACCCATATGTGGCTGTACAGTACTGCTTAACCACATGGCGAGACTCATTAGAGATGGAGGGCTATTTGCCTCCTGGAATGCAGATTTTCCTAGAATAGTTTGCAGACTCCATATACAGAGCCCCTAAGTGCTAGAAGAGCAGAATACCCACCCCCACAAGTGACCCCATTTTGGAAATTATACCCCTTTGGGAATTTATCTACTGACGTAGTGATGATTTTACGCCATTGGTGTTTTCCAGCAACAAGCAGTAGTGGATGTTGTTGTGTGAAAATTTCAAATCTGTTGTTGTAGTGCCAAAGCATTGCAATGCCTAGTACATTATGCCCAGCTCGTGGGTCATGACCTACAAGGGTCGGTCCAGCAGACAGCACAACAAACACCAACAACGGTATGGGAAAAAGCGGAGGAAGGCCCTAATAGTAGGGAATCAGGGATGGGCCACCTCCTAACTCAGCCTGTGCATTTCCCTAAGCTCTCCTAACACCCTATGCGGGTCCTTTTCCCCACCGCTGTCACGTACCTGGTCCTTTGCTGTCACCTTACTAAACCCTGGCTCGTGCACTGGCCGGCAAGGATGCTAGCCTCACCAGTACAGATGGTGTAAACACGGGATAGTGACAAGCATCAGACGGACATGGTAAATAATAAATAACTTAGCTCCATACTCTGTTGCCAAGCTCCACATCACAGAGGATACGGAAACAGGACCCCAAACTCCACAGAAGTAGCAGTTTCAGCGCTGACACCAGAGAGCTGCAACTGCAAGGCTGGTCTACATAGAAAACTCTAGCACCAACAGTCAGCTGATACATCAGGTGACTATTTAAAGAATGATGGGAGTGGTCACCACCCACATCAGCTGACCAGCAAAGACAGCAACTGCCAACAAGGAAACTGACATTAACCCTTGCTGATCCAAAAGGAAAAAAAACACGTTTAAATTAAAACAGAACCAGAGCTGTCATGACTTCCACAAAATGAGTTGGTACATCATGCTTCTGGAGACATGCATCTGTAAATTATGTGGGCTCTCATCGCTACAGAAATGCCAAACGTGGTTCTAAATGTAGTTTAGGCACAATGTGGTCCTCAGATGGGACAGGGGCATTTGGCTTTGGGAGCGCAGAATTCCCTAGATTTCTTATGAAGGAGCCATAGTGCTTTTCCAGAGCCTTTGTACTACCAGTAACATTGAAGCCCCCTATATTTCCCTTGAGAGATGATGGACCGTAGTGGGGATCTGCTTTTTTTGTGGATTGAGTTGAAGGTTTTATTAGGAACCTTTTACATAACATTTGGGATCACATTTATCCTGCGCTCTCTGCAGAGCACTTAAGGTACCTTCACATTGAGCAACTTTAGAACGATAACGATAGCGATCCGTGACGTTGCAGCGTCCTGGATAGCGATATCGTTGTGTTTGACACGCACAGCGATCTGGATCCTGCTGTGATATCGCTGGTCGTAGCTAGAAGTCCGGAACTTTATTTTGTGTTCACTTTTAACCCTTGTCAGGCTGCATAATTTTACAACCTTAACAGGCTGCATAGGTACAATTGTACCTTCACATATACCTCCACTGTGGGAAGACTTTACTTGGTTTCAGAAACTAAAGTTCATTCAGCTACAAATGTTATGCTGATATCTATTGTTCAGTGTTGTTACTGGTCACTTATGTTGCTGTCAATTAAGTTAATTCAAACTGGGAGTGGCTTCTACTTGTCTTCCTGCCTCCCTCCTCTCATTAGCCATTTTGCTGTTCATCTCATTGCTGTGAGCACACATTTCTAGGCTTGTGAAGTCTTCAATTTCTTGGAAACGAAGGTAGGAAAGTCTCACAGCATCTAACAGCCAGTTATACCTTTATTCTCATTATGTGGGGACAGAACAGTCAAATTGTCTTTCAGCCTGGACTTGGCTTACATATATTTTGTATGAAACTTATCACTATAGGTATAATTTTTATACGAAAAATGGATAATAATTAGTATCTACATATTGTTTTACGATGTTTTATTTATATTCAGCACAAAATACGAAGCCAAAATTCATCTAGCAAGTCATCATGAGTGATAGTAATGCTGGATCTAGTTTCCGCCATAATCCAAGAAAACGTGTTTGCAGGTTAGTATAATTTTGTGAAAAGCCAATAATGTAGTATTTCGGAAAATTATTTATTTTACATTTTTTCATATTTACAGATTTACGTCTGACGAAATAATGCGAATGCTAGAAGAATCTGATTCTGAGCATGAGGATGAACCATATGTTCCATATCGCGCTAAGTAACCCGATATTTACCCTGGTTACCATTGTAAATGTAAAAAAAAAAAAACTACATACTTACATTCCGGTGTTTGTCGGGTCCCCCGCCGTCAGCCAGGGACTAAGGCATCGTTGGTCGCTGGAGAGCTGTCTGTGTGACAGCTCTCCAGCGACCACACAACGACTAAACAGCGACGCTGCAGCGATCGGCATCATTGTCTATATCGCTGCAGCGTCGCTTAATGTGACAGTACCTTTACATCAGGGTATTCATCAAATCTCCGAGTGATGTGATTCAAATGAAACCCTCTGTTCAGCATTGTGGACCACGGTTTTATGTACGCCTAAAAAGGTGGACACCGCCAGATCAAAGGGTAAACAGCATTCACCGTGTCCCCATCTGCCTCATTATAGGGAACCTTCTGCTGGGGGTTCTGTCTGAATCACGTATTTCAGAAATGTACATGGAAACCTCGGTGTAAGCACTCAGAGCAAAGCGCAGGATAAATGTGCACCGAGCCTTACTTCGGGAGGCAGAATGAGCACATCAACAGCAGGTGAAGAATTGGTATTATTTTTTTTTTTTACACTGTTGTTCGTGCAGTATAAGTGATAAGGCAACTATATTCTTTGGGTCAGCGTGATTACAGTGATATTAGATCACTGAATAAACCAAACCTTTTGGAACAGCAAAGTTCCCACCAATTTGGTTATTCAGTCGGAGACCAGATTGGACCACACACTGGTATTAAACCTTCAAACGAAGCGCCTCCAGAATTTTTATTGATCCCTGTCTAGGTAGGCATGGTCCCCCTCCTCCATATCCTGGTATGCAGGGCCCCATCTCAGTCCTTGTTAATGTGGCCCCATCCTTATCCTGGTATACATGGCCCCCTCATCCCTATCATGGTATGCAGGGCCCCATCTCCTTCCTGGTATGAATGGCTCCATACTTATCCTGGTACTTATCCTGGTATGATTGGTCCCCATCATGGTATGCATGGCCCCCTCATCCCTATCCTGGTATGCAGGGACCCCATCTCCGACTTGGTATGCATAGCCCCATCCTTATCCTGGTATAGTTGGTCCCCATCATGACATGCGTGGCCCCATCAGAAAAACATAAAAAAACAAACCATTATACTTTCCCAGTGTTCCCTCGCAGCGTCTTGTTACAATGGCAGCAGCTGATTTATGCTTATTAGCAGAAAATGGCAGGGACATCATGCACTTCTTACAAGCCGAGGACAATTGGCAAAATACTCATTGCTCTCCACGCCTGGAATATGTGGGTGGAGAGCAAGTGAATATTCTTTGCTCTTTATTACGGATCACAGTGATAGCTGCAGCTGCCGAGCGTTCACAAGTGCCGCTACTAAAGGGAATGAATATTCATTGCCTTAAGTAGTGGGCACACGCAAAAGCCTGACAGCTGCAGAAAGCTGGCTGCTGAGACTAACAGCGTGTCCGCTATTAAACAGAAATGAATATTCACTGCCCTCCACGCTCATGGTCATGGAATGCAGTGAATATTCATATCTCTTTAGCAGTGGGCACAGGAGTTAGCCGCAGCCGCCATCTCCTGCCTCCTGTGACTCGCTGCTCTGCTGCTGTGCTCCCCCACCTCCCCACCAGAGCAGGTATATCCAGACTATAAGTCGCACCCCCCATTTTCCTCCACAGTTTTGGAGGATAAAAGTGTGTCTTATAGTCCGAAAAATACAGTACTTATTTTCCCCACTGAAGGGTAGACTGAGACTCAACATTAGAATGGCACAGCAATTCTCTGATTTAGATAGGACTCAGAGCAGAGCAGGTGTAATATGATGAGGTTTGCCTTTCTGCAAAGCCAAAGGCATCATACGTGCTGTAGGCTCCATAAGGAGTACCATGTCAAAGTGGACATAGACAAGGCAAACCCGCGATCCTCAACATAATTCTGTAATATTAGCCTATGCTGCAGTATATCAGCAAAATTAAGTTGAAGTTCTGCTTTAATCCTTTTTGGGGTCTGCAAATTCCACACTCTCAATATAACTGCTAAAACATGCCACAGAATTGCTGATAGTAATCTGGAAAATAGTGCGGCTCATGGTTTATTTTTAGTCTTACCACAAATTTTAGGTACGAAGAAGATTACTATGTAAACCCATGAATTCCTGATTGGCTCAGATGGCTCATGAAGGGTCTTTAATGGTCAGAGATGCTGCTGCTAGTTTGTAATGATATATCTGTAAGATGTCTTCTCTAAATGTGTCTGTCATGGTGACAGATTCCATTAAAAACCTTGCCAAAGCCAATGCTATAATGTGGTTGGAATTATAAGTGGGATGACAGGGTAACATATCGATATGATACATTTTAATGCACTTTTGTACTCAAAAACATACCCTTTGCTGGTTGAGGGTGATATAAATCTGATTCTGTGTGTTTGTGGTTCTTTATTTTCCTTATATCTCCTTGTTAAACTGTCATTAAACTGTCTATAATACACCACTGTTTTTCTAAGTGTCCTTAAAATATACTGCATTGTATGACAGCTGGCAGCGAACAAGTTAAATCTCATGATTAAAAAGCACTAACAATAGGCAAGAAAATGAAGACATTTTGTCTTTGGCTGTCTGCCATTATACCAAGGATGACTCCATCTTCTGCATTACCTTGCTGGGCAGACACTCTGCTTTCTCCACCCCCCCCCCCCAAGCTAAAACATTTTTGACAGGCAGCCATTCTTTTCATTTACATTCTTATTAGAATAATGCGATTCTTTCTCCCCATATTGTTTCTTTACCCAGCTGAACATTGCTGTGTCCGACACGCAGAGAAATGACTGCCCCCCACATCCAGGGTGATTATAATAACTGACCCGACAGCCGATAGAAGGGGAGATACATGATTGGCAATTTAAGCAACTCCAACTGATACATGAACAGCAACATCACATCACAAATCATTACAACAAGTGAACCTTGTTCAGCTTAACTTAATATGGACTGGACGAAACGTGAGTGGACATCTTACGTTAAAGGGAATATGTACGGCAAAATAAATCTAAATGCTACAGTTCCTTAAAGCAATATAGAAAAGACTCTTTTCCAGAAAGATACAATGGAGCATGCTTTACGAATTGTTGCAATAAAACAAAAGTACATGTCACATTCATTTTATGACCGGCAAATTTAGATGTGTGGAAATGTTAATTGGATTATTACACTAAACTTTTTTTTTACCCTCCCTTGTTACATTCTGGATTCGGTTTAAAGCAAAGTCTTTAGGTAACTTATTTCAAAGCAGTGAAAAAAATGCGAGATTAAATCAGTTCACAGCCCTCGTTTCCCGCTTTGTGATGTTAGAAAGGTTTACAGTTTAATATTTTAAATTAATTCCATGCCGACATCTGTATTTCATAGCGGAATGGGGCCTTATGTAAATATTATCAAAGTAGATTGTTTTGTTTTGTGTGCTTCCAAGAACGTCACGTTTCAACTCTCATTGGATAAATGTGTTATCCATTGCTTGATCTCGCCTTTGCAGAACCTTAATTAATTAGAAAACGCAGGTGCATCTTCAAGACCGTCGTTCTGGACTGTAAAATGTCACTCACTGCTAGAACTATACTTTGGAGATGTTGCTGAAGTGTATTTGGGTCAAAATCAGCCAGTCCTGCTTGAATTTTTTTCTTTAAACTTAGGTCCATGTGACTGTCAAGGAATTTTGAAACATGTCATCAAGGAAGAAGCTGACTTGCTTTTGAAGATTGACCTAAGACCATACTGGTTTGGATTATCATACCTATTCTTTAATGTCTGGACAGAGGTATTTAATTAAAGGGGTATCCGACAGTCTGAATAACAATGATTGGTGGGACTTGGCCTCTGGACAAGCCATTGTTTGAAGAGAGTGGCTTCAGCGCTAGCGAAATGTAATGGCCACTGGCATGCATCTGGATTCTAACCCTTGATCCTGTGTTCTGTGGTCGATGTCTTCCCGCTGAGCCACACCAGATACACCTTTTCTTTCGGTGTTTTTGTTCTGATGTCTTTTTTTCTGTTGGTTTTTGTGTAAAAAGTGTTTTTTTCATTTACTCTGTTTGTCTGCCCTATCACCTTTCGGGTGCAACTTTATATAACCTTCCTCTGCTTGTTATAGTCTTTGTTGTATTCATTCACTTTGCTGTAGTTTATGTTTATTGCAGCAGTTTTGTGTGTAATTCCTTTATTCCTTAGGGAATTGTTACTCTAGTGATCCTTGGACCTGCTAAAGACATTTAGGGTAAGCCACTGTTGAATGGGGCACCATTGCATTATGTTAGGGTGCCAACCTCCTTGTTCAGGCAGGGACAGACCAGGACTTTTCTTAGTCTGAACAGGGATATGTTTGTTCAGGTATTTGTCTCCCCCTTGTTTGTACGCTACCTGTGTGAATGTGCTTTAGCAGTCATAACAGGCACATTGGAATTCTTTCATCTAAATTGTCACTTTTTGTCATTTTTTATATTGTTTGTTTGCTTATGAAAAAAGCAATATTATCCATTTAAAAAATGTTGCTGCAGATATCTGTAAATGCTTTAATCAATTAGTTACAAAAGTCTTCCAAATTTGTGAAATCTGTTGCTCCTGGTTCAGAAGGCTCTGTTCTTCCCTTACTTTTTCTCAGTGTTAGGGTATGTACACAGTGCTTTTTTTAAGCGTTCAAACATGATCCATTTTCAGGAGGAAACCACTTCAGGAAACAATCCTTCTTTGGTGAGTTTTGGAAGGAGTTTTTTTTATTTCCTGAAGCCGTTTTGGAAGAGTTTTATTCTTGAAGAATATTTGGCAGCCTTTTACTTGAACACTGCTTAGTTTGCAGCAGATTGAATCAGGAGCCACATAAAAGTATTGTCATGCACTTTCAGTTTTTCAAGGAAATAAAAGGTTGATTTTTAAGTATAAATGTATAGGAAGAATCTTTCATATGTTTAAATGAGTTTTCAGGCAATTTTTGGAGCAAAAACTCATCAAAATGTTCTGTGTGCACATTCTCTAAGACAGCGGTGGGGAACCTTTTTTCTGCCAAGGGCCTTTTGGATATTTATTTCTACCATCATTCAGGGGCCATACAAATTGCTTACTAATGCTATCCACAAAAGTACGACCTGACACTGGCACTGATGTCAGGCCGTAATCTTTCATTGCACGTGCCTCAGCATTCAGTAGTGAACGTTGTGTGTTCGTACTCACAGAGCAAGAAGAAATTACAGGGCCAGTAGCCATCAAAACCCAGCTGCCGGTCCTAGCACTGTGGTCCCCGGGAATCTGCTTTGGGCCCAGAGAAAAGGTCATTGTAGGCCCTAAGCAGCCCGCAGGCCTGAGGTTTTTCCACCCCTGGTGGAGATAGCAGCAGAGAAGGGATAATAGCAGCAGGGACATGTTACTCAACTGTCCTGGCTCAGGTTCTGGGCCTTCCTTCCCTTATGGACAGCTTCCCATCTTTTAGTCCGTGCAGGGTATTTGTACTTTGCTGGCCTACATTTCTGACATTATCACTCACGTCCTTATAATAACTGGTCAGGAAATCATGTGCTTGCTGTCTGTGTATTAAGAAAGCTTGCTCTCATTTACCATTTATTTGTCAGGAGTTGCTTCACCTATTTAGCTCCGCTTCAGCCAAGTGTTCAGTTATTCACTGCTACTCCTGACTTCCATTCAACTGCCAGCATTTTTTTACAACCTCAATACAGCTTGCATAGGTCGTGGTCCACATCTATCATTTTGCATTTATCCAAAACCTATTGTTACTCCTCTTGGCGCTGTTGACACCTTAGTCTATGCAATCAAGGTAATGGATCTCTGCAAGCAAGTTTCTATTTTGCCAATATATTTATATATATATATATATATATATATATATATATGTTTGAACCGCATGTGTCTAAGCAAGTTTGCCAATACTTCACTACTATTCTGCAGTTAACTATTTCCTTGCTCCAAATTCATGTTTGCATATATCCCTACTGATAGCCCAACTCTATAACCAAGTTAGCATTTTGCCTTTTCAGCTGTTATTCCTGTGTGTAACCATATCTCTGTAAGCATAGACCAGTTTACCATTACTTCAATGTTGTCTTGCAGTTAACCATATACCTGCCTCAAGTTCTTGACTGCATACATCTTTGCTATTAAATCTTTACCCGCTGAAAGTTCCACAAGCTGCATATCAGGGGTTCTCAAAATGAATGAAGAAATATAAAATATAAATATTTTTGTGTGTTAAAGGTGTCCATTTCGTCTAAGTAAATTGGACTGTGTTACTGTTTTCTTCAAAGTGCCTGGTCACAATTAGCACTTTGCAATGATTGGAGCCTCAATCACTTTTTTTTAGGAATCGGTGGGCAGCCCCCACTAAACATTCAGCTAGAATAATTTATAACTTATCAGAGCCCTCTATAAAAACAAAAGTGAGCAACATATCAGTAGGCCAATTCCAAACGCTTGAAAGTCAGTATGCCAATCAACAAAATTGAGATAACCAATGTTGTAAATTCGTAGATAGAATCCAGTTGGTAATTACATTTAAAGATCATTTTAGAAATACCTTGCTAAATACTAAAATTACTTTTAGTATTGATTGTAATGCTGTGTTTTTTTAAATGTCACTAAAACTTTTTTAAACCTTAAGTGGAGCCAGCAGGAAGGAAACCAGTAAGTACTTTGTTATATGTTCACTTTGTGAGGTGTTTCCTCTAAGCCCCTGGTTCAGGTGGGCACATGGACCAGTGATGTCAGTGCCACAGGCAAGTAAGGCTCACGGGAAACGGGTCCTTGAACCACTGGAGGCTGTAAGCAGACAGGACACGGGGGAACAGGTACTGAGCAGGTAGTGGTGCACAGTCGAACTAAGAATCTTAATATCAAGACCCAGGTGTGTATCTTGGTGGACCTTATATAGGCCTAGGTAGATGATCACATGGAAGCATACCGGGCTACCTACAAAGCCCTACGTGGAGCACAAGAGAGTTTAGCGGACCATAGTGAAATGAGCAGAGCCCAGACGCGTGACAGGTATGCAACACCTTTAATTCCCATTCCATATGAATTCATATTTGGCTTTACTTAAAAAAAAAGCTACATGAAAGACTGCAGACTGTAGCTGTTTTCCAAATAGCACTGTCTGTGTGTAATCACTCTGCCAGGTAGACACTTCTCAGGGGTGCGAGTGCAAGGGATAATTTATCTGCTCACTCAATCCAGCTCTCAACCTCTGTTTTAGGCTATAAAGTGAGCGCAAATTATACCACAACACATTCAGCACACCCCGATCTCTTAACGTGCTGCCACCACTCATCAAACATACGGGGGGTGATGAGTCCCAAAATATGTTGATGTCTGACAATCAGAAAGGTCACACTCTGAAAGGCTATGGACTCTCTAGGGCATACAAGGATCAAACTTCTTAAAGATTTTAAACTTTAATATATAAATAGTGCTTACAATAAAAGATATAAAAGCTAACAAAACTGCACAAATATGCAAAACAGTTATAACATAAAAAAGAAGAAATAACAAAAATATCCTAATGTTTCCATCGATAGTTATCTTTTGCTTCCTTGAAGGAAGGTTAAATGAGTTATGGATCACACAAGCATCCTAGGCAGGCCCCACTTGTGAACAACTGCTTTTGTGCCACCCAGATTTTTATAGGTTCATTTTTCCAGGATCACTCTACAGGATAGCTTTCAGATCATAGTTCCATTACAAGTTACACAAAGTTGACATTCTACAGGATGCCAGCTTAGGAGACCAGAACCCTGGCTGAAAGAATACAGATCTGCTCTATTGACAATCACTGAACCCATGGATACGTTGGGGAAGTCAGGATTTGGACCCACTGGTCACCTGAGCCCCGTGAATATATTTGGGGAAGTCAGGATTTGGACACACCGGTTACCTGAGCGCCATGGTTATGTTTGTGAAAGCAAAGAAAGAGACCCACCCGTCACCTGGCTCCATGGAGATGTTTGGAGAAATCAGGTTGTTACCCTATGAACTGTCAACTTTCTAAGCTTGTCGTTACTCTCTGTGCATGCTACAGGTGGGGGTAGTCAGCCCTGGGAGCTCTGAAGTCACAACTTCTCTTATCCCAGTTCTTCAGCAGAGGGGTGAGACTATAATTTTGTACCATCTTGGGTATTTTGCGGACACTGTGCTATGCATTATTTGCCTGTTTTTTGGTTCAATAAAGCATTGCCACACTGTTTTACCCTCACCCTATGTTGTCTGAGTAGTATGCCCACGGTAAAAGGAAAGCGGGCATTCAGTGGGATGAGCCCTTGTCCATGTGGTTTCAGCTAGTGGACCAGAGCACTTGCTGGCCCCCTGTGTCTTCACAGGGTAACGTGTGATTTTACATTTCAAATATCCTGTGTCTACCTCACTCCTCTCTATAAAGACAATATTCTGCCTAGTACAGAACATTTGCTATCCTCTTTGAAGCCCAAGGTCCAGGAGTTAAGATGCCATGTGTGACACACCCTTTGTGTTTGTAATACTGGTATATCCAGTTTCACCATTTTGTCAACCAAGTGTAACTTTTCTGTTGTTATGCTTTTCCTTAATTGATTATATATTTTCTTCACGGCTTCCCCCTTTTGAACATGCATGGGAGTTTGACTTACTTGTCAGCTCCTTAGCACGTCTCCTGTTCCGGTCCTCCTTGGTGAGATAAACCATTAGCATTGCCATGATCAATTCCTTTCTTATGTTGAATTGTAAGATAATATTGTTGTAAAATGAGGCTCCATGTGAGCCATTTCCAATTTTCCCCTTCTACTCTGTTGAACCAGCTCAGTGGGTTATGACCTGTGATCACAGTAAAGTTGCGCCCATAGAGGTATGGCTGTAGTTTTTGAAGAGACCACACAATTGCTAAACACTTCATCAATTTAGGATTAAGTAACGTCTCTGGGCAAAAGAATTGGGTGCTCTTCACCTTGCTGGTTCACCTGGCTGAGAACTGCACCCATCCCTCCCATAAGTGTTGGCATCATTCTGCACCACAAACCTGCCAGTGAAATCTGGTGCCTGAAGAACATGTGAACTAGCCAATGCAGATTTTAGGACACTAATGGATTCTTTGCATTCAAGAGTCGAGGAAATAATTTTGGGAAGCGTGTTCTTTGTCAGTTTGTCACTTAGTGGTTTAGCCAGAGCACTGTAGTTTGGCACAAACTTCCTATAATAGCGGACCGTACACAGAAAGGACATTTCCTGCTTCTTGGTTTGTGGGGTAGGCCAAGCTATGAAGCATCCCTCGCCCCACATGGTTTACTTCCGGCATGGCTATCTAATACCCCCCAGGCATATTATTATTTATTAATTTATATAGCATTGATTCTGTGGTACTGTACATGAGAAGGGGTTACAGTCTGGCTTAATAGTCAGACCTGCTGTGTCAAGTCTCTTCAGCAGGTCACCCCCCTCCACTCCTCCTCAGGCATACTGCAAACAGGTAAAACACAGGCCTCCGTGTCATGATTGGCTTTCAGCATATTCACAACCTGTGTTTTAGGCTATAAAGTGAGCATAAATCAGACCCCAACACATTCAGCACAGCTCGATTACTTAACTGACTGGCACCACTCATCAAACACATGGGGTGATGAGTCCCCAAAACAAAGTTGCCAACAGACAATCAAATAAGTCACACACTCTCAGAAAGGCTATGGATTCGCTAGATCATACAAGGATCAAACTTATTATGCTTTAACCCCTTCATGACATATATGTCATATATCCTGTCTCCTCCTTTGATGTGGGCTCTGTCCTTGAGCCCACATCTTTTCCGGCACTTGACAGTTGATTTTATCAGCTGTCATGTGCTCCTAACATCCACTGGTAGAATCGTGATCCACCCGCGGCTGTTAACATGTTAAATGCCGCTGTCAATCTCTGACAGTGGCATGTAACATGCTCTCACTGGAAGTGCATCACTAACCGTGCCCCTGTACCATGATTGTGGGGTGCAGATGGGTTGGCATGACAATCGGGAGTCTGCAGGATCCCCCTGTGGTTGTCATTGCCGATCTGAAGCCCTGCCATGTGTAGCACAAGGTATCAGAAATTGCAGCTTCAAGTCTCCTGAAGAGACTATTGAAGCCAGTATAAAGTGTAAAAAACACGTTTTTAAAAAAAATATAAAAGTTCAAATCACCCCCCTTTTGCCCGCTTTCAGGAACACCCAATATATCAAAATATAAAAATAATTAATCTGATCATTAAAATGCAATATCAGGCGATCAAAACATCGTACCTACTCCAAAATAATATCAATAAAAACATCAGATGGGTGCAGAAAAAATAAGCCCTTTTTTTTTTTTACAACACATTCATATTTGGTATATGCGAACTCATAATGACCTAGAGAATCATAATGGCAGGTCAGTTTTCACATTTATTGAACATGGTTAAAAAAAACAATTCTGGAATGCGCAATTCCACATGTGCAATATTTTACAATTTCACCGCACCTGGAATTTTTTTTCCCCTTTTCCAGCACATTGTATGATAAAATCAATGGTGTCAATCAAAAGTACCACTCGTCCTGCAAAAAAACAAGTCCTTCCTTGACCATAATCACAAAAAAATAAAAAAGCTGTGCTGAGAAGGAGAGCAAAAAAGAAAAGAAAATGACCCTGAGGTGAAGGGGTTAATACAAAAATATACAGGTCCTTCTCAAAAAATTAGCATATAGTGTTAAATTTCATTATTTACCATAATGTAATGATTACAATTAAACTTTCATATATTATAGATTCATTATCCACCAACTGAAATTTGTCAGGTCTTTTATTGTTTTAATACTGATGATTTTGGCATACAACTCCTGATAACCCAAAAAACCTGTCTCAATAAATTAGCATATCAAGAAAAGGTTCTCTAAACGACCTATTACCCTAATCTTCTGAATCAACTAATTAACTCTAAACACATGCAAAAGATACCTGAGGCTTTTATAAACTCCCTGCCTGGTTCATTACTCAAAACCCCCATCATGGGTAAGACTAGCGACCTGACAGATGTCAAGAAGGCCATCATTGACACCCTCAAGCAAGAGGGTAAGACCCAGAAAGAGATTTCTCAACAAATAGGCTGTTCCCAGAGTGCTGTATCAAGGCACCTCAATGGTAAGTCTGTTGGAAGGAAACAATGTGGCAGAAAACGCTGTACAACGAGAAGAGGAGACCGGACCCTGAGGAAGATTGTGGAGAAGGACCGATTCCA